>NC_035446.2:64660803-65033924 GCF_002127325.2 Helianthus annuus | reverse complement strand
TAGACAACTTGAATTGTATTTGAATTGATTGACAATTGTCTTGCATTTGAACTATATTTGTGAATTGTCGAGTGAGTTATGAAATTTGACTTTGCGAAACAAGTTTGTGCAATTATGCCTTGTCATTCAAAAGGTTTTACTTGTCCAAAGTAACAAAGTGCATTGTGGTCCGTGTTATGCTTGATAGCAATTGGCACCTAAGCTTTGATGATAGAAATCCGTTAACAACATATTCAAGTGAATTGAAACTAAAACGTGTAAGAACCCTAGGAGTGCAATTACTGAACCGGGTGTGAACCTTGTTTTCTCTATCTTGTCAAAACCCTTATTTACATTATTGCAATTGCTAGTTTTTAGTAGTTATCAAACAAATTACTGTAGTAATTTTAAATCACCTCTTTCAATCAAATAAAAATATACAAAAACAAGATAGCAAGCTTCATAAAAGTGACAATTTCTACATTTCATTCAAAGTCCATTCACAAACCACATACTCTTCGTGGTTCGACCCCTCACTACCACTAGCTATTTGTTAAGGGTAATTAGGGTATATAAATATTATCTTTGACCGGAGTGCGACACTCCGATCAAATTTTGGCGCCGTTGCCGGGGAGTGCGTGCGCTTTGTGTTTGGATATTGTTTGAATTCGTGTGATTAACTGTTTAAGTTGTGTAGCTTTCTTTTTGCACTTTGTCTTTTTCCTTGTTACGCGGGTGTGTTACTTGTGCAGGATACAGGTAGTGTATGCATACGCGGAACTCCGGGAGGACTTCACCGTTAGTCTACGAACCGGAAATCGAAAGAGTCGCAAGAAGGAACCTAGCAAGCCAGTTAGAAGCAACTCTTGCTTCTAATCAAACCAACCAAACACCACCACTCACACCGACCATTGAAACCGATTCAATGGCAAACCACAACTCCAATCAAAACTTCAACTCCAACCAAAACCTCAATCCAAATCAATTTCAATCCCAAGGAACCTTTTGTCCCGCCCAAAACGTCCAACCTATACCTCAAGAGCAACCGGGTGGTAATGTTAACGCTAGACCACCCACTCCACCTTTCCGAAACCAAAATCCCAATAACACCCAACGAACACCCCAACAACAAACCCTTCATCGACAAGCATCGTTACCTATCAACCTTGATGATCGGAATGTCAATTCCGACCGTAGAGGTAATCGAGATCGCGGCAATCCCGCGAATGAAGACCCATTTTTCAACATCGATGATTTGAGAAATGCAATCCCCGATGATGAACCTTATAGTGTTCCCGGTTATCAATCGCCGGAACATGTAAGCATTCATACAGAACACTTGGATGATGGGGGTTATTATGACAATCAGGTGGACGATGATGAAGATTGGGGGTACATCAATCGAGGTAATGGTTACAATGCTCGAGAGTATGAAGATGAAGAAGTTGGTTATCAAAATGCAAATTATGTTGGGGATGAAGACTACGGGTATGGGAATAGGAGGAATGACGGTTACGAAAATAACCGCCAACCACGAAATAATAACCAAAGGAACCGAAATGACGGGTTTTACAACAACAACAACAATGGCAACCCTAATCGGATTCCTCGTTTCGTGGGAGGGGGTAATCAAAGGGGTAACCAAGGTGGAAATCGAAGAGACGATAGAAGAGATGATAGGGGTGGTGATCGAAGAGATAACCGAAGGCCAGTCGATCAAGAGGTTAACGGTCCACAACGTCGTCAACAACCTCCACGGGGAGTGAACGACCGCTTTCGACCAATAGTCACCGAAAATGACTCTCCGATAGTATGCGAAAGGAGGATGTTTGATTGCAAACCGCACTACATCAATATACTTCCCCAATTCAATGGGAGGTCTAATGATGAGCCGTATACGCATTTGGCGGAATTTTCTTCGGTTTGCAACACTATCGGGGGTCACAACTTTGCCTTAGAGGAGGTCAAACTTCGATTATTCCAATTTTCACTAAAGGATAAGGCAAAGCAATGGTTCCTCACACTTCCCGCAAATAGTATTCGCACTTGGGGAGAAATGTAACAAGCTTTCCTTGATGAATACTACTCAATGGTGAAGACCGATGACGCTCGTGATGAAATTAGGTCTTTTCGCCAATTATCGGGCGAACTGTTACATGAGGCCTTTACAAGATTTAGAGAAATGATGTGAAGATGCCCTCATCATCAAATCGAGAAGTGGGAGTTGGTTAAATGCTTTGTATGGGGTCTAGATGACAATACATGGAACCGACTTGAATCAACAAGCAATGGGACCCTTCTAAGCAACCATGAAGACGATGATTGGGAGTTTTTGGGACGGATGAGCAAGCGTTCGAAAGAGAAAGAATCGGCCGACCGAGCCAAAAAGCATCCCGTTTCCCGGTCACTTCCCGATCTTGATTCTAAAGATCGGATTTCTACCTTAGAGCGGGAAATGGCTCGAATGAAGAAGAAAGAAGTGAACGCGGTTCAATTTGAAGTGTGTGAAGAGTGTGGTGATATTGGGCATAGAGCGGAACAATGTCTAACGGGGTCGGGTGATTACACCGAGAAAGTCAACCAAGTGTATGGGGACCGAAAGCAATATGACATGAACTCCAACACTTACCATCCGGGCTTGAGAAATCACCCTAATTTCCGGTATGGTAATGCTTCAAACCAAATGAACCCGAATTTTCAATCGGGTAACCAAGGAGGTCAAGGTGGGTCTTCGTACAATAATCGTCAAGGTGGTAACCAAGGGGGTTACCAAAGGAATTACAATTAAGGGGTAACCAAGGGTATCAAAACCGTGAAGGTAATTATCAAAGAGGTTACAACCAAGGCGGAAATGGGAGTAATGCTTCAAACTCTCAAGGTGATGACTCGATCAATTCGAAATTTGATGCTATTATGAATGCTATCAATCATTCAAATCAAGAGATGAAGAAAGAGTTTGAGGTACGAGATAAATCCCATAAGGCGTTGGAGAAGCAAGTGGGGCAACTTGCTCAAGAGATGGCTCAAATTCGCGGAAGTGGAGGAGGACTTCCAAGCGACACTACGGTGAACCCTAAGCATCATGGCTCGAGCTCGAAAAACACACGTGAGGTACCCATAAATAAAATTTCTTTACGTAGTGGTCGAGTGATAGATAACGGTGTTGAGCCACCATCACCCAAGTTTGTTGAAGGGGTGGTGGAAGATGCGAGTGATGATGAAGGTAGTAACGGTCAAACGAGTCAAAATAAAAATGAATTTAATAAAGATACACCCGTTGTGACCGTTCCCGTCTCAAAGGCTAAGGACAAGGGTGTGGAGGTTAATACCGCCCCTTTTCCCGAAGCTCTTTTGGGACCATCTAAGAAAGTGGTAAACAAAAGAGGCCTACATCAAGAAGAGATGTGGGAAATTTTTAAACAAGTTAAAATTAATTTACCACTCTTAGATGCCATCAAACAAATACCTTCATATGCTAAATACTTGAAGGATTTATGTACCCAAAAGAGGACTCACAAATTTCCTAAAAAAACTGGATTTAACCGAAAACGTGAGTTCAATTCTTTCAGGTGCACTTCCACCAAAACTTCAAGATCCGGGGGCGCCCATTATTTCTATACAAGTGGGTGAATTCAAAATGACACGAGCACTTTTGGATCTTGGGGCAAGTGTGAGTATCTTGTCGGGTAGCTTATATGACCAATACGATTTTGGTCCACTTCAAGTGTCTAACACCACCGTGGTGTTAGCCGATTTGACTCCTAAACTACCCCGTGGGATAGTCACGGATGTAATAGTCAAGGTCGAGGACTTTTACTATCCGGTGGACTTTCTTGTGTTAGATCATGTTTCTTTGGACCGAACCAAGCAACCAATGGTGATCCTTGGTCGACCATTTTTGTCAACATCGAATGCCTAAATTAATTGCAAATCGGGCATGGTCAACATGACTTTTGGTAACCGTTGGTTGCGGTTAAATGTCTTTTCAAGATTAACGGATCCTCTAGTTGGCGATGAATGTTACATGGCGGACATCTTTAACGAGTGTATACCTCTATGCGACACTAGTGTCGAAGAGGAAAACACAATAGAGGAGTGTTTCATGATTGACAGGTTACAAGGAGAAATAAATCGGAGCATGGATGAAGAGATGAAGGAATTGGAGGTTATGGCGGCAAAGGAAGGAAGGCCTACTTGGACACACCAAGTGGAAAGCCTTCCGGAAAGCATCGACACAAAGTTAAAACCGTCATTGGAAGAGCCTCCGGTGTTAGAGTTGAAGGTGCTACCCAAGCATCTTAAATATGCTTATGTGGGTGAAGGTAGCATGCTCCCGGTAATTATTGCATCCAATTTAACCGGGGAGCAAGAAGAGAAGTTGATGAAGGTATTGGTCATCCATAGAGCCGCTATCGGATGGACCATTGCAGATTTGAAGGGAATTAGTCCCTCGGTGGTGATGCACAAAATCATCACGGAAGATGGTATGAGTCCTTCCCGTGACACCCAAAGAAGATTAAATCCAAATATGCGAGAGGTGGTCAAGAAGGAGGTGTTAAAGTGGCTAGATGCGGGTATCATATGCCCTATCTCGGATAGCCAATGGGTGAGCCCGACACAAACAGTTCCGAAAAAGGCGGGTATTCAAGTCGTTACAAATGACGCAGGTGAAGAGGTCGCCACTCGGCCGGTAACCGGGTGGCGTATTTTTATTGATTATAGGAAGTTAAATGCTGCAACTTCCAAAGATCATTTCCCTTTACCATTTATTGACCAAATAGTTGAGAAATTGGCCGGATAAAAATTTATTGTTTTCTGGATGGTTATTCCGGATACAATCAAATTGCTATACATCCGGAAGACCAAGCAAAGACTACCTTTACTTGTCCATACGGTACTTTCGCATTTAGGCGAATGCCGTTTGGACTTTGTAATGCCCACGCCACCTTTCAAAGGTGTATGATGAGTATCTTTTCAGATATGGTGGGGGAGTCTTTTGAAATCTTCATGGATGATTTCTCAATATTCGGGTCATCATTCGATACATGCCTTGACCAACTTGAAAAAGTTTTGAAAATATGTGTTGAAAAAAATCTTGTTTTGAGTTGGGAGAAGAGCCATTTCATGGTTCAAGAAGGGATTGTGTTGGGGCATGTAGTGTCGAGTCGTGGGATAGAGGTTGACCGTGCAAAAGTGCAAGTTATTTCTACCTTACCTTACCCCATGAATGTTAAGGGTATTAGATCGTTTTTGGGTCACGCGGGGTTTTATAGAAGATTTATAAAAGGGTTTAGTGATATAACCAAACCCCTATGTAAATTATTGCTAAAAGATCAACCGTTTGAATTTAACCAAGATTGTCAAAATGCCTTTAATGTGTTAAAACAAAAGTTGGTTGAGGCCCCAATCTTGCAATCACCGAATTGGTCGTTACCATTCGAAATTATGTGTGATGCAAGTGATTATGCGGTGGGGGTCGTGTTGGGTCAAAGGGTAGATAAGAAACCGGTTGCCATTTACTACGCAAGTAAGACTCTCTCGGATGCGCAATTGAATTACACGACTACCGAGAAAGAGCTACTTGCGGTGGTATATGCGTTGGATAAGTTTTGTGCTTATATATGGGGTACTAAGGTCATTGTTTATTCTGACCATTCTGCAGTTAGGTATCTCATGGACAAGAAGGATGCGAAGCCGAGGCTAATCCGATGGGTTCTCTTGTTACAAGAGTTTGACTTGGAGATCCGAGACAAGAAAAGGAGTGAAAATGTGGTCGTGGACCATTTGTCTCGGTTGAGTGTGGAGGATTCTTCCCGTGAAGAAATCAATGAGAATTTTCCCGATGAGCAAATTTTAAAAGTTGGAATATTACCATGGTATGCTAACATTGTCAACTATTTGGTTACAGGAGACTTGCCGGCTCACTGGGATAGAAGGAAGAGGTTGCACTTCCTATCTCAAATCAAGTACTACACGTTGGAAGAACCGGACTTATTCAAGTTTTGTCCGGATCAAGTCGTTCGAAGATGCATACCCGACGAGGAGATTCCTAGTGTCTTGATGCACTTGCATTCATTTGCTTGTGGGGGCCATTTCAGTGGTCACAAAACCGGGCACAAAGTGCTCAATAGCGGCCTTTATTGGCCGACTATTTTCAAAGATGCTTTTAATTTCGCTTAGAATTGCATAGAGTGTCAAAAATTAGGGAGTATATCAAAGAGGGATGAAATGCCCATGCAACTGATCCTCATTGTAGATATTTTTTATGTGTGGCGGTCGATTATGTATCCAAATGGGTCGAAGCGTTGCCACCAAGACGAATGACCATACCGTTGTTTGCAATTTTGTACAAACGAATATAATTTCTAGATTTGGGGTTCCCCAAGTGATCATTAGTGATGGGGGATCTCACTTCAAGAATTTTAATTTTGGCAAACTATTGAAACGCTATGGTGTTGACCATCGAATTGCTACTCCCTACCACCCACAAACAAGCAGTCAAGTTGAGGTTTCCAATAGACAAATAAAAGAAATTTTGCAAAAGACCGTTCGACCCGACCAAAAGGATTGGTCAACGAAGTTGAATGATGCTTTATGGGCTTATAGAACGGCTTATAAAACACCTATTGGGACCACTCCTTATCGTTTAGTTTATGGGCGGAATTGTCACTTGCCGGTTGAGCTTGTGCATCGTGCTTGGTGGGCTATTAAAGAAGTTAACCTGAAATACGATGATGCAGGTAAAGAGCGGAAATTAAAGCTTTGCGAGTTGGAGGAGCTTAGGGAAGAAGCGTATGAGTGTGCCTCAAAATACAAGGATGACATGAAGAGGGCACATGACGCGAAGTTGAAGCCAAAGGAGTTTGAAGTGGGTCAAAAGGTTTGGCTCTACAATTCAAGGCTTAAATACTTTCCCGGAAAGCTCAAGAGTAAGTGGATGGGCCCGTATGTGATTACACGGGTCGGAAGGCTTGGAGATGTTACAATCAAGGACCCGAAGGATGGGTCAAAGCAAACGGTTAACGGGCATCGCCTTAAACCATTTCTTGATGGTAATAATGAGAAAAAGAATGAGAATGTGGAGTTGGTAAACTTCGTGGTAAGTGTGCCAACCTATGAGGTCGAATGAAAAGGACCGGTAACATTTTGTGTAAAGTTATGTACAATTATTTAATTGTTTGTGTGTTTTGAGGTTAATCGTTTCCATTTCCTACTAATCTCTCTTGATTGTGTGAAGTCCAGACAATCCGAACGGGTCATGAAGATACAAGGTATGTTTTTAGACTTGTTTATGTGCATTGAGGACAATACACGAATTTTTGGGGGGTGGTAGGGCCGTTGACGGTTATTGCGTTTAAAAATTTCAACTTATAAAAATTCACAAAAAGATTTTTAATAATTTTTAGGATTTTTAAATGTATATAGTCCTTTTATTAAAGTTAATAAAAATTCCTCCATTTTTCATAAAAATAATAATAATAATAATAATAATAATAATAATAATAATAATAATAATAAATAAAAAATAAAAAACTTGATTTTCAGCTACCGTCGCCGACGGTATGTATGTTCGTCGCCTACGGTGTCTTCAATTGTCCGTCGCCAAAAATTCACCGTAGACAGCAACATAAGCCGTCGCCCCTTCCACACTTTCCCGAGACCGTCGCCGACGGATCCTTTGACCGTCGCCGACGGTGCCTTGATTCTCAGCCGACGCTGATTCGTGTTCGTGGCCTATAATTCACGTCCAAAGTCAATTGTGGGTATCCAAACTCAACCCGAACCCTCTTTTCACCACATATGTGACCCGTAAACCTGATCAAATTCCCCAAACATCTCACAACACCATTGTTAGGGCTGGATTTTTATGACCTATGATCCTTACATGTGATCCTAACTACTGATCCTTGTTTCTTTGGCAGATAGTGATCCTCAGAGGAGCTCCAGGATCAGGATCACGGATCATTCCAAGGATCCTCATACTAATGACTGTTCTCTTTGGACTTGATATTATCTTGCAGGAATTACGAGTTGGATCCGGTCTTAGCAACGTAAACAAGGAATCTGTCACGCTAATCTCGCACATGCATAATCAAAGATGGACGTTATGACAAATATGGAAAATCAGCACAATTCAAGGGCGATTATTTAGGCTAAATTTACTTCTATTTCTAAAGGGGTAACGAGCTAGTAGTTAGGTGATTTGCCTAAAATAGAACCACACACACTTGTATAAATGGCACTCTTGAACATTCGGAAGACACAACACACATTTCTCACACGCTTTAGCATACGATACTATAGTGATCCTTGTACCTAGCTCGTTACCATCCGAAGTTGTAACCATTATTTGTTATATTGAAGTTTGGTGATCGGTAGTTTCCGTCACCCGAGGTTTTTTATGCCGGAGATCATTCATTGATCAAGGGCTTTTTCCTCGTATAAATCCTTGTGTCACTTGTGCATTTTACATTTGAGTGATCCTTCACTTTGTGCATCATACCAAGCATCATTCCCCGTTTACATAAAGTTTGGTTGCATTATCTTTAAGTGATTTTTGACCAAAACAGTTTGGCGCCCACCGTGGGGCAATTGGTGCTTCATTCATAAGAAAGTTTTTCTGTTGGTGATCGTTCCGGAGTGTTGCATGGCGTCATCGTTGAAGAATACCTCCACAGCGATGTCTGTAGTCAATTCATCTAATGGCATTCCACCTTTGCCTCCACCACCAACTGGATCTCAGAAAAATGCTGAGAAGAGACCAATTCCTATCTTCTCTAAACCTTCATCTTCTTCTGCTCTAACTTCTTCTGCTCCCAGTACTAGTGATATTTTTACTTTGATTTTGCAGATGAGGGATCGTATGCAGCAGCAGGATGAAACTAATGACAGGATCCTCAGAGAAATTGGAGATCTCAAAAGGCAAAAGAAAACGGCAGAGGATCATTCCCCACTGATGCCCAAATCTTTGAATTTTGATACTCCGATGATTACTTCACAGCCATCAGAGGCCCCAGACGTTCAACATATGGGTGGATTAAGAGGAGTGCATTTCGGCCCAGCAGTAGTGACTCAGGCATCAGGATCATATTTCCAACCGGCAGGATCCTATACTCAGCATATGGGATCCTTCATGAACTCAGGATCCTCCTTCGTTCCAGGATCATCCCAGGTTCAAGGATCCTCCTTCGTTCCAGGATCATCCCAGGTTTAAGGATCCTCCTTCGTTCCAGGATTATCACAGGTTCAAGGATCCTCCTTCGTTCCAGGATTATCCCAGGTTCAAGGATCCTCCTTAGTTCCAGGATCATCCCATATTCAGGGATCCCTTCAAATACCAGGATCCTTGAAGAATTTGCAAACAGGAAGTCCAGATGTCCATCAAGGAGATTTTATTCCGATGCAGTCCATTGCTTCCACTGGTCCATCCATCATCCCAGAATCCCAGCAATATGGATTCACATCCAATGTTCCTAACTTGAACCCGATGGGAGGTAACACTTTTAATAATTCTCTTACCACTAACCATGGATTCATGCAGGATACAGGTATCAATCATGCTATGGCCAGAGAACTACAAAAACTGAAGGATATGATATCAAGTGTTCCAGGGGTAGTCAAACCTATCCCGGAGATTGCAGATGGAAGCCATAAGGTATCTCGTTTTGCACCACCAATTTGTGATGCTGAGATACCCAAAAGATTCCATATCCCTACTATGAAACTGTATGATGGTACAACGGATCCTGAGGAACACATAGCACAATATAGGGAGAGGATGGAGATCAATCCTATTCCAGAAAGGTTAAAGGAAGCATGCCTGTGCAAGGGATTTGGATCCACTCTTACTGGATCAGCTCTTAAATAGCTGCTAAGTCTTCCCCCTTACTCTATTACTTCGTTTGCTAATTTAGTTAACTTATTCAATAATCAATTTTCTTGAAGCAGAAAATTTGAACGATTGACTAGTGATTTATATAGGATAACTCAGGGTCATAATGAATCATTAAGGGATTATATAACCAAATTTAGTAAAGAATCCTTGGACATTCCTAACTTGGATGTGGCCACAGCTGTTGAGGCCTTCAAGATGGGATTGCTTAAGGATTCATTGTTCTATGATGATCTTGTTATGACACCATGCAGGAACCTAGACGAAGTAAGAACTCGGGCACTCAGGTTCATCCGGCTAGAGGATGACAAGAGGATCCAGGAGAGACAAGTAGGATCCTCAAAACAAGAAAAGCAAGGATCCTCTTTCAAAAGCAACAAATTCAAATCCTATAACAGAACTGACAATCAGAAGGTGCATGCTGTAGACCAAGAAGAGGATGATGAAGATTATCCTCCAATTTCTGAACACTGTTTTTCCGTTGATAATCATGTACTAATCCTTGCAATGCAGAATCTAGGAGAAAAGGCCAGATGGCCCAGAAAAAATGTCAAAACAGCCACAACTAAAGATAAATCAAAGTGGTGTGCATACCACAACTAAAGGAGAAGGCAGTCCCATCCACCTACCATCAATGTGTGAAGCTCCCTAGCCCATGGGGAATAATCAAGATCGATAGTGATCAACAGGAGGCTAAGGATTGTTATACCTCTTCAATGAAACCAGCCTCAAAACCAAGGGAGCAATAGCAATTAAAGTATCCTCCAAGGGGTGTCTTGGAGGCAAGAGAGCAGGATGTGGACGAAATCCTCTTGGATCCTGATGATCCTGAATCCAAAATCTACATCGGATCAGGGATCCTTGATAAAATGAAAGAAGACATAGTATCCTTCCTCAAAAGAAGAAAATCTACCTTTGCATGGAAACATGAGGATATGACAGGTATATCTAAGGATATTATCACTCATAAACTTGGCATTGACAGGTCAGTTAAACCAATCCATCAAAAAAGGAGGAAGTTTGCACCAGAAAGAAATGCCATTATCCAGGAAGAGGTAGAAAGATTACTACAAGCAGGTATGATCAGAGAAGTGAAGTATCCAAAATGGCTGGCCAATGTGGTTGTTGTTCAAAAGAAAAATGGAAAGTGGAGGGTATGTGTCGATTTCACTGATTTGAATAAGGCATGTCCCAAGGATCCTTTCCCATTACCCCACATTGACTCCATGGTGGATGCAACGGCGGGTCATGAACGGTTAACCTTTATGGATGCATCTTCTGGATTCCAACAAATTCAGATGGAACCATCTGACCAAGAGGATACGGCTTTTATGACCCCAACCGGTCTATATTGTTATATTGCTATGCCTTTTGGATTAAGAAATGCAGGTGCAACATATCAAAGGCTGGTGAATATGATGTTCAAAGATCAAATTGGACAAACTATAGAAGTGTTAAAAGACTTCCATGAAGGAGATTGTGGAAACCACACTGGGGGCAGGGCTTTGTTCTCAAGGATCTTAAGGATAGGATACTACTGGCCAACTATGAAAAGGGATGCTGTGGAGTATGCTAAGAAGTGTGATCCTTGTCAAAGACACAGCAATATCCTTCATCACCCGGCTGAATTTCTACATCCTATACCATCCTCTTGGCCATTCATGAGATGGGGGATGGATATAGTTGGCAAGCTCCCTAAGGCACCTGGTGGAAAAGTATTCATGCTTGCTATGACTGACTACTTCTCCAAGTGGATAGAGGCTGAAGCTTTTGCCCAAGTCAGAGAAAAGGAAGTCATATCCTTTATTAAGAGAAACATTATAACTAGATTTGGCATTCCTTCTGAAATTGTATGTGATAATGGTTCCCAATTTATTGGGAGCAGAACTACTAACTTTTGTGACAGTTGGGGGATTAAGATGATAACATCAACACCAGTCCACCCACAAGCCAATGGCCAAGCAGAATCATCCAACAAGATCATCATCAACAATCTGAAGAAGAAACTTGGATCCAAGAAGGGGAAATGGGCAGAGGAATTGCCTTATGTGCTTTGGGCTGATAGGACAACCCCCAAGAATGCTACTGGTCAAACACCCTTCTCTTTGGTGTTTGGGGCAGAATCAGTGATCCCAACAGAAATGGTGGTTCCAACTGCTAGAACAAGTACCCGTGATCCTGAGAAGAATGTTGCAAACCTGGCTCAAGACTTGGATACTATTGAAGAAATCAGGGATCTGGCTAGGATAAGGATGGCTAGCTACCAACAAAGAATGGTTGGTGCTTACAACAAAAATGTCAGGATAAGGAAATTCCAAGTTGGGGATATGGTATTGAGAAAAGCATTCCAAAATACCACCAATCCTGCTGATGGGAAATTGGCACCAAAATGGGAAGGCCCTTATTTGATCAAAGCCGAAGCAGGAAAGGGGGCATATAGATTGCTTACTATGGAGGGTAATCTGTTACCAAGAGCCTGGAATGCTGTCCACTTGAAAAAATATTTCGTGTAAGCAGGATCCTTCTGGCACGAGTGATCCTTGCATTGGAAGTATCCTTCAAGGATCCCTGAAGCATCAATAATCCCTACTCTGGTAATGTCCTAAGCTTGAACTCTTATTTACATATCTTCTTATTTAAGGATAAGGATCATGTATCCTTCATCCTTCTCTCACGAGATTTTGAGTTCTGATAAGTCCAGGTATCCTTAGCATAATGTCGACAATCTTCAGAAGCAACTCAGATCCTTGGGTTCGACCCCAGTTATTTGGGCCTGACCCCAGTTATCCTTGGGCTTGTCCCCAGTTTTCGCCTGTAGCGCACGATGATCCTGGTATAGTTCACGTCTTTAGGACCAGTACTCGCTTTAGGGGCTGATAACCTCATCGTACTGGCTATACCCAGGATCCTACGTATAATGGTAGACGTACCATACATCCGTTCCTAAGGTTTCTAACGTTTTCACGTTAGCTAAGGTTTTGGCATTTTCATGTCACTAAGTTTGGATAGTCGCCAGTGAGGGCCATACTCCAGTTTACATACGATCCTTGGGCTTGTCCCCAGTTATCCTTCGGGCTTGTCCCCAGTTATCCTTCGGGCTTGTCCCCAGTTATCCTTTGGGCTTGTCCCTAGTTACTAACTTATCTTTTATATTGGCTTAGTCCCAAGTTATGTTCTATTTTTCAGGTTCTCGAAGTTAAACAATTAAGGATCCTTTATCCTTATTATCCATTAAAGTTTCACTTATGGTTATCCTGATTAAAAGTTAGGATCCTAACTTGGATCCTCAGGTATGATCCTTAACTTTTTTCAGTTTCATTCATTATTTGTTTGAATAACCCACAAACTTTGACAACTGAACCTATGATCCTTAAAACAAACTACTTCGAAAATTTTCGATTATAGGATATTTGATCCAGGATCATATCCTAAATTCCTTAAACATAATTTGCTTAACTTTTCTTGCTCAAACAAATATGTATCAAAACAATTGGAAATTAAAAGGATAACAATACGAGATAAGCCAAAAAGATTAAGAGTTATTTTATTAACAAAGGTTCAAAACCCTTCAAAGTTGTCAAAATTGCCAACCCACGTTTCTACCAGCAAAACGTGGCCCGTCCACATGGGTTGGCAAAGGGTGTCCATTGTTTGTGCGGTCTTAGCATGCAGGAATTTAAAAGGCGGCAGGATCACAATGGCTTCATCCCCCAAACAGAGGATCCCTCCACCATATGTAATCCTACCTATTGTTCACAGGATCCTAGATCCTCAACCCTAAACCTATTGTTCAAATACAAACCATAATTGTTTTAAAACATCACAACGATCAAACAAAAAGAATTGGGCTCCGGCTATGTCTAGAAGTTTCCTTCATCGCCCAATCCTGCAGCTCAATCCTTCGCTGCACCATCACCACCGGCTCCACTTGCCTCTCCACCCTGATCCTTGCCAGCGTCTCCACCCTCAAGCATCGGGATCTCCCCAGCTTCATCATCATCCTCCAACTCTGCCAGCCTCACCTTCCAACCCTCTACATCCCACGTGCTTTTGTCGAAGGCAGGATCCTGAGCCTCCATAGCCATCTGCAGCTGGATCTTATACATGGTTATTGCAGCAGAGACCTTGGCATCCTGGGTGATCTCATGCTTCTCATAATCAAAATTGATCAGCATTTTGGCAGCATCATCCTTGGTGGCCCGGAGCTCCTTCTCAAGATCAGCAATCTTAAGATCCTTCAGCACACCCATTTGTTGGAGGTCAGCGATTTGGCGGTCTTGATCCTCGATGTGGCCAACATAAGTCTCTATCTCAGCAAATTTCTGCAAGGAAAACAAGGCATAACATCAGAAACAAGTGATCCTCAAAACTGTCAGGATAACAAACAGGGGCAGTGATCCTTACCTCATTGAAGTAGTCCAGGAACTGGTGGCGGAGCAGGGGCAGACCTTGCAAATCCTCAGAGGCCTTTCTCTTCTTTCCTTTACCCCTGATAGGTGCTTTAGGGGCTGAAGCAGTTGGGCTAGCAGCAGGAGTCTTCTTCCTTGAGGATTTGACATTTGTAAGATCATCAATACCAAACTTTGAAGCAGACTTAGAGGATTTCCCAGCACCTACACAACCAAAATAAGATAAGTATTCTAATTAAACTTGAAAATCCTACATAGAATTGCTTTTCAAATGAGGATACTTACTTGACATTGTGACAGAGGCAGAGGATACTTCTTGAGAATCCTGGATGGCAACCTGAAAAGTTCTTGTCTCCGGATCAAGCTTCCTAAAGGCCAAGAGTCTCTCTTTTGCAGCAGGAGTCAACCTAAGATGAGCAACGGATATAGCTGCACAATAAACAAGAAAATGTTAGTGATCCTTATCTTAAGGAACAAGTTCTATGGTGATCCTTCCAGGATCCTCTATCCTACCATGGGTAGCCCACTCCTTGGGCAAATCCTTCCCATTAGGGATGGAATCTCTCCTAACAAAAAAGAATCGTCGCTTCCAGTTCGTGTCATTTTTGGTCACTTTGAAAACAGGGTGATCCTCTCCAGCTTTTCGCTTGAACGAATATCGGTGGGATCCAAAAGTTGTAAGATCATACATCTCGCCCAACTCCGCCATACCAAGGTCAATCCCCTCTTGCTCAATGATCCTTTCAAGGGTGTATAACACCCTCCAGATCATCGGCATAGACTGGATATAGCAGATGCCGGTAAGGGAGAAAAAAGATTGGGTGAATTGAGGAAAAGGATACGAATATCCTATCAAGAAAGGAGTGACCGGGAAAGCTACCCAAGTCTCAGAGATAAAATCACTCAAAGTGGTAGGACTAAAAGATTTGAAAAGGGTTTTCGCCGGGAAACAACGACGGATTTTATCGATTTGAGGGTCGGTGAAGCAACACCTCTTGGAGGGGGAATCTTTGATGATCCCTTGACCCTTTAAGGGGCTGTTCTTCTTAGGATCCTTGCAGGGGGAGTTCCGGAGCAACATCTTTTACAGAAGAATAGAAGAAGAAGAAAAACAGAGCAAGAGAGAAGAAGATGAAAAGGAGAATACCTGGTTGATCTTCTGAATACGGTTATAAAGGGAGTTGCTTTGAATTTAAATGCATTCGATCCTATCCCTATTTCTATTTATAATCATGATTGTGCAGGGCTGTCACCTCCATGACGTCAGACCGCAACGGATAGTTCCACCTTAACGGCTATATATCCGTTGAGTTAGTTATAGATAAGATTCAGCAAAATATAACTCGTTTATATTACATAAATACTCCTTATATTTTGGGGGCAATTGTTAGGGCTGGATTTTTATGACCTATGATCCTTACATGTGATCCTAACATGTGATCCTAACTAGTGATCCTTGTTTCTTTGGCAGATAGTGATCCTCAGAGGAGCTCCAGGATCAGGATCACGGATCATTCCAAGGATCCTCATACTAATGACTGTTCTCTTTGGACTTAATATTATCTTGCAGGAATTACGAGTTGGATCCGGTCTTAGCAACGTAAACAAGAAATCTGTCACGCTAATCTCACACATGCATAATCAAAGATGGACGTTATGACAAATATGGAAACTCAGCACAATTCAAGGGCGATTATTTAGGCTAAATTTACTTCTATGTCTAAAGGGGTAACGAGCTAGTAGTTAGGTGATTTGCCTAAAATAGAACCACACACACTTGTATAAATGGCACTCTTGAACATTCGGAAGACACAACACACATTTCTCACACGCTTTAGCATACGATACTATAGTGATCCTTGTACCTAGCTCGTTACCATCCGAAGTTGTAACCATTATTTGTTATATTGAAGTTTGGTGATCGGTAGTTTCCGTCACCCGAGGTTTTTTATGCCGGAGATCATTCATTGATCAAGGGCTTTTTCCTCGTATAAATCCTTGTGTCACTTGTGCATTTTACATTTGAGTGATCCTTCACTTTGTTCATCATACCAAGCATCATTCCCCGTTTACATAAAGTTTGGTTGCATTATCTTTAAGTGATTTTTGACCAAAACAACCATCAAATCAGTAACTTACGTGTTCTCTCTCCTTCATCTTCACCTTCTTCCCCAACTTCTCTCTAGAACCCTAATCCTTACTTCACTCATAACTTTCTCAATCCTTAACCAAATCACTTGCTTCTTGAGCCTATCCTGAGTGATTTTCAGAGAGGAACAAAACCCCCATAACAAATTCCATCAATTCTTGCTCGTTTGCGAGATTTCTGGACGTGAGTTTTTAGGGTTTTGAAGAGTGTTCATCCAAGCTTCTTAGTTTACACTTTTCTTTAGTTCTTCTTGTCAATCTTCACCAAAGGTATGAACATTCACTTAATTTATGCATGATTTTCATATGTGTTGTTGGTTTCTTCCGAAATTTTAAACTTATTGTTTAAGAGTAGGTTGTTTATCACAATGTAAGATGTGTTAGCATAAATTTTAGGGTGTTTGTGTGATTTGGGTGGGATTTGAGCATGCTTTAGTTTTAGTGATGTGATTACACTAAAATTTTGGCATGATTGAACATAGTATGTAATGTTGAACATTGTTGAAACCGTGATTCTCTTTTGAAAACTTTTAGGATTAAACATGTTTAGTTGATATAGATGATAAAATGAGCGACTTTGGAAGTTTAAAAAGGCGATTTTACATCTAAATTTCGATTGAAATTTAACATTACATACTATGTTCAAAGTTTGAGATTGTTGAAAGTTTGGGGTGTACTAATTGTTGTTGTCGTTGTCTTGTGATTGTAGCCATGTTCCGAGGAAGCAAGAAAGCAAAGACTTCCGGTCAAGGTTCATCTTCGGGAGCCGGCTCGGGCTCCGGGGTATATCAAAGACGTTGGGAACAACTAAGTAACGTACAAGAGGGCGATGGGCAACTAGAACGACAAGATTGGAAGTGGGAAGAAGAAAAAAACAGTAGGTCGGCTTCGGCATGGATGGAAGAGAAAACAAAGGCTCTTTCTCGTTACAACAATAAGAGGTTAGAAGCCAAGAGATGAAAATGGTTACGGGTATTTCAAAACCCGTACCCGACAGGGCGGTTTGTGAACGTACGGTAGATGTTGAGGAGTTTAGGAAGATTGGTATAGTGCAAAGGTTTGAGAAACTTGGTTGGGAAAGGGTGATTGACTGGTGTGATGATATCACTACTCGGGTATACTTGGGGGCAGTTTGTGAGTGGCTATCCACCCTTCATTTTGAACACTCTGATAGGCCGGCTCATAGGTGGAAGTTGATTGGTAACATTGGAAAAAGTCAAATGGTCATGTCCTTCGAACATATGAATGCTATAGCGAGGTTTGACTCGCTTGGGGTTGACGCGTATGACTATTATGGGTATGATCAGTTTTTGGATAACAAGAAAAACGATGCTGACCCAGTGAGGCTTTTAGAGGACACACTACCGGGTTCTGGGGGTGCAAGTGATTCAAGAACCGATTTGTCTTTGATGGGAAAGATACTTCAAGGTACCTCGTTAGAGAATATTATGGTACGGTTCGGAGATCGTGGAACGGTGAAGGCACCCGACTGTCGGGTTTTGCATGCATTGTTATATGGGACGCCCAAGCTCTCGTGGCGTCAAATTGTTATGATTAACACATGGGATACGCGGGAATCATTTAAACGAAAGATGATTCCTTATGCAAGGTTGATTAGCGCCATGATTCTCCAACAGAATGCATTACCTCAAGACTCACTGTGGGTGTCTAAGCCCATTGATCAATTCAACTTCGCCTCTATGAGGCGACATTGGAGAATAACCGTGAAAGCTTTTGGGCATTTGCACACGGTTGAAGATGAGCAAGGGGATAGTTATCGGTTCAATGACAAAGAGGGTGATGAAGAAGGTGATGAAGAAGAGGGCGATGAGGAGATGCCCGATGTTGAGGAGGAAACTGATCCTTCTGGTCCACGGGGACCGAGGCGTAGGTACATGAAGAAGCATTGGGAAATCTCTGCCAATGTGGCAGACTTTGTGAATCAAAGGCAAATACCATCGTATCGGTTGTGGAACCGTGGAGATCAAGCGATCTACGACAACGTGTCGGCGGGTATTGGTGAAGCAAGAGAGTACCATGCTAGTAGGAGCGAATGGGAAGAGGCGCAAGGGGCGTACTCGCAGCAACAATGGGGTTTTCAATCGTCTTTCCGCGAGAGGGTGGAAAAGCAGTTAGAGGAACAACAGATGCAACATGCGTTGCAACAATCGCAAATGGAACGCATGATACAGCTGCAAGAGGAAGAAAGGGCCCATAGGCAGCGATGGGAAGAAGAGGAGGCTAGGCGCCAAACCGCGCAAAGAGATTTGGACCAACGCCGATGGGGAGCGTTGGCTGTCACACCCCCAAAATCCACACGCGGAGTACCACCGCTTGGAGGCGTGACATGACCAGGATCAAGCCACCAATCATATTGAACATATATGTAAATACTAAATGTTATTTATCAATACGAAAGGTGTTTTCAAAACCAAACATAAGCAAGTGTGTAGCGGAAGCATTAATGTAAAAACCCAACATAAGTATCAATACGAGGTGTTATAATGTTTAAATAAAGCAATTACTATCCTTGTCCACAACGACCTGCTCCTCCCTGTGCAAGCTCCATATGTACCTAACGACCTGCAAGGCATGCAGCAACGAGTCAACAACTAGTTGAGCGAGTTCACAGTAAGTAAGTTCGTAATAGTAAGTTTGTGGCATCAACATTCGTTATAAACTAAGTCAATTGTATGTTCGTTTGATGGGGGCTTCCCATGTTGTATATTCAGTAGGTGGGGGCTTCCTGTCACACCCCGACCACGTAGAACATACAAAACGTGGCGGAAACGTCGGGGAGTGTTGTAACAGAATCAATTGTTTCAAATCCATGGCAAATGAAGTTTCATTTTATAAATCAAACGTGAAGATTTACATTGTCTAAACAAGAATCAAAGTGTACATAACATAAATTAACTAGTTCTTGTCTCGTTTTAAGTCACTAAGGCACAGGTCCGCCTAAGTATGTCTTGATAAGTCCTATGCATCATCTCCTGAAAACACATGTGAAAATAGGTACGTCAGCATAAAAATGCCTGTGAGATACATTGGTTTTGTGAAAACGGGATTCATGACTTGAGTTTGAGAAAATGTTTAGTCATGAACCTCGTATTTTGCTTTGTCTTGTAAATCATTTGAAAAACGGTAAGATCAAATGATATGTATAAATAAGAGAACAATGCATGGTTAACTGAATAACCATGTAAAAAGAGTTTGTATAAGATTTGTTGTTTGTAAATCAATGTCTTGTGAAAAGCGTGTTATTTGTATAAAATGTTCTATGTTTCAAATTGAAATGATTCAAATAACGCTACGATATGTAATACCATACAAACACTTATATATAGGAAGTACCAGCGGCGTATCCACCATGCTTGTATCATATTACACATGCCTCGTTACTTAAATCACTTACTCAAACCAAACCATCAAGATGAAATGTTTAACAACGGTAGAAATGTTCATGTATAGTCAAATGTCTATTGTCAAATGTAATCCATGTCAACGGATACAACTGGTTTACACGGTTCAATGGTTACAGACGGTTCATGAAATTGAAGGGTTAAGACGGTTCACATAGTCGAATGGTTACAACGGTTCAAAATGTAGTGTAATGCGTTCATATGCTGGATGAGCATATGCAACAGTAATGCAATGTGCAACAATGTACCAAGTATGCACACAATGGGCATGCATAGCATGTAATGTAAAACAATGTACTAAGTACGCACACAATGGGCATACATAGCATGTGATGTAAAACGATGTACTAAGTACGCACACAATGGGCATACATAGCATAAAAATGTAATGTAAAGTGTTGTGCTAAGTATGCACACGATGGACATACATAGCATAAACACACTGAAATCATGTACTATATATGTACTATTGAACATAGCAAGTATATGATGTGAAAACAGGAAAGCATGAAAGTAACAGATAGGCACATGTGTTTCACCCCAAAACAGTTTAGAAAACAGTAAAAGAGGGGTTCAATGTACTCACCTGAGGTTGCTTTGAATTCCTTGTATAATAACCAGGTAATGCAAAAGATCACGGGATATCAAACGGCACCTAGTAGGTAGCTATGTTAATATACCGGACCAAATCGGAAGGATCGGATAGTATGCGGGTTCGTAAACCAAACGAGTATGGAGACTCGTGTAATATGGTTTAACAGAGCCTACATTCTAAAATGAAACCTAACCTAAGTGCTTGCGACCCATTACGACCCGTTTAGGTAGCTTATGCTACCCTAACGCGTCGTTCGCGTAGAACGCGTTCGGAACGCCTAACATCGTGACCACAAGGTATAACCTCGGAAGGTTATAGCTATGGTCACCTAATGTGTTTGGTCGGATCCTAAAGATCGACCAAATGGGTCGGGTTTGAAAGTATAAGCGATGGTTTAGATCGCTTACCTTACGACCCTATATAAGCACTAAACTAAAAGTGACGAGCTAAGCATGTTAGAACATGCTTAACTAAGTTTAGAAAACAGGTTTGACATCAAAACAAACGGCTTTGATGCCCATAAGTAGTTTGGTTACAAAATATGCAAGAATGCATATTTTGGCCGAAACTACGACTCGTCACTGAGCCTAGATAACGTGGTGATCAGTAGGGATGGTCACCATGGACCAAAACCATCGTGATCACGCTCATGTTATGAAGTTCCATGAACTTCGCATCGACCATAGGCTGGTCAATGCAGAAAGTCAACAAAACGTTGACTTTCGGACTCGGAAAGCGAATAAAAGAGCGAAAGAAGACTTACGGAGGGTCCCCGAGTGCTAATCAAGATCCAATAGCTCAGGTATGAAGCAAAAGCATCAACTTAGAGCATTTAGATCTGATTTGTGGGTTTTTACACAAAAGGGGGGGGTATTTATAGGAAAAGTGGAACCGTTAGGATCGTTTTATCGAATATCGTGCCTCGATCTCGTGCGTACATGTGTCCAGGGGTTAGATTCAGTGAACTTGCCCTTTGGCCCTTCATTGGGTGAAGAGGCATCGCCCCTTGATCGATCGAAAGGCCAGATTCTGCTTTAAATGCAAAATCTTCTGTCTGACAGTCTCACGCGGCCCGCCTCATGTTTGGGCAATCCTTACGCGGGTCGCCTGAAGTCCTCTGATCTGCCCACTTGCAGAATTTACACTTTTGGCCCCTGTTGCGTTTTTAAGCCATTTCCAGCCCTTTTAAGACCTATAAAGCCATCTTTAAGGCCCTAAAATGATGCCTAAACATTGTGGACATGAAACATGCCCAAAAATATGTCGGATGTCGGTTCGTTTGGCCGTACGATCGCGATGTTCGCTTAATTACGACGGAATGCGCATAAGCGTGAAAGACGATCCAAATGACGCGACGAATGGATTTTTCTCATGCCAAACACTAAGGCATAATATAAGGATGCTTACATAAATTTTTGGATGTCCGGATGTATTCAGAACGTAAGTTATGCGCAAAAGTGCAAACTTAGGCACTTTTTGACACTTTTAGTCCCTGAATGATCCAAAAGTTTGTTTTAGCATACCAGACTTCTCAAAGCCTATTTCTAAGCTATGTAAAGGATATTTAGGGTATGTTTAACTTATGAACATGTTCCGGAATGTTCGTTACAGTTCAAATTGGCATACTTTCGCAGTTTGTCAAGTTTAGTCCCTGTAAGCGAATTAACTTGTTTTTGCTATACCCAAGCCTTCAAAACTTATTTCTAAGTTATGTAAAGGTTATTTAAGGTATGTTGAGTATATGTTGATGTTCCGGAGTATTTGTCGCATTAAACTGAGTACGTTTACGCACCAGTTTGCGTATAATGCTCTAGAAAACAATGTAGAGTTCGAAATTGAACAATAATTGATATGTGCAAAACATACACATATTTATACAAGATCCCAAGTATGAAATACAATATTTCATCGACTTGGTATTTGTTTGATGGTCGCGGTGACACAGGTGTCACAGTCTCCCCTACTTTAGGAAATTTCGTCCCGAAATTTATTCGTAGGAGTCTATTTGTGAATTTGCCAAATAACCACCAATGATATGTAAGGCAATATCTTTTCATTTCCTTAACGGTCATTCTTCCGAAACGAAAATGAACAGACGGGTCATTTTCAATGGTTGCTTCATCAAAATTGGAAATGAAGGATTACACAACGGATATTCATTTCCTCAACGGATAATCTTCAGAAACGAAAATGAACAAACGGGGTCATCTTCAACGGTTGCTTCCTCAGAGTTGGAAATGAAGTATTACACAACGGATATTCATTTCCTCAACGGATAATCTTTAGAAACGAAAATGAACTAACGGAGTCATCTTCAACGGTTGCTTCCTCAGAGTTGGAAATGAAGTATTACACAACGGATATTCATTTCCTCAACGGATAATCTTCAGAAACGAAAATGAACTAACGGAGTCATCTTCAACGGTTGCTTCCTCAGAGTTGGAAATGAAGGATTACACAACGGATATTCATTTCCTCAACGGATAATCTTCAGAAACGAAAATGAACAAACGGGGTCATCTTCAACGGTTGCTTCCTCAGAGTTGGAAATGAAGTATTACACAACGGATATTCATTTCCTCAGCGGATAATCTTCAGAAACAAAAATGAACAAACGGGGTCATCTTCAACGGTTGCTTCCTCAGAGTTGGAAATGAAGTATTACACAACGGATATTCATTTCCTCAACGGATAATCTTCAGAAACGAAAATGAACTAACGGGGTCATCTTCAACGGTTGCTTCCTCAGAGTTGGAAATGAAGGATTACACAACGGATATTCATTTCCTCAACGGATATTCTTCAGAAGTGAAAAATGAATAGCTAGTTCATTTTTCCTCAACGGATGCTTCATCAGAATTGGAAATGAATAGGGTTAACTCCAGACACATGACAGAACTTGCTGTGATTTCTGTGCACTAAATTCCATAATTATGTATGCATCCATAATTACGTAATCCCTTGCACAGTCCGCACAGTTTGTTTTGTAATGTTTTGGGGAAGGATATCAAACTTGTGACGAGGGTGACTAGACTTCCATCGGTTCCTTTTAATTAGATCGACAGGGGATCCTCTTGGTTAGGCCACCAAGGAGTCCTTTTAGCTATATCATCACATGATATCCCTAACCAGATTTTTGGATGAATCTGTTTAGCTAGACCACTCAAGGGGTCTAATTATGAAGTAGTACTTTATAATCCGAGGGACTTAACTATAACATAGAAGTCCATTGAGGATTTTAAGTAATACCTTTGGGCATCCTACTATGAATCTCTTGTACACGGATATGTAAGATTCTACGAAGATTTGGATAACATACTTTGGATCACACAACAATACATAAGGAAACACATAAGCACATAGTCACATAATTGTTTAATTTGATCATAATTTGTTATTAACTTGTTATCGATTGAATACGGATATGGAAACCTGTCGACGGATCTCAATGTTCACTGGAATCTACCTGAGAAGGTAGAAAGATCTCCCAAAATTCGATTTTTGATTACAAGGAATCACCACATTCGAATGAAGGTATACAACAATTAAAGACTTACGGGAAATTCCTAGGTACCCTATTAAGGATTTATAGTGGCACCTTGGGTATTCGTCTTGTGTTGTAACCTGCGCCTTGTACTTCGTTTCCTTAGAATAAACGGGTACTTAGGAATTCCGTGGAAGATGCAAGCGATTATAGAATGGGGGAATTTTGGGGGTAGTTTGTTCTTCAAGGAATACGGTTCCTTGATTGTCGGTATTGCAAGGGATATGTCGTTTATACATGCAACCATCGAAATACATTGCAATGTAAATGAAAGATTTATTTATAAACAACGATATCAACTGTTCCTTGGATCTTGACAACAAAAGAAACTTAATACATATGATTATTTCTAAACGATGTTGTCTTCTAGTCAGTCGGATGATCATCCTTGTGCTGGATTTGCATTAGCAAGCTTTGGGCAATTTCTTCGGAAATGACCCATCTCGCCACAGTTGAAACAAGAACCTGGTAGGAAACGACCTTGAGCGGGATTGTTGCCAGCTTGGTTTGGTGCAGCTGCAGCTGGGCAGATTCTTGTTGTATGGCCTATGAGTCCACAAGTTTGGCATTTGCGGCACTGTACATTGGCGTGATGATGGAGGCTACATTGGTTGCACAAGGGTGCAGTTCCATTGTATGGTTTTCTAGCAGGGGGTTGAGCTGGTTGGTTGGGGACGGCTTGACCATTGTGAGCGACCATGGCGAAGTTCTGAGAAGCCTTTCGCTTCCTTGACTTCTTAGGAGATCCAGTCTGTTCATCCATGGTCTTTGATTCCTCGATTGGCTTCTTGTCACCCTTTCGAAAAAGTTTATGCTTTCTGATCTGCGATTCAGTCAAGGTTGCAGATAGCTCAATGGCCTGACGGAGTGTGCTAGGGTTGCTACCAGTGACGATGTCTTGTACCGAGTCAGGCAGGCCGTTGATGTACCTTTCGATAGCCTTGTCGAGTGGGGCGACCATAGTCGGGCAAAGTAGACTCAACTCCTCAAACCTATCAGTATATGCCCTGTGTTCGCCACTATCTTGTTTCAAATCATCAAACTCCTTCTCCAACGCTCGTTGTTCATGACGAGGACAAAACTCTCTCATCATAAGTGCTCTCAGTTCAGCCCATGTTTGTGCTAGAGCAACATCTGCACCACGGTCTCTCATTACCCCGTTCCACCATGTAAGAGCCCTCTTCTGAAACACACTCGAAGAAAACTCGACCTTGCGATTTTCCGGACACTGCACGTGGCGAAAGGTATTCTCGATGCTCTCGAACCATTGGAGAAGCCCAGTTGCTCCCTCGGAACCACTAAACTTGAGTGGTTTAGCCGAGTTAAAGTTCTTGAAATTGCATGTACCATTGTTGTTGTTGTTGGCTTGGTTCCATTGAGCAAAGAGATTTGGGAATTGAGCAGCCATCTGCTGCGCAATAATTTCTGCCAGCTCGGCAGTTGCTATCTGGTGTTCGCGTCGAGGAGGCATTCTAAAAGAGGAAAACATGAAAGGAAACAAATAAAATGGTATTGGGTAAGAATAGGATGTTACAATCACTGACCATAATCACGGTTGATGGTCACTTGTTTGAATCATGAAGCAAACAAACAACACCAGGGCTGAATCAAAGCAAATAGATCCTCATAGTGTATCGCGAAGACATGCTCGCCTATAAGTGGACACTCACCCCAAGAGTTCCCAGGTAAGAGTGACTGGTCCGATTATGCGGATTTGTACGAACACTCTAACCTTAGACAAAAAACCCAGGGTACAGGCATTCACCCTTCCAGTTCGCACGTGTTCACACTATTTAGGACCCAAAACTTTGACGGGAGTTTTGAAAATTCAAAGGGGTTCAAAACCTTATAACAAAGGGTTCAAAACCTTACAATAGAGAGTTCAAAACCTAGTAATTAATCATCCTAGAACAGATGATTAGCTTTCAAGGCGGTTTTGAAATTTATGTTCTTGTTGTGGTCGTCGCCTAAGGGTAGGTGACGGTATTGTTTTGTGACTAAACGCAAGTAAACTCGCGTTAGGTTCCTAGGAAGGTTATAGACTAGGTCAAAGCATTACTAATAACCTAATTCCCTATAACCATTGGCTCTGATACCATCTTTTCTGTCACACCCCGACCACGTAGAACATACAAAACGTGGCGGAAACGTCGGGGAGTGTTGTAACAGAATCAATTGTTTCAAATCCATGGCAAATGAAGTTTCATTTTATAAATCAAACGTGAAGATTTACATTGTCTAAACAAGAATCAAAGTGTACATAACATAAATTAACTAGTTCTTGTCTCGTTTTAAGTCACTAAGGCACAGGTCCGCCTAAGTATGTCTTGATAAGTCCTATGCATCATCTCCTGAAAACACATGTGAAAATAGGTACGTCAGCATAAAAATGCCTGTGAGATACATTGGTTTTGTGAAAACGGGATTCATGACTTGAGTTTGAGAAAATGTTTAGTCATGAACCTCGTATTTTGCTTTGTCTTGTAAATCATTTGAAAAACGGTAAGATCAAATGATATGTATAAATAAGAGAACAATGCATGGTTAACTGAATAACCATGTAAAAAGAGTTTGTATAAGATTTGTTGTTTGTAAATCAATGTCTTGTGAAAAGCGTGTTATTTGTATAAAATGTTCTATGTTTCAAATTGAAATGATTCAAATAACGCTACGATATGTAATACCATACAAACACTTATATATAGGAAGTACCAGCGGCGTATCCACCATGCTTGTATCATATTACACATGCCTCGTTACTTAAATCACTTACTCAAACCAAACCATCAAGATGAAATGTTTAACAACGGTAGAAATGTTCATGTATAGTCAAATGTCTATTGTCAAATGTAATCCATGTCAACGGATACAACTGGTTTACACGGTTCAATGGTTACAGACGGTTCATGAAATTGAAGGGTTAAGACGGTTCACATAGTCGAATGGTTACAACGGTTCAAAATGTAGTGTAATGCGTTCATATGCTGGATGAGCATATGCAACAGTAATGCAATGTGCAACAATGTACCAAGTATGCACACAATGGGCATGCATAGCATGTAATGTAAAACAATGTACTAAGTACGCACACAATGGGCATACATAGCATGTGATGTAAAACGATGTACTAAGTACGCACACAATGGGCATACATAGCATAAAAATGTAATGTAAAGTGTTGTGCTAAGTATGCACACGATGGACATACATAGCATAAACACACTGAAATCATGTACTATATATGTACTATTGAACATAGCAAGTATATGATGTGAAAACAGGAAAGCATGAAAGTAACAGATAGGCACATGTGTTTCACCCCAAAACAGTTTAGAAAACAGTAAAAGAGGGGTTCAATGTACTCACCTGAGGTTGCTTTGAATTCCTTGTATAATAACCAGGTAATGCAAAAGATCACGGGATATCAAACGGCACCTAGTAGGTAGCTATGTTAATATACCGGACCAAATCGGAAGGATCGGATAGTATGCGGGTTCGTAAACCAAACGAGTATGGAGACTCGTGTAATATGGTTTAACAGAGCCTACATTCTAAAATGAAACCTAACCTAAGTGCTTGCGACCCATTACGACCCGTTTAGGTAGCTTATGCTACCCTAACGCGTCGTTCGCGTAGAACGCGTTCGGAACGCCTAACATCGTGACCACAAGGTATAACCTCGGAAGGTTATAGCTATGGTCACCTAATGTGTTTGGTCGGATCCTAAAGATCGACCAAATGGGTCGGGTTTGAAAGTATAAGCGATGGTTTAGATCGCTTACCTTACGACCCTATATAAGCACTAAACTAAAAGTGACGAGCTAAGCATGTTAGAACATGCTTAACTAAGTTTAGAAAACAGGTTTGACATCAAAACAAACGGCTTTGATGCCCATAAGTAGTTTGGTTACAAAATATGCAAGAATGCATATTTTGGCCGAAACTACGACTCGTCACTGAGCCTAGATAACGTGGTGATCAGTAGGGATGGTCACCATGGACCAAAACCATCGTGATCACGCTCATGTTATGAAGTTCCATGAACTTCGCATCGACCATAGGCTGGTCAATGCAGAAAGTCAACAAAACGTTGACTTTCGGACTCGGAAAGCGAATAAAAGAGCGAAAGAAGACTTACGGAGGGTCCCCGAGTGCTAATCAAGATCCAATAGCTCAGGTATGAAGCAAAAGCATCAACTTAGAGCATTTAGATCTGATTTGTGGGTTTTTACACAAAAGGGGGGGGTATTTATAGGAAAAGTGGAACCGTTAGGATCGTTTTATCGAATATCGTGCCTCGATCTCGTGCGTACATGTGTCCAGGGGTTAGATTCAGTGAACTTGCCCTTTGGCCCTTCATTGGGTGAAGAGGCATCGCCCCTTGATCGATCGAAAGGCCAGATTCTGCTTTAAATGCAAAATCTTCTGTCTGACAGTCTCACGCGGCCCGCCTCATGTTTGGGCAATCCTTACGCGGGTCGCCTGAAGTCCTCTGATCTGCCCACTTGCAGAATTTACACTTTTGGCCCCTGTTGCGTTTTTAAGCCATTTCCAGCCCTTTTAAGACCTATAAAGCCATCTTTAAGGCCCTAAAATGATGCCTAAACATTGTGGACATGAAACATGCCCAAAAATATGTCGGATGTCGGTTCGTTTGGCCGTACGATCGCGATGTTCGCTTAATTACGACGGAATGCGCATAAGCGTGAAAGACGATCCAAATGACGCGACGAATGGATTTTTCTCATGCCAAACACTAAGGCATAATATAAGGATGCTTACATAAATTTTTGGATGTCCGGATGTATTCAGAACGTAAGTTATGCGCAAAAGTGCAAACTTAGGCACTTTTTGACACTTTTAGTCCCTGAATGATCCAAAAGTTTGTTTTAGCATACCAGACTTCTCAAAGCCTATTTCTAAGCTATGTAAAGGATATTTAGGGTATGTTTAACTTATGAACATGTTCCGGAATGTTCGTTACAGTTCAAATTGGCATACTTTCGCAGTTTGTCAAGTTTAGTCCCTGTAAGCGAATTAACTTGTTTTTGCTATACCCAAGCCTTCAAAACTTATTTCTAAGTTATGTAAAGGTTATTTAAGGTATGTTGAGTATATGTTGATGTTCCGGAGTATTTGTCGCATTAAACTGAGTACGTTTACGCACCAGTTTGCGTATAATGCTCTAGAAAACAATGTAGAGTTCGAAATTGAACAATAATTGATATGTGCAAAACATACACATATTTATACAAGATCCCAAGTATGAAATACAATATTTCATCGACTTGGTATTTGTTTGATGGTCGCGGTGACACAGGTGTCACACTTCCCATGTGTATGTTCAGTAGGTGGGGGCTTCCCATGGGTATGTACTAGACTAGTGGTAACCATTCGTGTTCTTCACAACCCGAGAACAGGAGTACGTACAAGGTTTACGTAGGTTTTACGTAAGTGCCCTTCACAACCGAGGACAGTGGTACGCGGGGGTTTACGTAGGTTTTACGTAAGTGTCCTTCGTCATCCTAGGACAGTAGTATTTATGAGTTTACGTAGGTTTTACGTAAGTGTCCCTCGATCCCTGAGGACAATGGTAAGCACATGTATACATAGGTTTTACGTAAGGGTCCTTCACAACCGAGGACGATGGTAGATAGTCTAGTAATAGTGTACGTCCAAGTAACTGTTCAATGCCATTCCTTTAATCCCAATTCCCTGCCCACCGGGAATCCCATGCCTTGGTAAGAGTGTGAACTCACCTTGGTTTGCTCGGTAATGTTAACATGACTTTACGCCTTGAATGAATGTTAGGTCCGTTATGTGTGACCTATTGTACGTCAAACGTAAGTATGTATGCAATTAAGATTTGCAATTCCCTTAGTGTCCAAACATCCGATGTCTATTGTAATTATCTTAACAAGTTGTCATACTGTAACAATAACACATGGGCATGAATCTAGTATATATCAAGAATGGCACACATTGTAAATAAATGTAAAACTTCCATAATTATTCAGAATCTACAATTTCAATGGAACCATTTATTCATAATTACAAAACTTGATCTATCACAAAAATGAACCATTAACTTGCCCAGCTTTTATCAAGAAATCTAGACCATGAAATGCACATTAAAATGTTCAGGACTTATTACTAAAAGCCTGAACCGTATGTTAAATCTCGGCCCAAACAGACATTAACATGAGGTGTACGGCCCACTAGTGTCCAGCCCAATTAAACAACAACTACCTACCAATATGCTTTAATCCGATTTATCATCCCATGAATTTTATACATCAGTTAACAATTTGCCATGCATATTCCAAGAGTTCTGTTTATCATAACATATTGTTCATCATCAACTGTTCATCCTACAAACCATCTAATAATAACACAAGTGTGCATGACCAGGTTGTACATAGGGCAGAACTGGTTGTACCACCATGGAAGCATAACAAAAATATTCAAACAAAACCCAGTTCATTTAAATTACAATAGTTTCATATTCTTGCAAAAAAAAAAAATCCGAATCATTAAATCTTTAAAGCTCACAATTCTTGCATCATCTATATTACTCAACCTTACCATGAATCATCATCATCATCATGTTAAATATGTAACTTGCATAACCAGGTTGTATGTTAGGCAAGTGTAGTTGTACATTCAAGAAAACCCAGTAACAAATATCATGCATATCACTTTCATGCAATCAAGGTCGTACACACAAACAAGATTATCGATATATGGAAGATACCCTAATTCGAGACACAATCTAGCCAATTACCAACACATATCCGAGCCTATTCACTACACATATATAGTCCTCACGTATACTTTCTTTGTAAATTAAGCACATATACAAACAAGATCACATAATTAAGCTTCACACAATACAGAATTACTAACCACAATACTTGTCGATTGAGATGATGTTGCCTCGAATGGGGGGTAGCTACTGCCGTTTGCAAGATTGAGAGAGGGGGTAGGGTTTGTTTTGGTTTTAAGTTTATGATAAATAATTATAATAAGCATGCAACAACTAATAAACCTTGGGGGACGGTTCCTGTTGTTGGCTGGAATGGGCTCAAGCCCATGTAATTGGGTTGCCACAATAATTGGCAATACTTGTTAAGGTTTGGGCTTACGAAACCAACCAAGCAGTAACTCATGTCTAAATCATTAAGCATATACTAGGCCCAACTCTGAGTAGTTAAACATATATTAGGCCCGACTCTAAGGTTATTTATACGGGTGTTTGGTTTGGGCCTACGGGTGTGCGTGTGTGTGCGTTGGCCCAAATATACGAACATGCAAACTAACCGAGATATAACAGCAACGCAGCTCGTTGAAGAGAAATAATTAACGAGGAGTTAGAATCACAAGATTAACGCTACAAACCTTGAAAGTTCGGGTTGTCACATCATCCCCAACTTGAAAGAAATTTCGTCCCGAAATTTAGCACGTGGTTACTGAGGAAGCTAGTTGTGTTGTGTTGTTTCCTGGTTTTCCTGGGGTGTCACATTGGCCTTCTCTAACTAGATGGCGATTAATAACTTCAAGGTGCTCCATGACCAAGAGCGCCATCAAAGAGATTACCAAGCCGGTCTCCCATATGCTGAGCATTCGAGGTGGACCGATTACCCCAACATTCCTCATCCGCAAGGGCCATCAGATCCAACCCCTCATTGGCCCGAAGCAGTCGGCTCGAGTTTCCTTCTGATGCCGTACCAACCGCCACCTCAACAAGAGTCAAGCCTGCTAGATAACTATAGGGATATTTTGAAGCCCTCACTGGTTATCCGTACCAGCCGAACTCGCCCGTGAACCCTAATGAGAGATATCAGCGGTAGAGGCGAGGTACGTTTGTTGTTGTTGTTGTATATTATTATTTCGTTTTCGTTATTTTCATTTTGTTATTTAAATTATCGCCTAGTTAAATGAACGTTGTGGGTGTGTTACCTATATAACCCTCACGAGACCTACTCGTCCTCCCAAGCTATCGGGGGGTTTAAAAGGGCTTGTTGCATACGCTAAATGCAACCGTGATTCCTACGAAAGTGAGTTAGGCTTGTTGTTGTTGTAAATTATTTTCCATATAATTCAAAGTGAAATAACGCATGGCTTGGTAAGGTGTTTCATAGAAAGGGTAGAACTAGGTAACTAACAAATTTTGATGGTTGTGAGGAGCATGCTTCTACACAACGGTTAGAATTTGTAGGTACAATATGTTCGCGGGACAACCGTTTTTATGAAGAGACAAAGGAGAGATGAGTATCAAGCAACAAAAATCAGGTGCATGTGTTTCTTTTTACTTTGATTCTTAGTTAGGAATAAGTGGAGTGTATTTTTTGTATTTTATTTCCGGGGTGAAAAATTTGGGGGAATTAGCCGTGTCACATCCCTTGTGCATCTAATACTCTAGTTTTCACACATTGAGGACAATATGTACTTCAAGTGTGGGGATGGGGGAGTAGTAAAAATTTTCGTTTTTGACCCGTTCATTAAAACGCTACACATTGAGGAAAATGTTTACCTCAAGTGTGGGGATGGGGGAAGTTTCAAAAATTTTTCAAAATATCTTGTCTAAAAAAGCGATCTTAAAAGCACAAGTAACTAAGTCAACGAGGGATGTCACAAACCATTTGGTCTTTTGTCATGGTCAAGTTCAAGTTAATAGCATGACGGGTATTTAGTGGGTGGTTATTTGGGAATAATCCGCCTAAGAAACTAGTAGTTTATGCATGTCATATACCATACCCTTCTAGATATGTGAGAATTTGAGTCACTTTTATATCATAGATTACATGTTTGTGTTTCTTTGTTTGAGTGGACCATTAGTCATATATTGTAGAACTTGCAACTTTTGATACGTTTGAGACTATAGACCGAATACAAGCACGAGAATGATTAAGGCATTAGGTAAACCTTTTCTCTTAAAACCATTTATCTATCCTTACCCAAATAAATCCCCTAGTTGCCCAATTTGAGCCTAAACCTTTCGTTTGACCACCTATAGCCCATAACCGCTAAACCTTTTCTTTTAAGCCCGTGTGATGAAAATTCGATTATAGGAATTGCATTTGTATAGTTGTTTTGATTGTTTATGAAAAAAAAGGAAAAAATCAAAATTAGAAAATGTTATGAAAAAGAGTTGAAAAGGCATTGAGAAAAATACAAAAAGATGTGTTAGTAGTCGTTGAATAAAAGGCGAAAGTTGTTGCCTTATAGTTGATAGTTGTATTTAGTTTTGTCTAGGTTCGTGGTTTGTAATAAAAATCGAATTTTCATCGCCTTAGCCACTTTAAAAATATCCTAATTCTTACCCTTAGCCTAGCCCCGTTACAACCCTTACAAGACCTTATGACTTGTGCTTAGTGTTCGTGATCAATAGTGGAGAATGATTGAGTTGCAAGCTTATGCGGGTATATGTTCTAATCGGTTTGAGTGCATATTCTTTGAAGTGCTAATACATTATAAATAGTAGCCAATTTATAAGCCGAGTGGAGAGAACATTGTGAGGGATGTGCATGAACTGTTGGTTTCACGGGCGGATTAATCTTGGGTAACCATTTGTGCAAGTAAAATCACATTACCGCTAAATATGTTGAATATTGTAAAGAGTTTGAACTTTAGCATGACATTGGACCTTAACCTTCGTCTCGGGAATGGGGAGTGTATTCGTTGTTCGACCCACGTGAAAGTGAAAAACAGATTTTCTTGAGGACAAGCAAAAGACAAGTGTGGGGATGTGATACGTGGTCGAAATCCGGTGCTCGTAATTGTTTAATTTGATGTTTTTACATAAGTTTTAGTTTCGAATTGCCTACTCTTGATTAGATATGTGTTTTGCAGGTTTAACGGAGTTTAAGGAGCTTTTCGGGAGCTTTTCGAGTCACCGGAGCGAAAACGGAACCACTGGGATGCGAAACGGGTCAACCGGACTCAAGAAATGGAAGAAACAGAAAACCAAACATCTGGGCACCGTCGCCGACGCCCATATGGGTCGTCGCCGACGGTTGGCACAAACTTCCGTCGCCTGAATTGTCCGTAGACAGCAAGATACACCGTCGGCACCAACTCAACATTTAAGGACCGTCGGCGACGGCTTGTCAATCTTGCTGCGCGGTGGTCCGTGTTATGCGTTGATAGCAATTGGCACCTAAGCTTTGATGATAGAAATCCGTTAACAACATATTCAAGTGAATTGAAACTAAAACGTGTAAGAACCCTAGGAGTGCAATTACTGAACCGGGTGTGAACCTTGTTTTCTCTATCTTGTCAAAACCCTTATTTACATTATTGCAATTGCTAGTTTTTAGTAGTTATCAAACAAATTACTGTAGTAATTTTAAATCACCTCTTTCAATCAAATAAAAATATACAAAAACAAGATAGCAAGCTTCATAAAAGTGACAATTTCTACATTTCATTCAAAGTCCATTCACAAACCACATACTCTTCGTGGTTCGACCCCTCACTACCACTAGCTATTTGTTATGGGTAATTAGGGTATATAAATATTATCTTTGACCGGAGCGCGACACTCCGATCAGGAGTTGACAGATCATTTTACTATTTCATTTGGGTTGTTGATTTTTGAATTCATATAGCGGGTGCTATGTTTCGTGAAAACTCACTTGCATATTGCGATCGATCGTTTGAGAATCTTATTAATCAAGACTCCTCTTTTTGTGAAACCCCTACTAGCTGGATTGCACTAGACTATTACGTTAAGTACGTCTTGACAACTAATGCTAAAAGCACATACCTTTTAACCATAGGGTTCAAGTTATTACATGTTCTTGGACTCACCTCATGTAGGTAAGGATTGATTCAGTTGGCGATTATCCGCCTCGATACTATTCATATATATATACACGTGTGACGTAACCATAAGGGGTTAAGGTAGTACATATTTCGAGGATGAAATTTTCTTAACGGGGGGAGAATGTGACAACCCTCACCAAAACAGGTATCCGTACAAATTAATTAATATTTGATTAATGCTTAATAATTGTGCTTGCTTACAATTGTGGTGAAACTGCTTCTTGATTTCTGATGCATACATATTCATGCATCAAACTTTATTACTGTCACTCCATTTATTGCACACAAAACCATGGTGACAAACTTGATGCACAAAAGCACAGTTAGCACAGTGAGCGGATAACCCAGAAAACATGCTGACATTGCCAGCACTAGACAGACACTGTCTCTGAGGCCAGTATGAGCCGGGAATAGATTACTACACTAGTAGGGAGTGTAGGGAGGTGAGGATTGTAAAACAGCGTCACTAGGTGATAGTTATAATGACCGGATGTGCCTAAAACATGTGATAATTACAAAATTCTGCACTTTATTACAAAATTCAGCATATAACTTAACTAGTAAAGTGCAAAAACATGGGAAAATAATACTAGACACTTTCCAAAGTGTCGGGAATTCATTGTGTCACTAAAAACGCTATAAAAAGCACTTTAAAGCTTAGTTTGACACTTTAACGGATCAATATCCAACCGAACAACCGGACTTTACCCGGAACATAAAAATATTGTCAATGACATTGTTTTCCTTTTCTGAGCTAGTTAGGGTCCCCGAACACCCTAACACCCGTTATATTACATAACACACTATTACACTATTTTAAATTCCTAACTAAACAAACTAAACACTTAACTATCCATTCAAATCAAACCATAACCCCCCCCCCCATGATCCGATTGGTTTCCCCATAAGGGGACACACCCCTCACATTTTGATTATTTTAATCATACTTGTCTTATATCTAGTAATCATGTTATATGTTGGATAATGGAGAATGATGGATTATAAATTTACATGAAAGGTTATCATTCTCAATCACATAAACACTTCACAAAAACATCTCTCTCTTCTCTCCTTTGGATCGGCCGAAACCATCATCCATCCTCCACCCATCTTCGAGTTTCGATCTTGCTATTCCACATACATCCCAAGGTGCAAGAGATCATACGAGGAGACCCGGTGCTTTCGGAATCTCAAGAACCTCACTACGTTGCTTTTATCCACCTTGTTTTCGCTTTGATTCTTCCCTAGCCACGAGCTAGTAGTAAGTGCTTCCAAACACTCTCATGTTCATGTTTAAGGTGGTTAATAAGAGATTTAATGGTTAAAACTCAAGAACATGCGAAAACAAAACTAAAAGTCTTGAATGAAAGATGAACAAGATGGTTAAAGAAAAGCTAGTGGTGTAAAACTTATGAAACTTGTTTAGCTATGATTATTTTATGTTGTTTGATGCTAGTAGTGGAACGGTCGTCATCTAACCATGCTAGATCATGTTCATGGAACATGAACTAGTGATATGTTAAGTGTAAAAATGGTAAGATGATGAACCCTACTACTTATGAACATGAACTTGTGTAAAAGTGATTTTTCTTGTAAAATAGAGTTTTAAACTAGTAGATCTAAAGATCCACAAGTGGTATTTTCGAATAACCAAGTGTAAGATGCAAATCTTGTTTAAAAGCCGGATCTTACACAACTAAAAGCATTTTTGCAAACAAACAAGTGTGTAAACACTTGTGTGACAAAAGGTTTAACAAAGGAATAATTTCGTTATTTCCGGACTAGAAGTTGTAAAGTTACATATTCTTTAAAAATAAAGTTTTCAAGAAACTGATTTTATTTTTAAAATGGAAAGATCTACTAAAAATGTTGGAAAGTTACTACATAATTTTACACAACTTACAAGTTCATGTGTTTGCGATTTATACTTATTTTTGACTAGTTGATGTTTGAATATTGAATATTGGTGATTGAAAAGTTGTTGATTGAATTTTGAAAAGAAAATGATACGCTTGTAAGCGTGGCCACCTCCAGTTACAGAGGAAACTCTGGCGAAATTTTTCTAGACTTTCGACACATGGAAATATCTTCCTAACAAGCGTTTACAAAATATATTTTTTTTACCTGGTTCTCAAATTAAACTTCGCCATGATTTTTATTACAAAATAACCAAGTGTCGGAGGTGGATTTTAGTAAAGGAAACTTGTTAAATATATATTGAGAAAATGTATTTCTTAACAAAACGCTTGTGTGCTTACGTGATTATTTTGTGAACTAAAGATATATTATTCTTAGGGTAAAAATAATATTACTTGATATATCATGAAAATACGACTCCAAAATAATACCAACGCCCTCACAAATAAATATTTAAGTTACATCGGTATTGTTTTTACAACACGAACTCTAAAATGTAACGCGTGTATTTTCGGAAAATACTCTTAATGGTGTATTATGACAAAGTATTATTTTGGGAAATTGTATGAAGTAGAATATAATATTTTTGGGAAAAATATGTATATTTTGGAATCAGAACGTTTTAGACAAGTGATTTAAAATATATTTTCAAGTGAGACTTAGAAATATATTTTTCGGAATTATAACGTATACGTATATTTTGGTAAATTATTATTTTGGAAACTGTAGAAACAGAAATATGTTATTTTTGGGAATATATTAACATATTTTTATTTGGAACAATAACATCGAAATACGACGCCATTACTTGGCGGGATATACAGGTACATATATTATTTTAAGAATACGAGTATACAACTGTAAATTACCCCCATCCTTGGGAAGGAAATGCGCATGTACAATACTTGAGAAGTATAACTCTAAAATAGTTGTCTAACTATTACTTCAAAACCTTAAAAACAGTTATAACTTGGAATAATACCAGAAACGTGTGACAACTGTGTTCTATTAATTGTCGTACAATGTAAAACAATGTTGGTTATCAATAAAAAAAGGTGCTTTGGTGTTATTATATGTGTTTTGAGGTTATTATGTGTGTATTTATGTTTGGTGATTTTACAATTTGATTCTATTCCGATTTCAAGCTTTAAATCACTTTCTGGAAGGTTATGCGCAAACTGGTGCATAAACGCAGTCAGTATAACGTGACAAACACTCCGGAATAGTGACATAGGCTTAAAATACCTTAAATAACCCTTACATGACTTAGAAATAAGTTTTGGATGGTTTGGTGTGTTGAAATCAAGTTTGTTCGATCGCAGGGACTATTTGCGTCAAACTGCGAAACTATACCGATTTGTATAGTAATGAACATTCTGGAACATGACCATAAGTTAAACATAACCTAAATATCCTTTACATAACTTAGAAATAGGCTTTGAGGGGTTCGGTATGCTAAAATGAACTTATTTGATCAATAGAGACTAAAAGCGTCAAAAGTGCATAAGTTTGCATTTTCGCGCATATCTTACGTCCTGAATATATCCGGACATCCAAAAATTTATGTAATCACTAAAATATTTTATTTTAGTGATTGGCATGATAAAATTCCATTCATCGCGTAATTTGGATCGTTTTTGCGTTCATTACGATTTCCGTCGTAATTAACCTAACAACGCAACCGTTCGACCAAAGGAACCGACATCCGAGATGTTTTTGAGCATATTTTAAGTTCCCTACACTTTAACTTTATTTTAGAGCCTTGAAATTGGGTTAACGGGGCTTAAAAGTGCAAAAACATCAAATTTTACAAGTGCAGGGACCATTTTTGAAATTTCTGACCAGATTCAATGAACCTACTCAAATTTTGAAGTGTTAATGGTTTTAACCCATGGTTTTGCAAAACCATGGGCTGGTATTAAATGGTATTTTTGGTACTATGGGCCATTCTAGGGGCTCCCATGGTTTTAGAAAACCATGGGCACACATGTAAGGTCCAGATCAAAGCTCAGTTTTCAATGAACGATCTTAACGGTTCTTGAATTCCTATAAATACCCACCCTCACTTCCTCCCAAAGCACACTTGAATATGATTTTGGCTCTCTAAGTTGAAGTTTATGCTTCATACCTGAGAGTAAATCGGATCAAGAGCTTGCGGGGACCTTCTGTAAGTATTCTTTCGTTCTTTTCATTCGTTTTTTCGTTAAAGTCAAACTGCGTTTGACTTCCTGCTTTGACCAGTTTATGGTCAACGCGAAGTTCGTTTGAACTTCATAACGTGAGCGTAATCACGATGGTTATAGTCCCTAGTGACTATACCTACTGATTACCACGTTATCTAGGCTCAGTGACGAGTCGTAGTTTCGGCCAAAATGCGTTTTCTCGCGTATTTTGTAACAAAACTACTCTAGGATATCAAAACCGTTTGTTTTGATATCAAAACCTGTTTTCTAACTTAACTAAACATGTTCTAGCATGTTTAGCTCGTCACTTTTTTTTAGATTAGTGCTTGTGTGGAGCCGAAAGTCAAGCGGACTAAACACCCGGTTAGACTTTCGAACACGACCCGTTTGGTCGATCATTAGGATCCGACCAAACATGTTAAGTGACCATAGTAGCGTAGGGAATAACCTTCCGAGGTTATACCTTATGGTCACTTAGGTTTGATTAGTCGCATGATAGGTAGTTTATATGCCTTTGGTAAATTACCAAAATACCCTTTTCATACATAATTGGTAATTAAGCATATGTAACCTAAACTTTTTACACGTAACTGATTATGTAACATAATTAAACATGTATGGGCATATAATACTTGTCATAGGACTAGTTAGAAGTCTTGAACGCGCTTTTGCGCACATGACGCGTTAAAGTAGCGTAAGCTACCTTAATGGGTCGAAAGCACTTAGGTTAGGTTTCAATTTAGGATTTAAGCTTTGCTAAACCATATCACATGAGTTCCAACACTCATTTGGTTTACGAGACTTCTATCTATCCGATCGTCCGATTTAGGCGTCTATTGTTTGACTAGTGGTTCGATTACTAGGTGCTACTTGATTCCTTTAGTTTGCTTGAGGTTGTTTAAAGTTCTATTGATTGAGGTTACTTTGCACTACATGTGAGTACATAGTTCCCCTATTTTACTGTTTTCAATTTTTGTGGGGTGATTCATATGTACGAAATGGTTTTCAAAGTTTAAACGATGGTTTTTCAAAAACAATTAAGATGGTTTATACAAACTAATAACGATTTCAATAAAGTGAACGAACTTGTTGGTTGTAGTTACATAACAAATGACATTCATTAGCATTGATCAAGCCGACCAGTATTAGGTTATGGTACCATAGGATCTGACAAATCCCGTTATTTTACATCACCCATGGTTATGTGTGGGGGTTGTGGGTAACGACTGAATCTGATGTTAGTTAATTTACCCTTTGGTGGTTGGTTAACGCGAGAAGCGAGACACGAGGTGGTCGAGTCACAAAGGTTTGAATGTTATTAGCGAGACAACCATATATAGTTTTCACAATTAAAACGAGGATGATTTTAAACGACTTAAATGAGTTAACGATTTGGGAAGGTTTGAAAATGATTTGAACAAGTTAAACAAGTTGGGTAAACGATTGGTGTTTGGTTAGTGTTTAGATAGCGGGACGAGTGTAATGTGGTGAAAACATGGTGGATACACCGCTGGTACTTCCTATATATAAGTATTTTCATCATATTACATACCGTGGCGTTATTTAGTTCACTTGGGTAAACGATTTTGAAACGATGTCACACAAACGATGTTTTCTAAAGGATATAAACCATACGAGTTTTTAACAAGTTCTTACAAGATGTTTTACAAGTTGGTTTTCTAAAACAAATGTTTTTGCGTTAAGAAGCGTGGCTACGAGATTTTTAAAACAATAACCATCTTGATTTGAGTTGGTTAATTATGTTGCAATACACTTTTCAAAACAAGGTTTGCATTTTGACTCTTGTAGTCTAATAAAGTACTGCAATATATAAACAAGCCATGATTCCGATATTCTTATAAAACCTATGTACTCGCCAGCATTTCTTTGCTGACTTTGTTTTTTACATATGTTTCAGGTGTTATTGCTTGATGTGAACTCTAGGATGCATGCGTCACATAGGATCTGGACGAGGCCTTAGTAACATAATAACAATGATAGTCGAGATGTAGTTTGTTTGTTCTATGTTAAGACAATGTTGATATTTAATTTTATCAATAGAACGAAACTCTTTTTGTATCCATGGTTGTGAAACAATAATTCTGTTACAACACTCCCCGACGTTTCCGCCATGTTTTGTTGTTTTACGTGGTCGGGGTGTGACAGAAGAGTTGGTATCAGAGCCAATGGTTATAGGGAATTAGGTTATTAGTAATTCTTTGACCTAGACTATAACTTTTAGGACCCCAACGCAAGTTTACTTGTGTTTAGATTTTTAAAACAATACCGTCACCTACCCTTAGGTGATAACCACAATAAGTTCGAATCCTCTTTGAAAACTAATCATCTGTTCTAGGATGATTGATTACTAGGTTTTGAACCCTCTATTATATGGTTTTGAACTATTTAAGTTTTCAAAGTCTCGTCAAATTTTGGGCCAAAATAATGTGAACACGTGCAAACTGGAAGAGTGAGTGCCTGTACCCTGAGTTTTTTGTCTAAGGCTAGAGTGTTCGTACAAATCCACATAATCGGACCAGTCACTCTTACCTGGGAACTCTTGGGGTGAGTGTTCACTTATAGGCGAGCATGTCTTCGGCGATACATTAGTTTGACCCATTTACTTTGATTAGTCACTGCGTGTCGTTTGTTTGTTCGAGGTAACGAACAAATGATGGCCTTCCTTGTGTTTTGTCGATGTTTTCAATACCTCTCTTGTTTATCCGAATGTCAATGCGAACGCGAATCCCGCCCGTGGACGAGCGTGCAACTTGAATGCAAACAAGGCGAGGGCTGACAACCTCGTTGTCAACGGTACCTAAGTTGTTAATGGTACGTTTCTTGTTAACAATCGACCTGCATCTGTTCTTTTTTATTATGGTGCAGATAGTAGCTTTGTTTCATTGTCTTTTGAACCTTTGCTTGCGATACCTAGAACTAAACTGAGGAAACCCTTATCTGTTGAAGTTGCTACTGGTAAACCCTTTGTTCTCGACTCTGTTATTCATGATTGTCAGTTGAACCTTGATAACCGCCTTTTTCCTATTGACCTCACGCCGATGCAACTTGGGAGCTTTGACATTATCGTTGGAATGGATTGGTTAACCAAACATCATACTGAGGTGATTTGCTTTGATAAGATTGTTCCTATTCCTTTGTCTTCTGGCGATGTTTTGGAAGTTCGTGGCGAGAAACCTTCAGGTGGATTGAAGCTTATGTCGTGTACGGAAGCCCAAAGGTATTTACGGAAAGGATATGTTGCTTTTCTAGCACATGTCACCGAAGAGAAAGACAACAGTAAGAGTATTCAGGATATTCCGATTGTTCGGGATTATCCAGAGGTGTTTCCTGATGAACTGCCTGGTTTGCCTCCAGTTCGTCAAGTTGAATTTCATATTGACCTTGTACCCAATGCCAACCCAATTGCAAAAGCACCTTATCGACTTGCACCATCTGAGATGCAAGAATTATCGAAGCAGCTTCAAGAGTTATCCGATAAAGGATTCATTCGACCGAGCTTTTCACCTTGGGGAGTTCCTGCCCTCTTCGTTAAAAAGAAAGATGGGTCTTTTCGAATGTGTATCGATTATCGTGAGCTTAATAAGCTTACCATCAAGAATCGATATCCCCTACCTCGAATTGATGATCTCTTCGACCAGCTGCAAGGTGCTTCATGCTTTTCAAAGATCGATCTGCATTCTGGGTATCATCAACTTCGTGTTCTCGAAGAAGATATTCCCGAAACTGCTTTCCGCACAAGATATGGGCATTATGAGTTCACTGTCATGCCTTTTGGTTTGACGAATGCTCCAGCTATCTTTATGGACTTAATGAATAGGGTCTGTAAACCTTAATTAGACAAGTTTATCATTGTGTTCATCGACGATATTCTTGTATATTCAAAGTCTCGAGCCGAGCACGAGCAACACCTTCGCTTAACATTGGAACTCCTGAAGAAGGAACAACTTTTTGCTAAATTCTCCAAGTGTGAATTCTGGCTTAAAGAAGTTCAATTCTTGGGTCATATAGTCAATGAGCAGGGTATTCATGTGGATCCATCCAAGATTGTTGCTATTAGAGACTGGAATACACCAACAACACCTACAGAAGTTCGATCTTTTCTTGGTCTTGCTGGTTATTATCGTCGATCCATCTCAAACTTCTCAAAGATCGCGGTTCCACTCACTGCTTTGACTCAGAAGAATAAGCCTTTTGAGTGGGGACCTAAGCAAGAAGAAGCGTTTCAAACACTGAAACAGAAGCTTTGTGATGCTCCTGTTTTATCTTTGCCTGATGGAAATGATGATTTTGTTGTCTATTGTGATGCGTCGAATCTAGGACTTGGTTGCGTTCTTATGCAACGAGGTAAAGTCATAGCTTATGCGTCTAGACAACTGAAAATTCATGAGAAGAACTACGCAACTCATGATCTTGAGTTGGGAGCTGTTGTTTTTGCGCTTAAAATCTACAGATACTACCTCTATGAAACGAAGTGTGTGGTTTTCACAGACCACAAAAGTCTTCAGCATATTCTTAATCAGAAAGAACTGAACATGAGGCAACGACATTGGGTTGAACTCTTGAGCGATTACGATTGCGAGATTCGTTACCATCCTGGTACGGCGAATGTCGTAGCTGATGCGCTTAGTCGAAAAGAGCGAGTCAAGCTTCATTCTGTTCAAACGCTATCTGATCTTCAAACTCGTGTTCTTCAAGCTCAGCAATTTTGTGTTTCACAAAATTTGATAGGTGAGGAATTACCACATCAGCTTGAGCTTAAGCTCGAAATGAAGGACGATGGGTTGCTCTACTTCAAGGATCGTTTGTGGATTCCAAAACAAGAAGATCTTCGCACCTTGGTAATGGACGAATCTCATAAGTCTCGATATTCTATCCATCCTGGTGCTGATAAAATGTACAAGGATTCTTCGTACTAAGTTCTGGTGGCCTGGTATGAAGAAGGATGTTGCCTTGTATGTATCAAAATGCCTGACTTGTCTCAAGGTCAAGGCTGAACATCAACGGCCTTCTGGTTTGGTTGTACAACTAGAGATACCGGCTTGGAAGTGGGAGAACATTGCAATGGATCTCATCACTAAGTTACCACGTACATCTATGGTCATGTTGCTATTTGGGTTGTTATCGATCGATTAACGAAATCAGCTCATTTTATCCCAATTCGCAAGGATCTATCTGCTGATAAACATGCAAAGATTTACGTTGATGAGATTGTATCACGACATGGTGTTCCTTTGGATATCATTTCTGATCATGATGCTCGATTTTCATCTCATTTTTGGAAGACCATGCAATCTGCTTTGGGAACCCAACTGAATCTAAGCACTGCTTATCATCCCCAAAAAGATAGTCAATCTGAGCGAACGATTCAAACTTTGGAGGTTATGCTTAGAGCATGCGTGATTGACTTTGATGGTAATTAGGATTCTCATCTGCCATTGATCGAGTTCTCTTACAACAATAGTCATCATGCTAGTATTAATATGGCACCATCCGAAGCTCCCTACGGTCGAAAATGTCGTTCACCTGTCTGTTGGAACGAGACCGGTGAAGCTCAGCTTACTGGACCTGAACTCGTTCTGGAAACAACAGACAAAATCAAGAAAATCCGCGATAATCTTGTGACAGCTCGAAGCTGTCAAAAGAGTTATGCGGATATGCGACTCAAGCCCTTAGAATTTCAAGTCAGAGACCGTGTCCTACTCAAGGTTTCACCTTGGAAAGGAGTCGTGAGAATTGGAAAGAAAGGAAAACTTGCACCTCGTGGGACCATTCAAGATTGTGGAAAGAATTGGGAAAGTTGCCTATCTACTACAGCTACCTCCAGAACTTGGGAATATTCATCCAACTTTTCACGTGTCCAATTTGAGAAAGTGTTTAGCTGATGCTGATCTTCACATTCCTCTCGACAAAATCCAAATCGATGAAACAATGCACTTTGTCGAGAAACCTGTGGAGATAGTGGACCGTACTTTCAAACAGTTGAAGAACAAACGGATTAAGTTGGTCAAAATTCGCTAGAAATCCAAACGTGGCCCAGAGTTTACTTGGGAACGAGAGGACCAGATGAAGGCAAAATATCCGCATTTGTTTTCACAAGCTTCCTCTAATAAAATTTCGGGACGAAATTTCCTGAAGTAGGGGAGACTGTGACAACTGTGTTCTATTAATTGTCGTACAATGTAAAACAATGTTGGTTATCAATAAAAAAGGTGCTTTGGTGTTATTATATGTGTTTTGAGGTTATTATGTGTGTATTTATGTTTGGTGATTTTACAATTTGATTCTATTCCGATTTCAAACTTTAAATCACTTTCTAGAAGGTTATGCGCAAACTGGTGCGTAAACGCAGTCAGTATAACGTGACAAACACTCCGGAATAGTGACATAGGCTTAAAATACCTTAAATAACCTTTACATGACTTAGAAATAAGTTTTGGATGGTTTGGTGTGTTGAAATCAAGTTTGTTCGATCGCAGGGACTATTTGCGTCAAACTGCGAAACTATACCGATTTGTATAGTAATGAACATTCTGGAACATGACCATAAGTTAAACATAACCTAAATATCCTTTACATAACTTAGAAATAGGCTTTGAGGGGTTCGGTATGCTAAAATGAACTTATTTGATCAATAGAGACTAAAAGCGTCAAAAGTGCATAAGTTTGCATTTTTGCGCATATCTTACGTCCTGAATATATCCGGACATCCAAAAATTTATGTAATCATTAAATTTTATTTTAGTGATTGGCATGATAAAATTCCATTCATCGCGTAATTTGGATCGTTTTTGCGTTCATTACGATTTCCGTCGTAATTAACCTAACAACGCAACCGTTCGACCAAAGGAACCGACATCCGAGATGTTTTTGAGCATATTTTAAGTTCCCTATACTTTAACTTTATTTTAGAGCCTTGAAATTGGGTTAACGGGGCTTAAAAGTGCAAAAACATCAAATTTTACAAGTGCAGGGACCATTTTTGAAATTTCTGACCAGATTCAATGAACCTACTCAAATTTTGAAGTGTTAATGGTTTTAACCCATGGTTTTGCAAAACCATGGGCTGGTATTAAATGGTATTTTTGGTACTATGGGCCATTCTAGGGGCTCCCATGGTTTTAGAAAACCATGGGCACACATGTAAGGTCCAGATCAAAGCTCAGTTTTCAATGAACGATCTTAACGGTTTTTGAATTCCTATAAATACCCACCCTCACTTCCTCCCAAAGCACACTTGAATATGATTTTGGCTCTGTAAGTTGAAGTTTATGCTTCATACCTGAGAGTAAATCGGATCAAGAGCTTGCGGGGACCTTCTGTAAGTATTCTTTCGTTCTTTTCATTCGTTTTTTCGTTAAAGTCAAACTGCGTTTGACTTCCTGCTTTGACCAGTTTATGGTCAACGCGAAGTTCGTTTGAACTTCATAACGTGAGCGTAATCACGATGGTTATAGTCCCTAGTGACTATACCTACTGATTACCACGTTATCTAGGCTCAGTGACGAGTCGTAGTTTCGGCCAAAATGCGTTTTCTCGCGTATTTTGTAACAAAACTACTCTAGGATATCAAAACCGTTTGTTTTGATATCAAAACCTGTTTTCTAACTTAACTAAACATGTTCTAGCATGTTTAGCTCGTCACTTTTTTTTAGATTAGTGCTTGTGTGGAGCCGAAAGGCAAGTGGACTAAACACCCGCTTAGACTTTCGAACACGACCCGTTTGGTCGATCATTAGGATCCGACCAAACATGTTAAGTGACCATAGTAGCGTAGGGAATAACCTTCCGAGGTTATGCCTTATGGTCACTTAGGTTTGATTAGTCGCATGATAGGTGGTTTATATGCCTTCGGTAAATTACCAAAATACCCTTTTCATACATAATTGGTAATTAAGCATATGTAACCTAAACTTTTTACACGTAACTGATTATGTAACATAATTAAACAGGTATGGGCATATAATACTTGTCACAGGACTAGTTAGAAGTCTTGAACGCGCTTTTGCGCACATGACGCGTTAAAGTAGCGTAAGCTACCTTAATGGGTCGAAAGCACTTAGGTTAGGTTTCAATTTAGGATGTAAGCTTTGTTAAACCATATCACATGAGTTCTAACACTCATTTGGTTTACGAGACTTCTATCTATCCGATCGTACGATTTAGGCGTCTATTGTTTGACTAGTGGTTCGATTACTAGGTGCTACTTGATTCCTTTAGTTTGCTTGAGGTTGTTTAAAGTTCTATTGATTGAGGTTACTTTGCACTACATGTGAGTACATAGTTCCCCTATTTTACTGTTTTCAATTGTTTTGGGGTGATTCATATGTACGAAATGGTTTTCAAAGTTTAAACGATGGTTTTTCAAAAACAATTAAGATGGTTTATACAAACTAATAACGATTTCAATAAAGTGAACGAACTTGTTGGTTGTAGTTACATAACAAATGACATTCATTAGCATTGATCAAGCCGACCAGTATTAGGTTATGGTACCATAGGATCTGACAAATCCCGTTATTTTACATCACCCATGGTTATGTGTGGGGGTTGTGGGTAACGACTGAATCTGATGTTAGTTAATTTACCCTTTGGTGGTTGGTTAACGCGAGAAGCGAGACACGAGATGGTCGAGTCACAAAGGTTTGAATGTTATTAGCGAGACAACCATATATAGTTTTCACAATTAAAATGAGGATGATTTTAAACGATTTAAATGAGTTAATGATTTGGGAAGGATTTGAAAACGATTTGAACAAGTTAAACAAGTTGGGTAAACGATTGGTGTTTGGTTAGTGTTTAGATAGCGGGACGAGTGTAATGTGGTGAAAACATGGTGGATACACCGCTGGTACTTCCTATATATAAGTGTTTTCATCATATTACATACCGTGGCGTTATTTAGTTCACTTGGGTAAACGATTTTGAAACGATGTCACACAAACGATGTTTTCTAAAGGATATAAACCATACGAGTTTTTAACAAGTTTTTACAAGATGTTTTACAAGTTGGTTTTCTAAAACAAATGTTTTTGCGTTAAGAAGCGTGGCTACGAGATTTTTAAAACAATAACCATCTTGATTTGAGTTGGTTAATTATGTTGCAATACACTTTTCAAAACAAGGTTTGCATTTTGACTCTTGTAGTCTAATAAATTACTGCAATATATAAATAAGCCATGATTCCGATACTCTTATAAAACCTATGTACTCGCCGGCATTTCTTTGCTGACTTTGTTTTTTACATATGTTTCAGGTGTTATTGCTTGATGTGAACTCTAGGATGCATGCGTCACATAGGATCTGGACGAGGCCTTAGTAACATAATAACAATGATAATCGAGATGTAGTTTGTTTGTTCTATGTTAAGACAATGATAGTCGGGGGTGAAATACATGTTACTATGTTTACGAATACTTTTTACATGGTATGGTTAACGTAAGGAGGGTTACTACTTAGATCATGTGAGTGAGTAGGCTGAAACTGGAGGCCATTAATCCTCATTGTAGGAACGAGGGTCATTAGCGGTAGATCTATCTGGGTGTAGCGAGCCCAACCCCTGAGTCCGCTGAATGAACCAGGTGGTGACTTTGAGCCCGACGCAAAAATCTACTAGGTTTGAGTCTTCCTACTGCACTTCACACATATCATTAGCCTTGCAAACCAATGGTGATCTCATTTTTCCTTATTTGCTACATACCAGGGATTTTTATACATACAGACACTTTTACAAAGGGTTATACATACCCACTTACACATGAACTCGCTCAACTTTATGTTGACTTTTCAAACTACATGTATCTCAGGGAACTAATGATCTGGCACGGTATGCACGTATTTTCAAGCTGCGTTTGAATAAAGAAGTCATCCAGGGTTTAGAAGGTGTAACCTCTTCCTGGACGGGTTACATATCTCTAAACCTAGTATTGTTTAAAGTCTTTTGCTAAGTTTTTACGAACTCATTAAATTAAGTCAAGGTTTGTAACTTATTTTGTGATTGATGTTTTAAGACAAGTATAATATGATATTTTTCTAAACTCTATTAATGGGTGAATATCTCATGTTTTTATCATATAGCATTGTTATGATTGTTGCTATGGTATTAAGAAGTCACACCAATTAATCCATGCTTCCGCAAAAGACAGGGTGTGACAAATACAATGGTACAAATAAACACAAGACACATTACAACTAAAGTCTTACAAGACTACACGAAAATACACCTTAAAAACAACTTATGGACGTTCCGAGCCTTCGGACACAACCTACGGACAACTATACGGAATATATAAGTATTACGGACTATAAATACACAATATATCAACGACTTGGTAAACTTCATTTTCTAAACCGAATAAGTAACCATATATTTTCTACAATATAAAAAATATATTACTTATGGTTTATATTAAAAATGTATTGTTTTTGAAATATATAAACATACATATATATTTCTTACCATCTAAAATATATTGTTTTAGTGAAAGACTAAAAATATATTTTTAGAACTAATCTTAAAAATAGATTATTTTTAAGATATTTCCTATACCTTTTACCAAGTATAACATATATATTTTTATGAAACGTATCTTAGAATATATAAGTATATATATTCTAAGAATACAAGATCGCATATAACAAACACGCGGACATACATATTCCTATACGTGCAACGATATGCACATTCACATCACCTAACACTTGGTGAAAACACATTTATACAACTACGATACAACTAACGAGATACAAGAATATATATTTGGCGAAATATATACACTAAACAGTTATCAGTTAATACATCTAAGACATAGTTCAATGAATAACAAAGACATATAAGTCTTAACACATATTCATTATAAAAGACTTGTACTCAAGTCATTACAAGACCGAAGTGTCTAACAAAGATAGAACGTTTGTAGGTCGTGACACTATTCAGGACGACCGTACGTCAGATCACAGTTACTTACCATTCATGGACGCAATTCTGTGAGTTTATATCCCCTATTCATTTTAATTGCTTTACAACTTTAGAACTATCGGGGAAAATACATGTTCAATTGTATGTTAAGTCATGGAATGAAACACCTTAGATCATGTGCGATTAGGCTCACACATCTAAGCACCATTGATGTGCACAAAATGCAACATATAAATTACATCAATTGTGGCATAAAACTAACCTTTTTTAGTACTAATGTTGGAAAAAGTGTGCTTTTGTCTTCCTTTTGTATTTTCAGGATTAAATGAGCTCAAAGTAACAAAAGAAGCAAAAAGACAGCTAAATCTAACATAAATACAAGAAAAAGAACAAAAGTGGCATGCCCGACCTCCCGACAGCATCTTCCCAAGCAAAACAAAGAAGACAGAAGACTGAACACGCTCCGTGCTCAGTGAGCACGGGGCCGTACCCAAAGGACAGCAGAAAAGACAAAGCCATAGAAGCTCCTGTTGCCCACCACGGGGCCGTGCCCAGCGGACACAGGGGCGTGGTCAACTCCCTGCAGACCCATTTATTGTAATTGCGAATTTTAATGAAGAGAGAGACGCGGATGGACACGGGGCCGTGCCCAGCGGACACGGGGCCGTGCCCGAGCTTCTGTTCCGCCTATAAATAGGAGTGTTTCGAGCTCTTGCAACTCATCCCTTGGCACACCACCTCTCTCACACTTCACCCACCACCCACCACCACCATAACACCATCATCACCACCATCATCCATTGTCCATCATAGAGTGTGTGAGTCGTCTCGGGATCCAAGATTGATCGTAGGAGTTCTTGACAATCAAAGGTCATGTTTGCCTAAGTCTCTTACATCACTTGGTGAAGACAAGTGTTTAGTGTAATACTTTTTATTTTTAATCTTTTGCACTTTTTAATTGGTTTTATATTAATGACTTTAATTACTAGTTTCTTATGTTGAAGGTGATTCTTCCATATCGTTTGTCCGTGGTGTCTTGGCATTATTTTACTATCTATATAAAATAAAATATTTTCACCATTCATATCTCCACGGTCTATATGGAGGTATGTTGGCTACCTGGTCGGGGGTTAAGGGAACGGTTTGGTAAGAGTCTTGCCATTGTTCAGTGTATAGATCCTGCAAAGGACCTAGGTCAAATTTAGTAGGACCTCCTTCAATACCCAAAACGTATTGGATGGCGGGGGTCCAAACTCTTTGATTCCCTCATAAGTTAAACTACTATTAAAACTTTAACCCAGCTACTTAGGACTGTATCCTTGCTGACTCAGACTACTTAGCTGAGGGTAACGTCGCCTTCAAAAGAGGGGCCTACCACATTATGCATTAATAACTTAATTGGTTATCTTTCAATAATCCGACCCTTTAGGATTGTATCCTTGCTGACTCAAACTACTAGGTTGAGGGTAACGTCGCCTTCAAAAGAGGGGCCTACTACAATAACTAAGATAATTTCTTAAACAAGTGCAAAAGTGCGAAAATAATCAAAGGTTACACTACACACGAGTCGGATCCAAGTGATTCATCTTGTCTATCTGTTTTTATTTTTATTTTATTTTTCAGCATTTTAGTTAGTTTTATTTTCTTAGTTTAAAAAACCTTTTTTCTAACATTTTGATTTGATTAGACGTTGAGGATAAACCGGTACTAAAAGCTCTTGTATCCTTGGATGACCTCGGTATCTTACCAACACTATACTACGTCCACGATGGGTGCACTTGCCCATATGTGTGTTTAGTGTTAGTAAATATCGTGTTTTATAAATTTAAAACTTGGCTAAAAAGTGTAAAAGGGCTTAAAATATATACCTAAAATATAACACACTTCACGCACATCAAGTTTTTGGCGCCGTTGCCGGGGACACAAGGATTTGAAGAAAGTTAGGAATCAACGGCCTAATCATTTTTTTATTTTCTTTTTATTTTTTTTAGGATTTTCTTAAATTTTTCAGCTTCTGCAGAACTCAGCACGGGTCGTGCCCGCTGAACACGCCCCGTGCCCAATCTTTGGAACTGGCACTCTTGTTTTAAGTCAGACAGTAAGCTGAACACGGGGTCGTGCCCACTCAACACGCCCCTGTGCCCAAGATTCAGTTACTGAAAACAGAACCGTGAGATCTCAACGGTTGGTAATTTCTGACACAAAAATGAGTGATAATGATCTTTTTTACTTTCGGCACTCTTATGGTACGTGGTGTCAATTATGTGGAGGCGGTCATAAAGAATTAGAATGTTATTTTCTAAATTATAAGCCCCACTATATAGACCCATCGTTTGCCTGTAGCCTTAAGAGGGGCGAAAGTAAAAATAATCCTCATCTCTCCCTCGAAGGCGCCCAACCAGATATTTTAGGAGAAATACTTCTTGATGAACTATTTCAACTAGAAGATCTGATTCTTAATTGGTTAGAAGAACTTAAGATGGATTTCCTTAATTCATCTCAAGACAATGACCAAGAAGAAGTGTTGGGATCACATTCAAACAACCTCGTTGCTCCCAATAGTACCTTCAACTCTAGCGAAGACTTGGACGATAGTCGTCCCTGTGCCGATTGTGCCGTGAAGGACTCCCCATCGACTTCGTTCAATGCATACGTAGACCTGAGCGATTCGGCATACACCTTCTTTAACAAGAGCCTGGAAAAGGGTTGGACTTGTCCACCTACATTTAGCATAGGAATCACCCTCACCGACAACCTCTTGCGTTCTCGTCTTAATCTAGATCAATTAAGGTATCTTAGGCACTTTGGGGTTGTTCCATCCAGTAAGGAACCACCCGATCCGGATAAGTTCCTTAAAAATAGACAAACTTCATAATCAGCATTTTGACACGGGGCCGTGCCCAGCCAACACGCCCCCGTGTCCACCAAAAGATTCCTTTCTGACTTCGCGTCAGAATACGGACAAACTTTGTCAGGATTCTGTCTGCACACGGGGCCATGTCCAGCCGACACAGGGCCATGTCCAGCATGCTGTCGTTTTCTATAAATGCAGCCAAGAATCATGCACATTTGGACCATCCAGGGACAGAGATTTGAAGGGATCTTCTCTCCTACCATCCTAGGTATGTTCTAAAAGAAGGTTCCAACAACCATCTTGTCCTTTCCTCTTTTATCCATTTCCTTCTTCTTCATCTTTCTCCAAAAACCTCCATTAAAGCTTGAGATTTCAAGCTTTATTGCAAGGATTATTGAGTTTTGTTCAAAGAATCTTGTTAAAAATAAGTTGTATAACATTGTTTTAAGTTACTATTGTTCAAAAAGGCTTCACAAGTTAGAAAAATCACTTAAAACTTCAAGATTCCTTGTTCCAAAATTCTGCAGAAAGGTGAACACGGGGCCGTGCTCATTGAGCACGGGGCCATTTCCAAGGTACTGTTTCATTAAAATAAGCTGTTTTCGGTTTATTTTCATAGAATGTCAAGTGAAAACAGTGGAACATCGTCCGTGCATTCAAGAAACAGTAGAAGTGGAAGGAGGCCTTCCATTGAAGCTACCCTTGTACACTACGTCATGGCGCTATGGGAAGCTCTCGATGAAATGACTTCGGTAGAGGAGGTCCTAATAGACCGTATAAACTATCTTACGGTGGGGCTGGAAAATAGTTTTCAAGAAATTAACCTCTTGCACCAGAGGTCGAATATTCTTGTAACACCTCCCATGGAACTCGTCCTCCCTCAAGAGGATTGGAACCTAGCACTTGGAGTCAACAACCCTACCGGATGGGATGACATTCCAGCGGAGCCTCCCCTTGAAAATTTACAAGAAGTCCCGGTGGAAGTTGTACCTCCTCAAACCGACGCCAACGAGCCCTCCTTCCTCCTCCCAAGGGAGATAGAGGAATGGCTCGCCGACATATGAGGAGTCCATGCCCGAAGGAAGGAGTTCTATGAGGCCGCATCCAACCAAGAATATTATCTTCTTGGAAATTTTGCTAATTAAAATAACTTGTAGGCTAGAACTCCTTGGTTTAAGCTTCTTGTGCTTACTTATCTAACTTACTAGCATTTTAGGACTATGTAATTCTCTCTATGACGGTTTTTAATGAAATGATGGCTTTAAGGTTTGGATGATGTTGTAATGAATAAAACACACTCGTGATGGTGAAGGATAAAAAGGGAAATGAGAAACATCGCCCCATGCACGAAAACAGGGCCATCCGACGATAATTTCTTCATTACAGTAAGTTCAGCACGGGTCGTGTCCGCCCAACACGGCCCCGTGCTACACACTCTGCAGAAAATTGCCCAGTTCAGGTAACTGGACACGGGCCATGTTCACTGAACATGCCCCCGTGTCCAGACTTCTGTTTCTTTTCTTTAATTTTTGTCGCTGGCACCTGAACACGGGGTCGTGCCCGGTCACCACGCGGCCGTGTCCAGGATGCCAGTAACATAGAATTTTGCTTTTAACACCATTTTACACATTCAATCAACCTAAAAACTTATTTTTAGGACACATTGAGGACAATGTGTAATTTAAGTGTGGGGGGATGCTAAAACCTTGAATCTTGCAAGTCCTAATAACAAGCCTTACACAAAACTCTATTGGAACCGCTAATCACCCCAAATTTTTTTTAAAAATTTTCATTTTTTTTTTACTTGTCTAAGTTTAAATTGGGAATTCAAGTTCTAACAAGGTTATATTTTAAAAAAGTTTACAACCGATAGCGTCGTGATAAAAAGAACCAACATAAGAAAATTATGAAAAGGCATGACAAACTTAGTTAAAATTTGATTATATATACTTGATCACATAAAAACCCTTTCCCACAAAAGTGAGTTTTGAGCCTTTAATCGAGCATACAAATACATATCTTTACACTAAATGCTCATTTTTCGTTTCTTGTGTGAATAGCCGCTTGGTTCGTACGACTCTAGAACTTGCCACAACAATACATTCCCGGTCCTTACCAACTTAAACCCGAGTAAGTAAATGATGGAGGCATTAGGACTAACCCTTTTTCTTTCTACACCATTATTTTTCATTTTTTTTTACCACCTACCCAAAATCCCCCTAGTTAACCCCTTTGAGCCTAAACCTTTTCATTTCTTAACCCAAAACAATCACCCTTTTTTTACCCACCATAACCTTTTTATTTTTAACCCTTTTTCTTTTAGTAACAACGTTCGGTTCCCTCATGACTTAAAAAAATAATAATAATAATATTTTGATGAAACCAAACAAACAAACAAGTTCATCAAAAAAATAACTTTGTTTGAAACAATTGGTTCATCAAAATAAAATAAAAATTTGAAAAATAAAAAGTCTTTCAAAAACCGACGTTTGTTACGCTTTTCGCCCTTTTTACTAACCACTAACCCAACCACCCACCTTTAGCCCAAGCCTAACCCTTCACCGAAAAAGTCCTCTTGATATTTACAAAGGTATATAGTTAAAAAGGAGGAGGATTGATTGCTTGGCAAGCTTATGGTAGAAGTAAGTTCCATGCCGCTCTCGAGTGATTCACTAAAAAAATACACCTTCGGCCGAGTGTTGAGTGATCCCCCGTGAGGTATGTGAACTTGTATATGAATGGAATTTTAAAAAGGTATGTTATACCCTAATAAGTAATTTATCTTATGAAACGTTTTTAATAAATCATGACGAATAAGATTGTAAATAAATAAAAATAAAACCTAAATAAAGAATCTTGGAATTCCCGACACTCTATGAAAAGCCCAAAACTTCTCTTCTACCCATTCCATTTGGGTGTGTAAGCCACATTATAAAGAGTTTTGCTTGAGGACAAGCAAAGATTCAAGTGTGGGGGTATTTGATGTGCACAAAATGCAACATATAAATTACATCAATTATGGCATAAAACTAACCCTTCTTAGTACTAATGTTGGAAAAAGTGTGCTTTTGTCTTCCTTTTGTATTTTCAGGATTAAATGAGCTCAAAGTAACAAAAGAAGCAAAAAGACAGCTAAATCTAACATAAATACAAGAAAAGGAACAAAAGTGGCATGCCCGACCTCCCGACAGCATCTCCCCAAGCAAAACAAAGAAGACAGAAGACTGAACATGCCCCGTGCTCAGTGAGCACGGGGCCGTGCCCAAAGGACAGCAGAAAAGACAAAGCCATAGAAGCTTCTGTTGCCCACCACGGGGTCGTGCCCAGCGGACACGGGGGCGTGGTCAACTCCCTGCAGACGCATTTATTGCAATTGCGAATTACAATTAATGAAGAGAGAGACGCGGATGGACACGGGGCCGTGCCCAGCGAACACGGGGCCGTGCCCGAGCTTCTATTCAGCCTATAAATAGGAGTGTTTGGAGCTCTTGCAACTCATCACTTGGCACACCACCTCTCTCACAGTTCACCCACCACCCACCACCACTATAACACCATCATCCACCACCATCATCCATTGTCCATCATAGAGTGTGTGAGTCGTCTCGGGATCCAAGATTGATCGTAAGAGTTCTTGACAATCAAAGGCCATGTTTGCCTAAGTCTCTTACATCACTTGGTGAAGACAAGTGTTTAGTGTAATACTTTTTATTTTTAATCTTTTGCACTTTTTAATTGGTTTTATATTAATGACTTTAATTACTAGTTTCTTATGTTGAAGGTGATTCTTCCATATCGTTTGTCCGTGGTGTCTTGGGATTATTTTACTGTCTATATAAAATAAAATATTTTCACCATTCATATCTCCACGGTCTATATGGAGGTATGTTGGCTACCTGGTCGGGGGTTAAGGGAAGGGTTTGGTAAGAGTCTTGCCATTGTTCAGTGTATAGATCCTGCAAAGGACCTAGGTCAAATTTAGTAGGACCTCCTTCATTACCCAAAAGGTATTGGATGGCGGGGGTCCAAACTCTTTGATCCCCTCATAAGTTAAACTACTATTAAAACTTTAACCCAGCTACTTAGGACTGTATCCTTGCTGACTCAGACTACTTAGTTGAGGGTAACGTCGCCTTCAAAAGAGGGGCCTACCACATTATGCATTAATAACTTAATTAATTATCTTTCAATAATCCGACCCTTTAGGATTGTATCCTTGCTGACTCAAACTACTAGGTTGAGGGTAATGTCGCCTTCAAAAGAGGGGCCTACTACAATAACTAAGATAATCTCTTAAACAAGTGCAGAAGTTCGAAAATAATCAAAGGTTACACTACACACAAGTCGGATCCAAGTGATTCATCTTGTCTATATGTTTTTATTTTTATTTTATTTTTCAGCATTTTAGTTTGTTTTATTTTTTTAGTTTAAAAAACCTTTTTTCTAACATTTTGATTTGATTAGACGTTGAGGATAAACCAGTACTAAAAGCTCTTGTGTTCTTGGACGACCTCGGTATCTTACCAACACTATACTACGTCCACGATGGGTGCACTTGCCCATATGTGTGTTTAGTGTTAGTAAATATCGTGTTTTATAAATTTAAAACTTGGCTAAAAAGTGTAAAAGGGCTTAAAATATATACCTAAAATATAACACACTTCACGCACATCAACCATTAATCCAGTTTGGACCTAGGTACAGAGGGTTAGATCTAATGGGTATTGGCGAGCCCCACTCTTGGTCGTGGACCCATACAGAAGAGTGCGTTTGTGTCCCAGTCGATAGTAGTCGACGCGAAATCGTCTAGGTTTGGATTGCTTCCTAATTCGTCACACATATTATTGTCCTCGCGAAACATTAATGATCAACGATTTCATTGACGCTTTACATACTACATCATTACATACAGATACATCTTATACAACTCACATTTTATGGATACAGTTTATACAACTCACATTTTATGGATACATTTTATACAACTCACATTTTACAGATACATTTTATACAACTCACATTTTCAGATACATCTCACAACTAAACTGCATGAACTCGCCAACTTTTGTTGATGTTTTCAAACTTAACATGTATTTCAGGAAATTAGTGGACCATGCAGACATTTTAGTCAAGGATAGCAAGTATCAAGACTCCATACCACAATTTGAAGGGCTTGCCCGTTATATACTGCCCCTTTGCAGTGATATAGTGGTCAAAGCCTTGACATTTTAAGACTTACATTTTGATGTATAAACAATGACAACTTATTTTCATTTGATGGTTTGTAACCATTACATTTAATTTATGTTGCGTTCTTTTGAAACGATTATGACAATGGCATTGGAGCTTGTTTTTATTCATTTAGTATGTTCACTTATATTGTTATGCAATGAGAACCGATCAGATCACACCTCGCGCTTCCGCTACGAGCGGGTGTGACAAAGAGTCCTCGAATCAAGTGAGATAACAAAGTTTCAAACGTGTCCTAATGTGTCCTAACATCGGGTAACTATGTTAAAGTAACGGTACATAATCGGAGGAATCAGATAGAATGAGGTCTTGTAAACCAAATGAGTGTTGGAACTCATATGAAATGGTTTAACAAAGTCTACATCCTGATTTAGAATGAATCCTAAGTGCTTTTGACCCGTTAAGGTAGTTTACGCTAGTTTAACGTGTCATTTACGTAACTACGCGTTCGGATGGTTAAACAAGTCCTATGATAAGTCTTAAATGCCCAAACATGTTTGAAAATGTTATAATATCAGTTTAGGTGTCAAAAGTTTGGTCACCTATGCTTAAAATGAATTTATGCACAAAAGGGCATTTTGGTCATTTTCTAAGGGCATCTAAGCAACCTATCATATAACTAACCAAACGAAGTGACCATAAGGTATAACCTCAGAAGGTTTTTTCCTATACAACTATGGTCACATATATGTGTTTGGTCGGATCTTAAGATCAACCAACCGGGTCGGATTCGATAGTCAAAGCGATGGTCAAGACCGCTCGACTTACGACCCTAAATAAGAACTATACTAGAAGTGACGAGTTAAACATGTCAAAACATGTTTAACTTACTGAAAAACTGATTTGGTATCAAAACAAAGTGTTTTGATACCCGAAAATAGTTTCGTCATAAAATGCACATAAACGTGCATTTTGATCGAAACTTTGACTTGTCACTTCGACTAGTAAACGTGGTAATCAGTAGGTATAATCGCAAGGGATTATAACCATTGTGATTACGATCATGTTGCAAAGTTCAATTGAACTTTGACTTGACCAATTCATGGTCTAAACCGAAATTCAAACACTGTTTGACTTTTAGCTTGAAATAGCTAAAATAAATAAACAAGACTAGGAAGAACACTTACTTGTGTTCTAGGATGAAGAAATAACTAGAAAACTCAGATGGGAGGCCTCCTAATAAGGTAGAAACTCCAACTTTGAGTTATAAAGAGAAAGAAAAGAATTGAGCAAGGAAAATGAGCAAATGAGGGTGCTATTTATAGTTGTTTAGGATGTACAAGATCATACCAAGTGTTTGGAGTGTTCTCCAAGGATATATAGGATGATTACAAGTGTTAAAATCAGGTTAAAAGGCTTGGGGATCACTTAAACTAGGCCACCAAACAAGAAACACCATGGCTAATCAAAAACAGGCTGTTGGGGATGGTTTACGGAACGCAAGGGTCCAGGTTTGAGGACCGTAAGCCTTCAGCAAGGGCTGAAGTTTCAGTTTTGACAGCTTTGGTCCCTGAACTTGTTTTGTCGCGTTTTGGCACTTCTAACACCCGTTAACCCCATTTTTAAGCTCCATAAGGAATTTAAAGTATATTTAACTTGAATTATGCTCAAAAATATCACAGATGTCGGTTCGTTCGGTTGTATGGTTGTGTTTTTCGCTTAGTTACGACGAAAGTTGTAACGAACGCGAAAACGACCGAAATTGCGAAACGAAAGGTATTTTTGCATTCCCATCACTAAAATAAAATATTTTAATGATTACAAAAATTTTTGAATGTACGGATAAAGTCTGAATGCAGAATATACGCGAATTGGCATACTTTCGCAGTTTTGACGCATTTAGTCCCTGTGCATGAAATAACATGTTTTTGCCATACCGAACCCTTCAAAACTTATTTCTAAGCTATGTAAAGGATATTTCGGGTATGTTTAACTTATGTCATCGTTCCAGAGTGTACGTCGCTACAAGAATTGGCAGACTTTCGCAGTTTGTCGCAAATAGTCCCTGTGATCAAATAAGCATGTTTTTGACATACCGAACCCTTCAAAACTTATTTCTAAGTTATGTAAAGGGTATTTAGGGTATATTTATCTTATGTCATTGTTCCGGAGTGTACTTCACGTTAAACTGGTTACGTTTTGCGTAATAATTTACGATTTCACTTCTAGAAGTGGTTTAAGAGTTTGAAATCGAACAAGAACTGAAATGTGTAATTGTCATATGTAATTATACAATTCCGGATATGAAACACAAGATTTCATTAGATTCGAAATTGTTCGGAATTGTATACTGGTTGTAAAGGCACAAATGTCACATATACCAACTATTATAGTTGGTTAAACATATTGCAATACCAAACACATTTAATATAAGTTTAGTTACAAGGTTTTCACTCACCGACTCTTATAATCGGACGAGGTATTGCAATAACAAATACAAAGCCATGAATTTGACTTACAAAACCTATGTTACTCACCAGCATTTATTGTTGACTTTATATTCACATATGTTTCAGGCGCTAATGTGTGACGATTATGAAAGTATGCTACACATAGGGTGGACCCGGGCCTTAGCTTGCTTAAAAATAAAATAGTTGTTGTGTTCTGTTTCGAATTCCAAAGACAATGTAAATTATTAATTCAATAAAACAAAACTTTAAATACCTTGTGTTTGAAACAATTTGTAACGTCACCCCCCGTCGTTTCCGCCGTGGGTTGTTGTTATACGCGGTCGGGGTGTTACAGAAAGTATACTAGAGAAGTATATACATGATATACGTATACGTATAAATACATGTACATAGTGATGTACACAAATACACTTAATGAAGTGTACACATACAAGAGGACACAATACATGTACATATAACAAGTTCAAAGTTAAAAATATTTATTTTTAACAATATATCCAATGGGATATATATATATATATATATATATATATGATTAGGTTCAAGAGTGAACAACTTCTTGAAAGTTAACTGTGTGAACTAATCTTGACCCTTGATCATTTTTTAGATTAAAAGGGTAAGATTGACATTAACCAAGTATGTTTAATTAAAATCCCTTAATTTTCTCCTCCCTTAACTCTCTCTCTATCTCTCATTTCTAGTTATTTCTCTATCATTTCTTTATCCATAGATTTTGTTTTAATTTTAGCTTTAATATTGTTTTTCTTTTATTAGATTTATATATATAGGGGACCGCTAAAATGAGAACCACCTCGAGTTGTAAGAACCGTGAGAACTACACCGTACGGGGCGAGGTGGACCAATTTTTTTTCATAAACGTAGATGCGTGTATTATAAACACATTTATAAAAAAAATTCAAAAAAATGTCGTGTGTGTAGTTTTGAGCACCACAAGTTTATGTTTACGGGTACCGTAAATCTTACCGGAAAATTTACGGTACCCGTAAACACAAACTTGTGGTGCTCAAAACTACACACACGACATTTTTTTTACAAATGTGTTTATAATACACGCATCTACGTTTATGAAAAAAATTTGATCCAACTCGCCCCGGATCAAGTAGTTCTCACGGTTCTTACAACTGGAGGTGGTTCTTATTTTAGCGCAATTCTATATATATATATATAGGGTAGGGATAGTGTACATTAATCTAGAAGTGTGAGAAGTGTAAGAAGTGTATTATAACACTATATAACACCATATAACACTATGTAACACCATATAACACCATATAACACTATGTAACACTATATAACAATATATAACACTATACATCTATCATAGACATGCTATCAGATAAATTATAGTGTTATATTTGTTATATAGTGTTATATAGTGTTACATAGTGTTACATCGTGTTATATGGTGTTACATATTGTTATACGGTGTTTATATGGTGTTATATAGTGTTATATATAGTGTTATAATACACTTCTCACACTTCTGGATTAATGTACATGATCCTCTACCTATATATATATATATATATATATATATATATAATAATATATTGTTTTTAACTTTTTATAATTTTCAATACATATTGAAAATTTTCTCTGAGATTGAAATTGTAATTATTTTTGGGCATTAACTCTTTTTTTGAATATGTGCTAAAGTTATTTATTTTTGCACACATGTGATATGTTTCGTTTTCATTAATTTCATATTTTTTATATGAATCTACTCGTGCACATGCATAATATACTATATATTTTTAATATACATATATGTAACCATTTTTTAATATAATACACAGATGTATAAAAGACTGTACACATGTGTATAAACTAACAGCTGTGTATCTTATATAAACTGATAGTTAGCCAGACTGTACACATGTGTATAAACTAACAAGTGTGTATCTTGTATAAACTGGTATCATTATAATTACATTGGATTATATTGTTTAATAAACTAGGCCCGGTCATGCGTGACAAAGACATACGATCGGTTGGATGAATCCAATGCGAGTAATTTCATATAGGACTGTCAAGGGCGAGACCCATTCATAAATAACAAATAAACATGATGATAGATATATATATATATATATATATATATATATATATATATATTAACAACAAACGAATAGACAAGCTACCAACAAACTAAAATGATCAAGGGTATCCAAACAAAACAAATACAATACTTAACCAGTATTTAAATGAGCAACTTGTACAAGGTCCAGTGAGACCTAAGTGTCTAATAAAATTAGCACACTTGTAGGTTGCAATTCATATACGGACGTCCAAGTTTGCTAGCATATCATTTACGTGAACGCAAAACTGTGAGTTCATGTCCCTCCTTTCAAACTTTTCAATGTTTTACTATTAAACACTCAAGGGGGAATACATGTTACAATAAAGGGTATGTTTAGCTATGGAATGATATCACTTTATATGATGTGCTCGTAAGTAGAAAATGAACAAGAGTAACCATTAATCATACATAAAGACCGAGGTGCAAAGGGTGTAGATCTATTAAGTTTTGACGAGCTTCGCTCTTTGTTTATTAACCTTTTAGGGGTGCTTTTGTGGTCCCATATTGGAAGAGTCCGAGTATCATCGTCTAGGTTTGGTTGCTTACTTATGTAGCACATATATTAATGTATTAGCTACACATTGATGGATCCTCGAATTTCATAGACGCTTTCACATACCGGTTTATAATACAAACTTTCAAATGTTTTCGAGATTCATTTGATACGAAGAAAACAAACACATGAATTCACAAACTTATTGTTGACTTTTCAAACTTACATCTATTCTAGGAAAGAAAGCATAATATGACGGAAGATCAAAATGGATAACAAGGAATGATGGCCATTTTTGAAGGGTTTGCCTTATATATTCCGCCTTCGTGCATGCATATAGAAGTCAAAGCCTTGTTTTACATTATGAAGCAAACTATGTTTTTGTTAAAGTTATTTTGTAACTTGAAATACTATTTGGGAAACGTTATGAACATGACTTAAAACTTTTGTACTTATGCTTCAAACTATCTATCAATGGCATCGTGGTTATTTTATTGTTTACTTGTCGAATGCAATGTTTACCTTTCATCGTCACAGGAATACGCTTTCGCTATGAGCAGGGTGTGACATTATGCGTTTAGGCTTATGAGGTTTACGTTTAATTTTCCCTTTCTCACAGAATTCACATTTACTATGCATGTTAAAGCTACGTAAAGGAACACCCAACACAAAGTTGTTCTTTATTAAGTGGTTCATTTTCCGTAGATGCACGTGGCCCATTCTTCTACGCCAAAAGAAGGATTGATCTTTTGTTGCCCTTGAAAGCAGACATATTTCCGAACCAGATGAGTTCACAACAGGACGCATGTCCATCACATAAGTGTTGTTCACTCTTGGAGCCCTCATCACGATCCAATATTCTGGTACTACAAACCCCGGCATAAGAACGAAACAAGCCTTATCTGTGAAATGCATTGTATACTTGTTATCACATATCTGAGATACTGAAAACAAGTTGTGCTTCAATTCTTCAACATAGTTCACCTTGTTCAAGGTGATTTTGCCGTTTGACACAGAACCTTCACCCATGATGTAACCACCTTTTTCACCCGCGAAATTAACATAACCACCTCGAATAGATTTTACGTTTGACAACAATTCCTTGTTTCTCGTCATATGCCTGGAACAACCACTATCGATATACGCATTACCAAACAGGAAACTAGTTAGAATGGGGGACCCAAGCCGTGATGGTCTTGGGTCATCAGAATCCATCAATAAATGAAAATTCCTTGAAATAACCATCTCCGTTGTTATTTATAGCATTTCCACCTCGGTAATTGTTAGAATGTCCACCCGCAAATCGACGATTGTGCGGAGTTTGAGAACGGTTATTATACCCGGAATTTCCACCAAAACGATTACCAGAATTTTGATACCTGAAGTTCTGACTGTACTGGGCTCTAAAACTTCTATCAAACCTCGGTTGTTCATCATCATGAAAGACATTTCTATGTTGGAATCCCAAATTTTGTCATTGACCTTGGTATCTGGTCGGTAACATGTTTCGGTTTTCAACATTACGGTTTTGAGCTTGAGGTCTTACATTATGGTTGTAAGAACCTCCAGATTAATTATCTTGCTCTTGTGGTCGGAAAGTCACTTAAGTCTGTCGTCGAGCAGGGGTTTTCTGATGACTCTCACATTTCGCAGAAGAACCTTTCCAAACAACGACCAGTGCAATTATCCTAAAGGTCAATTTCCTGATCCTTTTCTTGTTGATTTTTAACCTTTGGATTATAAACTGGTTTAGTTTCTTGTTTTTCAACCTTTTGTGTTTTACCACTTTTCTTGTCATCATTTTTAGGTTCATTTTGTGGTTTAGTGACAAAAGGTTTATCTAGATCAGGATCAACACGACCCTTTCCATTGTCATTTGGACAATTCGTAGCTAAATCTCCTTTCAATCGACATTTATAGCATCGTCGTTTATCAACCTTTTAAAGCTTTTCTTGTTGCTCATTTTGACACTGACTGCTAGAGGACGATGATGCTACGTTTGAGATTTTTACACTTTGTTTTACAAAATCAAAATTTGAACTTTTCTCGATCTTTTCGAGTTCATTGTTAAAAGTTTCGCCTTTAACAAAATTCATTTTCTTAATGTTCTCAACATTCTTTTTACCGTTTTTGTTAGGCTTTGACTTTAGTTTATCATTTTGAAATTGATTTAGAGCTTCTAAAATCTTTGAGTTAATTAAATCTTCAAGATTGTTCAAATTAACTTCATTTGCTCTAGCATTACACGACCTCGTTTGTTCTAAACCCGATTCAGCTTCGGATTCAGACTCTTGCTAGCTAATTGGATCAACAGTCAGAGGAGCAACATGAACAAAGTTTGCAATTCCGAATCAATTGAAGGTGTCGATGTATAGCTGGGGTTAACAAGTGGTGGAACCTTTCTATAACCAACTCCATACATCTCATCTTCTGAATCTATGAGACGTAGACTGTTTATGCAAAAATTCATCACTTCTGATGAATTCTCGAATTTCTCAAGTTTTCGTTGTGAATCTAGGATCAAGTTATCTTTGCTAAAATCATTTTGTTCTTTTCTAAAACAGTGTTTTGACAAATTTCAAGTTCTGATTTTGAATCTTGATTCTTTATGGTTGATTGAGCCAGTCGTCTCTCAAACTTAGAGATGTCCTTTTTTAAGGCAATCACCCTACTTCTATGTTCTTTGTCGGCACTAGAAAGTGCAACAATTAACTCTCTATATTTCTCCAGATCAGTAATCAAATTACTGTTATGGAGAGCATATCTGTCACACTTAGCAACAAAGTCTACGCATCTAGCACATCTTTTATCAGCAAGTTTAGATTGTACCTCAATATTTGCAAGAAAGCTTGATCTGAGCTTCCTGCATTTCCCGCTCCATTCTTTGCCATTTCTTCTTCAGCAAAACGTTGCATTTCTTCGTTCATGATCTTGAACTCAAACTGATTACTACCATCTTCCTTTTCTTCTTTCTTTCTACTTTCCGTTTCCTCATTCTCTTTTCTCATGCATTCTTCAGCTTCATTAATTTTATCCATTTCTAGATTCTCACTTAGAGCTTCCACCACCACATTTAATTCTTCCACATTCGCCTCCAATGAAACTCTTCCCAGTTCACTGAAGATATTTCTTTGCTCTTCTGACCAACAAAGCCATATTTTAATTCTAAATTGAGCTCTTCCATTTCATCTTGATCAATTTGATCAAGGTCTTCACCGAGACTCGATGGTTCATGATGTGTGTAAAATGCAACATATAAAACACATCAATTAAGGCATAAAACTAACCCTTTTTAAGTACTAATGTTGGAAAAAGAGTGTTTTTGTCTTCCTTTTGTATTTTCAGGATGAAATGAGCTCAAAATCACAAAAGAAGCAAAAAGACCCCTAATTCTATCATAATTACAAGAAAAGGAACAAAAGCGAACTGCCCGGACCCTCAACGGCACCTCCCAAGACAAAGAGAAGAGAACAGATGTCTGAACACGCCCCGTGTCCAGTGAACACGGGGGCGTGCCCAGGAAGCAACAGAAAAGACAAACCAGTAGAAGCTTCCATTGCTCACCACGGGGCCGTGCCCAGCGGACACGGGGGCGTGTTGAAAGTACAGCAGGCGCATTAATTGTAATTCGCAATTACAATTAATGAAGAGAGAGAATGTCAGACGGGCACGGGGCCGTGTTCAGCGAACACGGGGCCGTGTCCAGCGTTCTGTTCAGCCTATAAATAGAGGAGCTTGGCTTCATTCTCTCTCATCCCTTGGCACACCACCTCTCTCACACTTCATCCACCACCCACCACCACCATAACACCATCATCCACCACCATCATCCATTGTCCATCATAGAGTGTGTGAGTCGTCTCGGGATCCAAGATTGATCGTAAGAGTTCTTGACAATCAAGGCCATGTTTGCCTAAGTCTCTTACATCACTTGGTGAAGACAAGTGTTTAGTATAATACTTTTTATTTTTAATCTTTTGCACTTTTTATTTGGTTTTGTATTAATGACTTTAATAACTAGTTACTTATGTTGAAGGTGATCTTTCCTTATCGTTTGTCCGTGGTGTCTTGGCGTTATTTTACTGTCTATATAAAATAAAAGATTTTCACCATTCATATCTCCACGGTCTATATGGAGGTATGTTGGCTACCTGGTCGGGGGTTAAGGGAACGGTTTGGTAAAGGTCTTGCCCTTGTTCAGCGTTTAGAGGTCCTGCTTGGGACCTGGGTCAAATTTAGTAGGATCTCCTTCAATGCCCATAGGTATTGGATGGCGGGGATCCAAACTCTTTGACCCCCTCATAAGCTAACTACTATTAATACTATAACCCGGCTATTTAGGACTGTATCCTTGCTGACTCAGACTACTTAGCCGAGGGTAACGTCGCCGCCAAAAGCGGGGCCTACCATAATTTGCATTAATAACTTAATTCATTATCTTTCAATAATCCAACCCTTTAGGATTGTATCCTTGCTGACTCAAACTACTGGGTTGAGGGTAACGTCACCTCCGAAAAAGGGGCCTACTACAATAACTAAGATAATCTCTTAAACAAGTGCAAAAGTGCGAAAATAATCAAAGGTTATACTAATACACGTGTCGGATCCAAGTGATTCATCTTGTCTATCTGTTTTTATTTTATTTTATTTTTCAGCATTTAGTTAGTTTTTATTTTTCTTAGTTTAAAACATTTTTCTAACTTTTTGATTTGATTAGACGTTGAGGATAAACCGGTATTAAAAGCTCTTGTGTCCTTGGACGACCTCGGTATCTTACCAACACTATACTACGTCCACGATGGGTGCACTTGCCCATATGTGTGTTTAGTGTTAGTAAATATCGTGTTTTATAAATTTAAAACTTGGCTAAAAGTGTAAAAAGGACTTAAATATATATCTAAAAATATAACACACTTCACGCACATCAAGTTTTTGGCGCCGCTGCCGGGGACACAAGGATTTTAAGAAAGTTAGGAATCAACGGCCTAATCATCTTTTTATTTTTCTTTAATTTTTTAGGATTTTTTTTAGATTTTTCAGCTTCTGCAGAGCTCAGCACGGGGCCGTGCCCGCTGAACACGCCCCCGTGCCCAATCATTGGAACTGGCAATCCTGTTTTATATCAGACAGTAGGCTGAACACGGGGCCGTGTCCACTCAACACGCCCCCGTGCCCAAGATTCAGTTGCTGAAAACAGAACCGTTTGATCCCGGCGGTTGGTAACTTCTGATACAAACATGAGTAATAGTGATTCTTTTTACTTTCGGCACTCTTATGGTTTGTGGTGTCGAATATGTGGAGGCGAACACGAGGAATTAAAATGTTTCTTCCTCACTTATAGGCCACACTATATAGACCCACCAATTCCTTGTAGCCTTAAGAGGGGCGAAAGTAAAAATAAACACTATTTCTCCCTCGAATGCGCCCAACCGGATATTCTAGGAGATATGCTCCTTGACGAGCTATTTCAACTAGAAGAACTACTTCTAAATTGGTCAAAAGAACTTAGGAAGGATTTCTTAGATCCATCCCAAGACGATGACCATGAGGAAATGTTGGAACCGCATTCTGACAACCTCATTGCTCCCGAAAATACCTTTCTTCCTAGACAAGACGTGGACGATAGTCGTCCCTGTGCCGATTGTGCCGTGAAGGACTCCCCATCGACCTCGTTCGGTGCATACATAGACCTGAGCGATTCGGCATACACCTTCTTTAACGAGAGCCCGGGAAAGGGTTGGACTTGTCCACCTAGAATAAAAATAGGAATTACCCTCACCGACAACCTCTTGCGTTCTCGCCTTAGTATAGGACAATTAAGGTATCTTAGGCACTATGGGGTTGTTCCAACAAGTCAGGAGCCACCCGATAAGAATTAGCTCCTTAATAAAGACAAAACTCCACGAGACAGCCCTCCGACACGGGGCCGTGTCCGGTCACCACGACCCCGTGTTCGCTCAGAAGATTTTCTGCTGATTCTGTCAGAATACGGACAAAATGTGTCAGGATTTTCTCTGAACACGGGGCCGTGTCCGGCGGACACGGGGCCGTGTTCAGTGTGCTGTCGTTTTCTTTAAATGCAGCCTGAATCCTGCTCATTTTTGACCACTCCACCAAGCAGAGATCCCTGGAATCTTCACATATACCATCCTAGGTAAGTACCAAAAGAAGGTTCCTAAGGACCATCTTATCTTTTCCACTTTTGTTCATTTCCTCTTCTTCCAAAAATTTTTCAAACCCTACCTCCATGGAAGCTTGGAAACCCATGATTCCAACCTTCTATGCAAGGTTTGTAGGAATTTTCACTATGGATTCTTGTCTAAAGTTAGTTCCATAACTGTGTTTTTAAATTATCTAAGCTCATAACACGTCGAAAGTATATAGAAATAATTTAAAAACCTAGAACCATTAGACAAAAAATTCCTGCAGACAGTGAACACGGGGCCGTGCTCACTGAACACGGGGCCGTGTTCAAGGTACTGTTTTGCAAAAATTTAGTTCCTCGGCTTATTTCGCAGAAAATGGCCAGCCGGAACAGCGGAGCATCTTCAAGGAATAACCGAAATGGAAGGAGATCGTCCACCGCAGAGGATTCCCTAGTAAACTACGTTTACGCTTTAAGGGAAGCCGTGGACGAATTGACAAGTGTAGAAGAAGCTTTGGTGGATCGCGTTAATCATCTGACGATAAGTTTGGAGGGCTGCCTGCAAGAAGTAAACCTTCTGCACCAAAGGATAAACCTTCTTGCTTCCCCGCCTTTGGTTCCGGTGATTACACACAGGGCGTGGAATGTGGTACCCGAGGTTATCATCCCAGCAGAATGGCACGCCTTGCACCAAGTATCGCAACCAAGGGTAGTGCAAGGAGTCCCGGTAAGCGCTCCTCCTCAAGATACCAACGAGAATGAAGCTACCTTCTACCTCCCAAGGGAGATAGAAGAATGGCTTTGAGTGAGAACCTAGGAGCCATGGACTGAAGAATGTTTCTACATCGGGAAGCTATTCCCGAAATTTTCCTAAATAAGTAGAACCTTTATGATAACCCTATGTACCCCTTAGTTAATTAACTATATTTATGTAATCTCTCTATTAGCAATGTCATGATGGTTTTTATGATTTATGGACTCATGGTGGTAATGGATGAAAAAGGGAACGAGAAAAAATGGAACCATGCAGAAGAACAGAACAAACCGACAAAAATCTCCAAAACAGAAGGCTCCACACGGGCCGTGCCCAACCAACACGGCCCCGTGCTGAGCCCCCTGCAAGAAATCACCCAGTTCAGGTAACTGGACACGGGCCGTGTTCAGCGAACACGCCCCCGTGTCCAGGCTTCTGTTTCAATTCTATAATTTTTGTTACTGGCACTTGACCACGGGGCCGTGCCCGGTCAACACGGGGCCGTGTCCAGAGTGCCAGTAACACAAATCTTTGTTTTTAAACACACTTTTACATATTCTAATCAACCAAAAACTCTATTTTTGGACACATTGAGGACAATGTGTAATTTAAGTGTGGGGGGATGCTAAAACCTTGAAATTTTGCAAAATCCTAAAACAAGCCTTACACAAAACTCTATTGAAACCGCTAAACACCCCAAATTTTTTTTCAAAAACTTTTTCAATTTTTTTTTATTTACTTGTCTTAGTTTAAGTTGGGAATAACAAGTTATAAAAGGGTTATATTTTTACAAACTTACAACCGATAGCGTCGTGATAAAAAGAACTAACATAAGAAAATTATGAAACGGTATAACAAGTCTAGCTAAAATTCGATTATATATGCTTGTTCACATTAAAAACCCATTCCCACAAAAAGTGAGTTTTTGAGCCTTTATTGAGCAGAAAAATACACATATTTAGATTAAATGCTCATTTTTCGTTTCTTGTGTGAATAGCCGCTCGGTCTTTACAAATCTAGAACTTGCCACGACGATACATTCCCGGTCCTTACCAACTTAAACCCAAGTAAGTAAATGATGGAGGCATTAGGACTAACTATTTTTCTTTCAAAACCATTATTTTTCATTTTTTTTACCTACCCAAAATCCCCCTAGAAAACCCCTTTAAGCCTAAACCTTTCATTTCATTACCCCCAAAACAATTTTTTTTTACCCACCAAAAACCTTTTTCATTTTTTCACCTTTATTTTAGTAACATACTCGGTTTTTCATAAACATACCTTTACGTGATCAAAAAAAAAAAAAAAAAAAATATATATATATATATATATGAAGTCAAAAACAAACATAAGCTACAAAAAGCTTGTTTGGAGAAATACTTCAAAAATAAATGTCACCAAAAATAAGGTATTTTACGAAAACCGACACTTGTTACGATTTTCGCCCTTTTTACTAACCACTAACCAACCACCCACCTTTAAACCCAAGCCTTCACCCCAAAAGACCTCTTGATATTTACAAAGGTAAAAAGTTAAAAAGGAGGAGGATTGATCGCTTGGCAAGCATATGGAAAATGTAAATCCGTGCCGCTCTCGAGCGATTCACTTAAATATACACCTTCGGCCGAGTGATTGAGTGATCTCCCGTGAGGTATGTGAACTTGTATATAAATGGAATTTTAATAAGGCATGCTATGCCAAATTAAATAGTTTATCTTATGAAAAGTTCAAAATAAACCATGACGAATAAGATTGTAAATAAAATAAAAATAGAACCTATACAAACCTTGGATTCCCGACACTCTAGGACAAGTTAAAAAACTTCTCTTCTACCTATTCCATTTGGGAGTGTAAGCCACATTAAAAGAGTTTTGCTTGAGGACAAGCAAAAGTTCAAGTGTGGGGGTATTTGATGTGTGTAAAATGCAACATATAAAACACATCAATTAAGGCATAAAACTAACCCTTTTTAAGTACTAATGTTGGAAAAAGAGTGTTTTTGTCTTCCTTTTGTATTTTCAGGATGAAATGAGCTCAAAATCACAAAAGAAGCAAAAAGACCCCTAATTCTATCATAATTACAAGAAAAGGAACAAAAGCGAACTGCCCGGACCCTCAACGGCACCTCCCAAGACAAAGAGAAGAGAACAGATGTCTGAACACGCCCCGTGTCCAGTGAACACGGGGGCGTGCCCAGGAAGCAACAGAAAAGACAAACCAGTAGAAGCTTCCATTGCTCACCACGGGGCCGTGCCCAGCGGACACGGGGGCGTGTTGAAAGTACAGCAGGCGCATTAATTGTAATTCGCAATTACAATTAATGAAGAGAGAGAATGTCAGACGGGCACGGGGCCGTGTTCAGCGAACACGGGGCCGTGTCCAGCGTTCTGTTCAGCCTATAAATAGAGGAGCTTGGCTTCATTCTCTCTCATCCCTTGGCACACCACCTCTCTCACACTTCATCCACCACCCACCACCACCATAACACCATCATCCACCACCATCATCCATTGTCCATCATAGAGTGTGTGAGTCGTCTCGGGATCCAAGATTGATCGTAAGAGTTCTTGACAATCAAGGCCATGTTTGCCTAAGTCTCTTACATCACTTGGTGAAGACAAGTGTTTAGTATAATACTTTTTATTTTTAATCTTTTGCACTTTTTATTTGGTTTTGTATTAATGACTTTAATAACTAGTTACTTATGTTGAAGGTGATCTTTCCTTATCGTTTGTCCGTGGTGTCTTGGCGTTATTTTACTGTCTATATAAAATAAAAGATTTTCACCATTCATATCTCCACGGTCTATATGGAGGTATGTTGGCTACCTGGTCGGGGGTTAAGGGAACGGTTTGGTAAAGGTCTTGCCCTTGTTCAGCGTTTAGAGGTCCTGCTTGGGACCTGGGTCAAATTTAGTAGGATCTCCTTCAATGCCCATAGGTATTGGATGGCGGGGATCCAAACTCTTTGACCCCCTCATAAGCTAACTACTATTAATACTATAACCCGGCTATTTAGGACTGTATCCTTGCTGACTCAGACTACTTAGCCGAGGGTAACGTCGCCGCCAAAAGCGGGGCCTACCATAATTTGCATTAATAACTTAATTCATTATCTTTCAATAATCCAACCCTTTAGGATTGTATCCTTGCTGACTCAAACTACTGGGTTGAGGGTAACGTCACCTCCGAAAAAGGGGCCTACTACAATAACTAAGATAATCTCTTAAACAAGTGCAAAAGTGCGAAAATAATCAAAGGTTATACTAATACACGTGTCGGATCCAAGTGATTCATCTTGTCTATCTGTTTTTATTTTATTTTATTTTTCAGCATTTAGTTAGTTTTTATTTTTCTTAGTTTAAAACATTTTTCTAACTTTTTGATTTGATTAGACGTTGAGGATAAACCGGTATTAAAAGCTCTTGTGTCCTTGGACGACCTCGGTATCTTACCAACACTATACTACGTCCACGATGGGTGCACTTGCCCATATGTGTGTTTAGTGTTAGTAAATATCGTGTTTTATAAATTTAAAACTTGGCTAAAAGTGTAAAAAGGACTTAAATATATATCTAAAAATATAACACACTTCACGCACATCAGTTCAACTAATTTTCCAAGAGCAAAGTTTTCAAACACCGTCATGAACGATGCTAGAAGTCCCATGTTTTCTTCTATGAGTTTTATACAATGTCAATCAATTTTAGGCACATTCAAGCTTTGCACGCTCAGTCTAGTACTAGCATTGAAGATGAGGTTCCTTGGGATGTGTGAGTTCCACCAGCTACACTTCCATTATTGCTATAAACAAATGCACTTTGATTCATGAATTCTCCTTGAGTAGTATCTTCTGAAAGAAGAGCAACACCCGCACTACTTCCTTTTTCAACTTGTTTAGCTCGATACAATGTAGGGTCTTAAAGCTTCTCGAAATCAGAATCTTGATCTTCTAAGGTCCATGCATAGCCTTTTATTTTCTGAATAGCCTGCTCAAGAGTAAATTCTTCATATTGTGGACTTTCTTTGATTAAAGTAGTAAACATGTTCCATTGCTTCGGTAAGCAATTGAGAAACTTTTCCACCTTCTCAAAGTCAGTATACAATCCTGGTTGGCTACGATCCAATTCACTTAATAGATGATAAAATCTGTTGACCAAATCATCTAAAGATTCATTTTTCATGGCCTTAAACACCTCAAACTGTGTCTTGATTCGATCAAGCCTTCTTTTCTTAAACAATTCATTCCCTTCATACCTTTCACTTAGACTATCCCACATCTCCTTTGATGAGGTTTTCCTACTAAACGTGTGAAGGATTGATTGTGGCAAAGACATTGTGATCAAAGACATGGCTTTTTCTTCACATTCATAATACTTTCTTTGTTCGTCGGTTAAAGCAAGGTAGCTGGTAATTGTTAAAGTCGAGCTGGTGGAGCACCATGACCGGAAGTCATACAAAACCACATCTTTAAGTCTTTAGCTTTGATGTACCTCTCAAAACGACCTTTCCATTCTGGATAGTCAAGTACATTTAACAACATCGGAGGTTTGTCACTGCTTCCGACTTCATTGTTGTGTTTTATATTTTGAACCACAGTGGTTAAATTGTTTGCCATGTTCACAAATTTTAGTTAACAGGAGGTTTTGGTTTCAGAAATAGTTAACAATTTCCAACAATCTCTCAAGTCCGGAGAGAATCAGAGACTTACTAAAAACCCAGATCAGTAACCTGAACAAACTCGGAATAAACCTAAACCAACTTACAAAATCGGATACTAGACACACTACCAACAAATTCAGATCAAAGCAACACTTGACAAACTCTGACTCAACAAACCCTGGCACAAGGAGCCTAAATTTGGACAGGTAGAAACTTCCACAAATTCAGACCTAAAAGATACTAAACAAATTCGGACACAAAAACTCTATCAAATTCGGAGAAGAATACTCAAACAAATTCGGACAGTGGACACTTGAACAAATTCAGATGAAATAAGTACAGCAAATTCAGATATAAACAAGGATTCCAAATTCGGATAGGAGAAAATCCAAATTCGAACTGGATAATTCCCCAAATTCGGACACTGTAAGCTCGGCTGTAACTCCGGAGTGTCTAAATTCGGACAATATCCAAGTAACCAGCTTCCGAATTTATTTCTCAAGCGTGACTTCACACTAGGTCATCAATAAATACGGACGTAACAAATACTGATAGATGTGCAAATACAGACTGAGTAAAAATCCAAAAATAGATCTGACAGATGCTTACCTCAGCAATCTTCTTCACCTTTTCAGCAAAAACCCATAAAATTTGCAGAAACTTTTAGATCTGACACACTCTAAACACAATCTCAACAAAGAAATAAAAAACAATCACTCAATACTAAAACCTAATCACCATCCATCATGAAAACTCAAGAAAAAGATGAAGAATCAATAAAAACCATAAGAAAAAGATAAAAAACCCTAGAAAATAGAAAATCCTCTAGAAAAACAAAACCGATCTATAAATCTAACCTCCAACACGAAACCTACAGCAGTAAGAGCACTCACTATACAGAGCCTGCTCTGATATAACTTGTAAGGTCGCCTATGAACCTCGAGCACTCGTACAGGATCACTAACTCGAACAACCGACTCACGTGGTGTGCGGAACCCACCACGCGAAGTGTACCGCTGTGTAGGACGCGGGACAGAAGGTGTAGAAGAATAGAGATGAGAAATAATCTATGAATACACCAAGTATTCACAGATTATCCACACACAGTAAACACACAATAATTAGGGTCACACTAGAAAGTTGCTTGCACATAAAAATAATTCTCAAAGTCATAATCATTTCATTCCTTCACTGAGTATTTATACAATGACCAAATCCATAACACATCGGTTTCGGATATAACATCAAACAAACTCGGACATAACAAGTCCTGACACCTAGTCCAAATATACATATACAAATTCGGACTGAAACATTAAACCCTAATAATAAACACAGACACATATCAAAGTTCATATTTCAAATTTGTTACACAAATTCGGACAAATCAGTAAACTCACAAACTCTGACAAGTTACATAAACATTAGACTTTTCAACAATTACACAAACGACCCTGAAACATCTTCATTTGTAGAAACCAACATGTATCATCAAAAGGTGCACTTACACGACGAAGCTACACTGGACATATAATCGAAAGAGAGACAAATCGCCGACTGACGGGTGGTCCATAGGACAACCCTTAATGGTGTTAAATGACAAGTTAATCCCTCATTTAATCATGTAATTGTCTTGAATTAGATGACTACAGTTGCTTATGTTTCAGGTACATTCGGAGCTTAAAAGTGTGGAAATGAAGCTTCGGAATAGGCGCGGTTGGATTAGAGATTGAAAGATGGAGCATACATGAAGAAAATAATTTATGAGAACTGAAGAATTAAGAAGATAGCATGATAGAAGACGGAATTACGAGAACGGAGGCGAAAACGGTGAAGAAAACGGAGTTAAAACGAAAAAGTTATGCTGAAAACAAAATTTCATGCTGAAACCTACCGTAACTTACGGTGGTACCGTAATTTACGGTAGACCCCAACATTTTTCGTCCACCGTAAGGCAGTAGAGACCCACCGTAACACTTTTTGGTCCACCGTAACTTACGGTGGTACCGTAATTTACGGTGGAGATGACGGAGAAATGTGTAACTGCCCTATTTTATGATGTTTTATTGTGTCTTTTCAAATGCAATCATTCCCATTCGGTTACCAGCAGTCTAGAGGCGAATTTTGGGTGTTCTTGAGAGCTTGGAAACAATTTCAAAACATCTTGTTAGTGTTTTTAATTCCTATGAACATTGATATGTATGTGATGATGATTGTCCAAGTCATGAGTGGCTAAACTTATGGTGATCATCCTAGGTTGAAGGTTTGTCTAAGACATTTGTGTTTTGATTCTTATTTCTAGAATAATAGACTTGCTATGATGATTTGTTTATTATGGTGTGTTGTTTGCTTGTTCGTAAATTGTTAATTTGTATGTTAATCTTAGTCTAAACCATACGTTCTTGGTGCCGTTGGCAATCGAGATATCATGGGCGGGATTAGGATTGGGTATTGATTAATTGGTCATCGGGTAACAACATCGCGTTCTAGGAATCCGAGTACTTAGTTCCCTTTCATCACGACAAGTAATAACACATGAACCATGTCTATGTGGTTCTTTCTAGCTGAATATTAGCATGAAAGTCAAAGCAAACTGGAAACTTAGGATGGTCATTGGTCTCTAAATTGTTTACAAAACCAATTCTTAATTCGCAATTTAATTAGTAATCTTAGTTTTAAAATCAAACAATCCAAACTCTTGAATTTACTTTTATCGCAATTAGTTTAATCTTAGTTAACTTAGATACACTTCTAAATAACACATATTCCACAAACTCCCTGTGTTCGATACCCACTTACCGCTAGCTATTAGTAGTAATTGGATTAAATTTGATTGTGACCACGACATCACGTCAAATTTTGGCGCCGTTGCCGGGGAGTAGTGCGCAACGTGTGTTAGTTTAATAGTTTTGTTTTGTTATTTTCGGGTTTACGCTGGTTGTGTTTAGTGTGCAGGTATTTCAGGTGTATGCATACTAGGGGCTCTCACAGATCATCACCACTATCGTTTGATCCGGCAATTGAAAGAACGCTAAGGCAAAACAGAGTTTTAGTACGGGAAAACAAGATTATTGGTTCACCCACTTCACCCATCACACCGAGAAACATCATGGCTGATTCACAAATTCCACCTACAACGGGTCAAACGACCTCATCCTTTATACCTACTTCCACCCAACCATCACCAAACACCGTTTTACCTAATACCACTGTTGAATTCACACCAACCAATGTCACTCAACCGATCACTACCCAAGTCGAACCCACCATTACCTTTAACCCTTCTACCACAATCCCACCATTATCCCACTTCTTCCCCCAACTACGGGTCAATCATCATCCAACTTCACAATTGCACCAAATTCAACTATTGTGCATGCTATGCCCTCTTTTAGACCACAACACCAATCGGGTTTTCAGTACTCGACTCTTCCATTTGGGCAATCTTCGGGAATTCAAGGAGATGGGTATGATGAAGGATATGAGGAGTTTGAAGGTTTTGATGAAGACGGGTATGCTTATGGGGGTGATGGAGATCAAGGAGAATTCGGATACATGCAAGGTCAAATGCAAGTAATGCCAAGTGTTGGTGGAGTACAACAACAACAACAACTCATACCACAACACATTCGGCCAAGACCACAAGGGCCACAAATGCAACGCCCTACACCATTGCAACAAGTTCGACCGCAACACGTACAACCACAATTCCAAAGACCAATTCAACGCCCACCGATGCCACAACAACAGTTTCAACAATCAATTGCACCACAAGGGCATGTACCAAGGCCAATGGGTCCTATTCCTCCAAGGGGTAGGTTTGGTGTACCAAGGAGGCACCTTAGAGAAAATGTGAGGGGCATTGAAGCGCATTTTAGGCCGGTAATCACTCATAATCCTTCACCGGTAGTTATTCCTCACAATAATCAAGGGAGGACATTTGAAGTGAGGACTAACTCATTGCAAAGCTGGCCAAAATATAAGGGTTTAGCAACGGAGGAGCCTCATTTTCATTTGGAGGCTTATGACTCGATTTGCAACACTCTTGGGAGTCAAGGATTCTCAGCCGATGATATTAAATTGTTACTATTCCAATTTTCTTTGGAAGACAAGGCGAAAAAGTGGTTCTACACATTACCTTCGGCATCTATATATACATGGGGGGAAATGCAACAAACCTTTTTGGATGAATTTTACACCGCTCAAAAGACGAATGATGCTAGGAAAGGGTTGAGAAGTTTTCAACAACAACAAGGTGAGATGTTCCATGAGGCTTTTGAACGTTTTAACATGATGATAAAGAATTGCCCTCATCATAGGATTGAGATTTGGGAATTGATGAATGCTTTCCATGAGGGGTTAAGTGCCGAAGATGCTCGCGACTTAATGTCTATCACAAATGGCACTTTTGGTACAAATTATGAGCATGATGATTGGGAATTTTTGGAGCAAATGGCGGTCACATCAAAGAGAAAAGCTCAAGCATCAAGGAGAGCACGACCAGCCATTACCCGAACACAAGTGCATGCGGTTGATGTTGGTAATGTACAAACTTCTAATCAAATTTATGATGTTTGTGCTATTTGCAATGAAATAGGTCATGCGACTGAAAATTGCCAAGGAGGTGATGGGCAATACGAAGAGGTTCATGTTGTGCAAGGTCAAGGAGGGGGTGGTAGAAATTACAACAATATGAATTCTAACACTTACCACCCCGGGTTGAGGAATCACCCAAACTTTCGTTATGGGAACCCTTCCAATCAAGTTAACCCGAATTTCCAAGGAAACCAAGGATTTCAAAGGCAATATCAAACGGGTTAAAGCTCTTCGGGTGGAAACGAAGTAATGGAGATGTTGAAGGCGATGCAAGTCGAAATGCAACGAATGAATCAACATGATGAAGTTCGGATGCAAAAGGACGAGGCCCGTGATAAAGCTATTCAAACTTTGACTACTCAAATGGGTCAACTTGCGAGTGAAGTGGCAATTTTGAAGAAAGCAAAAGGCCAGCTACCAAGTGACACGGTGATAAATCCCAAAAACATTAAAAGTGTTAACATCAATGTGGTAAGCACCGTTCCTAGTACCGAATTTAATGAAAAATGTCTAACCTCTTCGAGTCAAATAAATGCAGGTTTGAAAAAGGATGCCGATGGTGAGAATGATAAAGAGCATGGAGCACCAATCGTGCCTATCCGTGTGGGAAAATTAAAAATCCCTCACGCATTGTTGGACTACGGGGCAAGCATGAGTGTGTTACCAGGCGATCTATATGATATGTACGACTTTGGTCCGCTTGAAGATATAGACACCATGGTTAGCTTGGCGGATGAAAGTTGGAGGCGTCCATGGGGAATGGTTAGGAATGTTAAGATTCAGCTGGGAGAGTTTGAATATCTGGTGGATTTTCTAGTTCTAGACTATGTTTCTACCAAAATGGTAGCACAACAAAGGGTAATTTTAGGTCGACCGTTTCTCTATACGGCAAATGCTCAAATCGATTGTAGAGATGGGATTATTACCATGACGGAAAAGAACCGTAAGTTGTCATTTGATGTTAAGACTAAGATGATTAGTTATGATTTTGTTGTGGCGAAGGATAACGGGTTTAGTGAAAAGGTGTTTCAAAGAATGAGAAAAAATCACCCACCGGACTGTGAAGAAAAACATATGGGTTCAAGCAAGAGTGTATTTGATTACCCACCGAGTCGGAACAAGACGGATGCATTTTGTTCAATGGCACGAGGAAGTGATGGAGATGGCAGGAACCGTTTCTTTGAGCCACCATAAATGGGGGTGGCACGGTCTGGCTGAAGACCTGAAAACTTAGCGCTGCTCGAGAGGCAACCCGAGGTTTTTCACTGATCTTGTTATTTCTTTAGTTTTTTTTTATGTTTCAGGGCCATGGCAACACCCAAGTGTGGGGAAGACGTGCGGATATTTGTGTGAAGGTGGTGATAGGAAATTGGATCATTTACAATATCTGTTGTGCCAAACTTTACCAGGTCAATGTACTTTTTCCTTAGACTTGTCATGTTCTTTAGCTCTGAAATATTATTAGTTTATTAGTTTGCTTTTGTTTATAAAAATAAAAAAATCCAAAAAGAAATTTGTGGTTTGAGATTTTGAGCTAATATTGATGTTGAATGGGTTTTTAGTGATCAATTCCTTCCAAAACCATACATTGGGGTCAATGTATCCCAAGTGTGGGGATGGGTGAAATTTTTGACGGTTTTTAAAATTTTTAAATCAAGCGAAACATTGTTGAAATTCGAACACTTTGAACTAACCCCGAGTGACACACCGGCAACCCTTAATTACCCTTTTTCTTGGTGAGAGTTGAAGCCATAATTGTAAATAAATAATGCTTGTCTTTGATGAGAGTGGCAATGGGTGGGGGTGCATTAGAACTTGTGCCTAAATACGGTTTGAGGCCTTAGTTGAACATGAATGTGGAAAGGAAGGGCATTTAGGTAGCCTCATCATAGTGTGTGTGAGTGTGGGATTTGGGGGGTTGGATCTCATAAGTTATATATATGAGCTTGGTAGTGAGAGGGGAGGGGGTTTGGACATTTAGTTGCCCATTTTGTGCCTAAAGCCAATCATTTGTTAACCCTTACCTAGTTCCAAAAAAAAAAATACCCGATTTGACCCGGTCTTGCAGTGTTAGTAGTTTGTTATAGTTGTGTTTAGATTTGTTATGTTGAATGTTTCTTGATGTTTCTCTCTTAAAAAAAATGAAAAGAAAGAAGAAAAAAAGTGAAAAAGCAATGAAAAAAAATGAAAAAAAAATGATGTATGAGTTGCCTTGTATATAGAAGTCTTTGGTTTGTTTTGTTTGTTTTATTGTGTAATAAAAGACCGGGTTAAGTCATTCGCTACTACATATATATTTCCATTTCCTACCCGTATGCCTAGCCACGTTACAACCTTTAAGTCCCTTTGATTTGCATTCATGTTTTGAAAATTGTTAGGTGGAGGACCGATTTAGGTACAAGCATATAGTTGTGCAATTACCCGTTTGCCTTTTGTGTGTCTAGCTTATCTTTGCTAGTGCTTACTTGTTGCCGAGAGGAGAGATATAGTGAGGGGTGTGTTGTTTGGGTGTTAGGAAAAGGGCTAGTAAAAGGATGATATGTTTATGCTTGATTTATGTTGATTGCTTGTGCATTTGAAAATGGTTTTTGATGGGTTGCTTGGGACAAGCAACGGTTAAGTGTGGGGATGTGACGGGTGGTCCATAGGACAACCCTTAATGGTGTTAAATGACAAGTTAATCCCTCATTTAATCATGTAATTGTCTTGAATTAGATGACTACAGTTGCTTATGTTTCAGGTACATTCGGAGCTTAAAAGTGTGGAAATGAAGCTTCGGAATAGGCGCAGTTGGATTAGAGATTGAAAGATGGAGCATACATGAAGAAAATAATTTATTAGAACTGAAGAATTAAGAAGATAGCATGATAGAGGACGGAATTACGAGAACGGAGGCGAAAACGGTGAAGAAAACGGAGTTGAAACGAAAAAATTATGCTGAAAACAAAATTTCATGCTGAAGCCTACCGGAACTTACGGTGGTACCGTAATTTACGGTAGACCCTAGCATTTTTCGTCCACCATAAGGCAGTAGAGACCCACCGTAACACTTTTTGGTCCACCGTAACTTACGGTGGTACCGTAATTTACGGTGGAGATGACGGAGAAATGTGTAACTGCCCTATTTTATGATGTTTTATTGTGTCTTTTCAAATGCAATCATTCCCATTCGGTTACCAGCAGTCTAGAGGCGAATTTTGGGTGTTCTTGAGAGCTTGGAAACAATTTCAAAACATCTTGTTAGTGTTTTTAATTCCTATGAACATTGATATGTATGTGATGATGATTGTCCAAGTCATGAGTGGCTAAACTTATGGTGATCATCCTAGGTTGAAGGTTTGTCTAAGACATTTGTGTTTTGATTCTTATTTCTAGAATAATAGACTTGCTATGATGATTTGTTTATTATGGTGTGTTGTTTGCTTGTTCGTAAATTGTTAATTTGTATGTTAATCTTAGTCTAAACCATACGTTCTTGGTGCCGTTGGCAATCGAGATATCATGGGCGGGATTAGGATTGGGTATTGATTAATTGGTCATCGGGTAACAACATCGCGTTCTAGGAATCCGAGTACTTAGTTCCCTTTCATCACGACAAGTAATAACACATGAACCATGTCTATGTGGTTCTTTCTAGTTGAATATTAGCATGAATGTCAAAGCAAACTGGAAACTTAGGATGGTCATTGGTCTCTAAATTGTTTACAAAACCAATTCTTAATTCGCAATTTAATTAGTAATCTTAGTTTTAAAATCAAACAATCCAAACTCTTGAATTTACTTTTATCGCAATTAGTTTAATCTTAGTTAACTTAGATACACTTCTAAATAACACATATTCCATAAATTCCCTGTGTTCGATACTCACTTACCGCTAGCTATTAGTAGTAATTGGATTAAATTTGATTGTGACCACGACATCACGTCACCGACCTTAAGAAATTTCCAGAAACCAACATGTAAGTAAAAATAGAAGCATTCGGAGATAAAGCTAGAACTTCAACCGGTAAAAACAATCGCCAGAGAAGATAACATCAGAGATAGAGATAGATAACGATGCATCAAAAGTGAAAACGTGTCTCACACTTAAGGCAAAGACGTTTAAGTCAAAGGACGGAGGGACCCCATATGACACACCTACCAAACAATTAAACCTGTTGAACAACAAGTGGAAGGGTCAAAAGTCGGAATGTGCTTTTACCATTGACTTTGCTTTTTAGTATATAGAGTAATTTTGTAAATGAGATCTTGAACAGAAAAAAAAAAGAAAATTAAAACTTCTACTAAACCATCAATTTGGTTTGCCAGATTAACTAGTATGAGCCGGTTCAAATGAAGATGGTTAAAAAATACACAACCAAGCCAATTACGTGGATGGTTCCCATTCAACATACCAGTCTAATCTGATTATAAAACAATGCTTATAAGCAGAAAATCTTTATTTAGAATCAATACACATGATCATAAAAACACTACTTATAAAAAATACGAGTTAATTGCCAAAATCGTCCCTGAGGTTTGGGCAGGTTTGCCATTTTCGTCGAAAATGACACTTTTGTACCAAATTGCCCCCAACGTTTGTAACATTTTGCATTTTTATCCAAACCACTAACTTAGTTTATTTTTTCTGTTAAGTTGAGGATATTTGGATGAAACTGACAAATATTAAACCACAGGGACGATTTTGGCAATTTACTCAAACCCTTTTTAATTTCTTTTATTTAATTATTTTTGTTACATATATAATAAAAAATATACATGGAGTTTTTAGAAAAAAAATTAATAGTTTTGTCACATAATTTTTATAAATTTTCATCCAAATCACTAACTCTGTTTATTTTTTCTGTTAAGGTGAAGAATGTTTTAAATTTTATAAATTAAGACAGAAATTAATTTACAGCTTCTTTATATAAATCAGTTTTATAAAGAGAAAACGTCATTGGTGTGCAACACATAACAATCGATTACAACTTTTAGTATTTATCAGTTGTAGAGACAGAAAAAAATTGTAAAACGTTACGTATTTTTTAAATGTCTTGAGCATCTAGGAGATATGTTGGTAGAAATAAAATATTTATTTAATTAAGATTATGAGGGTAACTAACTAATACTTATTCTGAGTGTCTTGAGTAAAGAAACTTTTGGTTCATAGCATTATAATTACAATTTGTTGGGTAATTTTAAGGTTTGGTAACGATACGTTGTTTGATAGAGGAGGGGGCACTTGTCACACCCCGACTGCGTAAAACAACAAAGTGCGGCGGAAACCTCGGGGAGTGGAGCGACAGAATCATTGTTTCACAACACATGGCACTTAAAGTTTGATTTTATTAGAATTAAAGTGTTTACATTGTCTTGAAATCAAAGAAAACATAACATAAGTTAAACTATTCTTGCATCTTTTAAGTCACTAAGGCTCGAGTCCGCCTAAGTGTGTCACGATCATCATCAAACATTAGCTCCTGAAACACATGTGAAAATAGGTACGTCAGCATAAAAATGCCTGTGAGATACATAGGTTTTGTTGATGGATGATTCATGACTTGTAGTTAAAAGAAGTGTTTAACAAAACGTAGTTATGAACCTTGTAAAAGTGTTTTCTTTTATAAAATCATATGCAAATCGACATGAAAATTAGATGATATAAAATAATGCATGGTTAAATAAATAATCAAGTAAAAATGAGTTTGTATAAAATATGTCGTTTGTAAAACAATGTTTTATGAAAATATATCATTTGTATAAAATGTATCATGTCTTTGTCGAAATGGTTTAAATAACGCTACGATATGTAATATCATAAAAGCACTTATATATAGGAAGTACCAGCGGCGTATCAACCATGCTTTTATCATATCACATTCGCCTCGTTATTTAAATCACTTACCAATAACCAACCAAAATGTCTTGTTTAACTAATGTCAAATGTTCATGTATAACAATTTTTAATGTCCCAATGCCATGTGTAAATCATGTCTTGTATAACAAATGTCAAGTAACAACAATTTCTTGTGTGATGAATAAAAAGTATTTACTCAAACCACATGTATATGTTAATGTATAATCAAATGTTATGTAAAACTAAATGTCATGCACAAAACAATGTTTTTGAATAAACAAATGTTTAAATCAAAAGTTATGTTTTGAAAAACCAATGCTTTTATTGATAAAAACATTTATATAGTAATGTTCATCGCATACATTCAAGCCTTGCGACTTTCGGACAAACCCTTAACAAGTTAAAGGTTTATCAATTATGTATATCGAATTCTGTCATTCCCTACTTCCAAACAAACCTAGGAAGCCAGGAACGGGAGTCGTCAATTCCTATGGTACCACTACATACTACCGAGCGGCGTGATCAGTGTTAATGAACGTATTTTTGTCCCGTTAAACATACCAAATGTCAAACCAAATGTAAGCATGTCATGTGAAAACCATGTAATAAGTATGCTTAGTAAAAATATAAAGTAGAAATATTTATGAAATCGATGTGCCCATATGCTGAGTAAACATATGTAGCAGAAATGTAATGTAAATCAATGTGTCCATATGCTGAGTAAACATATGTAACAAAAGTGTTTATGAAATCAATGTGCTAGCATGCTCAGTCAACATACATAGCAAAGCATAATGGAAATCATGTACTATATGTGTACTAAGCGAACATAGCATGTTTATGTCATAAAAAGCATGAAAAGCATGAAAGTAACAAGTAGGCACATGTGTATCACCCCAAAATTTTTGAAAGAGGTAAAAGAGGGGACTATGTACTCACTTGAGATTTCTTAATAGTCTTGGAAATTAAGACCAAATAAAGCTCGTAGGATCACTGAATCAATCGACACCTGATATAGGTAACTATGTTAATAAACCGAACCTAAATCGGAAGATCGGATAGAATGAGGTCTCGTAAACCAAATGAGTATTGGAACTCATATGATATGGTTTAACAAAGCCTACATTCTAAGTTGGAACCTATCCTAAGTGCTTATGACCCGTTACGACTCGTTAAGGTAGTTTACGCTACTTTAACGTGTCGTTCGCGTAAAAGCGCGTTCGGATGGCCTAACTAGTCCTATGACAAGTATTATATGCCTTAACATGTTTAATAATATTGCATAATTAGTTTAAGTGTCAAAAATTATGTTACATATGCTTAAATTCAAGTTATACATGAAAAGAGCATTTTGGTCATTTTCCTAAGACATATAAACTACCTATCATACAACTAACTAAACGAAGTGACCATAAGGTATAGCCTCGAAAGTTTATTCCCTATACAACTATGGTCACAAAATATGTTTGGTCGGATCCTAATGATCGACCAAACGGGTCGGGTTCGAAATGCTAAGCGGTTGTTTAGACCGCTTATCTTACGATCCTAAATAAGCACTAAACTAAAAGTGATGAGTTAAACATGTTAAAACATGTTTAACTAAGTTAGAAAACTGATTTGATATCAAAACAAAGTGTTTTGATACCCGAAAATAGTTCCGTCGCAAAATGCACATAATCGGCATTTTGACCGAAACTATGACTCGTCACTACGCCTAATAAATGTGGTAATCAGTAGGTATAGTCATAAGGGATTATAACTATCGTGATTATGCTCACGTTGCAAAGTTCAAACGAACATTGTGTTCACCAAATCATGATCAAATCAGAAAGTCAAACACTGTTTGACTTTCTTGCTTGAAATAAACAACCAAGCATGAAAGAACACTTACAAGAGTCCAAGCTTGAAGAAAGAACAAAGAAAACTGAAGTATGAAGCCTTCAACCAAGTGGGATAGCTTCAATCAGATCCAAAGTGAAAGAAAAGATGAATGAGCAAGTTGGAGTTGTGAAATGAGGTGGGTATTTATAGGAAATCAAGCTCAACAAGATCATTCCAAGTGTAATTGAGTTAATCAAAGCATGATCCTAGTCATACACTTGTTGAACATGGATTGGAGAACTTGATAAACACACAAACCAGCCCACAAGTTGCTAAAACAAGGATTAAAAACCAGTTCAGCAGCTGATTTGGAAAGTTCTGAAAAAGGGCGCTGTCGCATGGCACGCCAGGAGCACCTGGGTCTGGCGCGTGGCATGAGGGAGGTCAGACAGAAGTTTCATGTTTTGGCAGAACAGGTCCCTGCATGCTCCAAACTTGTTTTTCGACGCGTTTAACCCACTTTAACCCAATTTCAAGGCTCTATAAGGATGTTAAAGTATAGGGGACTTGAAATATGCCTGAAAATATCATGGATGTCGGTTCGTTTGGTCATACGGTCATGTTGTTTGGTTAATTACGACGAAACTCAAACGGACGCGAAAAACGATCCAAATTACGCGACGAATGGTATTTTAGCATTCCAATCACTAAAATAAAATATTTTAATGATTACAAAAAATTCCGGATATGTTCAGAACGTAAGATATGCGCGTAAATGCAAACTTATGCATTTTTTGACGCTTTTAGTCCCTGTTGATCAAATAAGCATATTTTCTCACACCGAACCCCTCAAAGATTATTTCTAAGCTATGTTAAGGTTATTATGGTATGTTTAGCTTATGATCATGTTCCGGAATGTGTGTTGCTATACGAATCGACAGACTTTTGCAGTTTGTCGCAAATAGTCCCTGTAGTCGAATTAACTTGTTTTTGTCATACCAAACCCTTCAAAACTTTCCGGAGTGTTGCTTAAGGTATGTTATTTAAGGTATGTTAAGCATATGTTGCTATTCCGGAGTGTATGTCGCGTTAAACTGATTACGTTTACGCATCAGTTTACGTATAACTTTCCAGAAAGCGATTTAGAGTTTAAAATCGAACAAAAATCATAACGTGCAAAAATGTCAAACATAAATAAACAAATATTGGGATCAAAACACATTGTTTTATTATTGAGCTATTTAGAGTTATACAATGATTACAGAAGCACAAATGTCACAACACTGGCTTCTGTTTTTCCTTAGGAGCGAATTTAAAAGAGTAGAAGATGAATTACAAACTTGGTACATATGATAAGATTTTTTTATTTGACCTTTCTCAATAAGGTCACCAGCATTTTAGTTTTATAAAATTTAGAGGTTTAAGTAGATTTTATTTTTATAAAACTGATCTATATAAAAAATTAGAAATTAATTTCTGTCTTAGTTTATAAACATCCTTCGCCTTAATAGAAAAATTAACTTAGTTAGTGGTTGGATGAAAATTTATAAAAATTATGTGACAAAGCTATTATTTTTTTTATATAAAAATTGCATGTATATTCTTTTTTATTATATATGTAACAAAATTAATTAAATAAAAGAAATTTAAAAGAGTTTGAGTAAATTGCCAAATTCGACCATGTGGTTTTATATTTGTCAGTTTCATCCAAATATCCTCAACTTAACAGAAAAAATAAACTAAGTTAGTGGTTTGGATGAAAATGGCAAAAAGTTACAAACGTTAGGGACAATTTGATACAAAAGTGTCATTTTAGATGAAAATGGCAAATCTGCCCAAACCTAATTAACTCTAAAAAATACACTAAGTAGTTATTAAAGCAAAATGTATCAAATGGATGAAATTTGGATGAGGGGGTGTTAACAACAAAAACTCTAAACATGAGGGGAGACAATTGAACACCAACCAAGACAATGATGAACTTGAATTTTTGCATCTTTGGGTCTAAAAAAGGCCCGAGTGAGAGACGAACCACCATGGTTATCGCCATCAAACGATGAAGAGCAACAACAACAACAGTCACAGCAAAGAAGAAGATCTGAAGCAACAAGAAACATCTCCCACTAATTCTCACATCACAACCCTCGATTCAAGATTCAATCAAACTCTCAGAAATGTTCAAGGGTATTCTTCCTTTTTGTATTTGATCGTATACCCAGATCGAAATTTTCAAGCTTTTTTGTTTTTATATGCTTTTTAGCTGATCTTGTTGGAAACCCATTTGGGGGTGGTGTTTGTTTAATTGAATTTGATAACTGTTGTTTTGTGATTGTGAGATGTTAGTAATTTTGGATCTGCAGGTCAAAATGTTTATGGGTGTATTTTGTTTATATTAATGTGGGATTTTTTCATTTATTGTTTGTGTTAATTGGCTTCTGTTGTTGGAAATAAATCACAATTTAGTGATTTGTTCATTTTGGTGGGTAACTAATTGATTTAAGAGTTCTAGGGCATGTATTATGCTATTTTGGTTCCAAGAGTCTACATTTGACTTTTGACGGTCAAACATGTCTTATGTTGATTATATTCTTGGTTTTAAAAAGCGTATGGTGCTCCGACGCGTTTCGATGCCAAAAAGCATACGCGTGCATCACAAGTGCAAGGCGTTAGTTATTAAAAGATACTAAAAAAATATATGTAGAAGCGTAGATAATATTTGAACATGTTAACCTTTGAACACCAAAATATAAGATATTCTCATCATCTTTGGTCTAATTTGTTCAACTACTTAAACCCATTGCTCAACCGATGGTCAAATTTGTTCAGTCAGATTTGAAAAACTCAGACTCGTTGCAGTCGATGGTCTAATTTCTTCAAATGGGTGTAACTGCGTAAGGCGCCACCTCACAGGTGCATCATGTGATGCGCACATCGACTGCAGCGACGCGATCTCATCAGTCATCACCACATCATGTGATGTGCGCGTTATGCACTTCTGACGGCCACATTTTAAAGTCAAGATTATAGTTTCTATTTAATTTGTAGTATTATGCTATATGTTTCACATCTTTTAAATTGTTTAATGTAAACAGGCTGTTAAAGGGTCGTAGCTTCCCGGGTAAAGTGTTGATAACAAGAAGATCAGATCCACCAGATGGTGCAATCTTGGGCTCTCCTGGTGTTAGTCGAAGCCCATCGGAAATCGATAGCCCACCAGATAAACACATGGATGATCCCACTGAGGTACTTCTTGATATTGGCATATGAAGATCGGCAACTGTAATTCTTACTGTTTAACGTTGTTTCATTTCTTAACTTTTGTGTAGGATCAAGTTCATATAAATAAACCAAATGCTAGTACAAGTGGTAATAAGTTGAAACCGTCAATGTCAAATGTTGAAGATGGGTCAAAAGAAGCTCCAAGATTTGTGATGGGTGCCCGAGCTACGGATACTGCTAGGCTAATGAAGTTCACAAAAGTGTTGGGGGGCACAACTGTCATTTTAGGTATTCAAATCATTACTGAATTGAATTCCTTTCAATTCGTTACAGTGTTTGGTTTCTTTTAAACGGTGTGGTATAATAAAAGTGAGACCTTTTTCAAGTATTAGGAGGTGTTTCCGTTTCGTCTACAAGTTGTATAATAAGTTTGCCTTTTTCTTTTTGGTGTGTACTTTCAAGTTTTAACTACCTTAACTGTTCACACCGTATGATTAGGATTTTTGAATATTTGTAAAATATTTTTTTTTTTAATTAAGATGGTACGCTTAACCCAAAGGAATATTCTTTGCAGACAAGCTGCGTGAGTTAGCATGGAGTGGTGTGCCACCTTATCTTCGTCCTAATGTGTGGAGGCTTCTCTTGGTAAGCTTAAGGGGTTTTTTTTTTTTTTTTCTGCTAACTATTGCTTGATAAGTGTTAACATGGGGGTGTTTGGATGCGTGTTTAGAAAGTGAATAAAATGGGCTGTAGAAATTAGTGTTTGAATGTACCTATGTTCTTGAATTTTTGATGGTTAGATAATCAGTGTTTGGCAAATCGGATTATCAAAGAAACTAAAAGATAAAATGACCACAAGGGACTTTTTATGTATGTATATATTAGACGGTTTGTGAAATGGAAGTAGAAGTCTCTTTAAATTTGGATAAAAGAAGGTTATCTTACTCTTACATAATTAGTTTTGTTAAAGCAGGAATGGAACTAGTTTTCATAAAGTGACCAAAAACAAACGTAATATGTTTTTCCGTACGTCCAAAATCGATTTTTGCAACTTCAAGACTCAAGTTACAGTAATCAGATAATAAATATTAAAATGCAAATCCAAAAACCCCATCATGACCTCAAAAATCATGTGAGGGACGGACCCTGCACCTATCAGCTCGAGCCTTTGGATTATGAGTTTCGTATTGTTATTATAGTACATGCCCTGATTTGGATTTTTGATTGCTTACATCCACCAGTATGAATACTGCGTATTACTTTAAAGTTTTACATATAGGGTAAGGTTCATTTGAGAACCACCTTTATTGTGAGAACCAATGTGAACACACCAAAAAAACCTAACCCCCCCCCCCCCACCCAAGCTAAAATGCTAAAAACTAAACCCCCAAAAAACCTAAGAAAATCTAAAAAACACACAATTTTTTTTTTTAATATTTTTAAGCTAGAAATCGCTACTTTTAGTAGCCAAATTTTTTTTTTTTAAATTAATTTTGTTTTTATTTTGGTAATGAAAATTAGCGATTTTTCGCTAAAAAATATTAAAAAAAAATTTATGTGTTTTTTAGCTATTTTTAGGTATTTTTGGTTGTGTTTACATTGGTTCTCGCAATAAAGGGTGGTTCCTAACGGATCCTTCAACTATATATATAAGTTACTGCACACATAGTCTCTTTCCTACCAAGTTTGTGTAGAGGAATGAGTTATTTATGCATGATGGTTAGTTTTCTTATGTTGACTAGGGATGGTAAAACTGGTGGGTCAGGTAAATGTGGGCAACTTTTTTAGCACCTTTTTTAATACACTAGTAATATATCTATTAAACAATTTAGAAGGTCTACACAGTTGGATGAATCTCACCTGTTTGTCCTGCTTGATTCGTCTGACCTGTTTCATTTTTAATTAAATCTTTAAGCCGAATCCAGGTTACCTGTTAGTGCTAAAACATATCACAAATCGACCCATTTATATGCAACATGCCAGCATTTTTTGTTCTATTAGTTACACGCGTACTTAAATTACTGTTTATAATATACTGTTGTACCTTGCATTTAAGTTTAAATATAAACTGACAACAGGGATACGCACCCCCTAATTCAGATAGAAGGGAGGGAGTCCTAAGAAGAAAGCGCATTGAATACTTCGATTGCGTTGCTCAGTATTATGACATTTCAGATAATGAACGTACTGATGAAGAGATTACTATGCTTCGACAGGTACGCTTGCTCCCACCTGTTCTACATTTATTGGTAAAATGAAGGGATCAACGGGTCAAGTTATTATTCAAAAGAAAAGGATGACACATAGAGTATATGTGCATGTGTTTGTATGGGGCATGTATATATCCATTTATGTGGTGTGTGCGTTGGTCTAAAAAGGCATTCCCTAACCAAAACGATAACCCGTTGGACTTGGAAACGGCCCGACATATATCCTGAAAAACAAAAGTATTAAAATAATGTTCAATATATATGCTACAAAGCAACCGTATTTCAAGAAAAAGAAAATATATCTATGTATGTTCACCATTACAGCCCATGTTGAGTTTTTTGGTCAAAGTCAGTGTTGACTTTGACCAAACTTCAGCGTTGACTATTAGGGCAATTATCATTATATAACTACCTAAGTCCTAACCCTTAATGGCTAAAGTAAATCTCTTTTGATGAAGGTAATAACAAACCTCTCCAGTAGGATCATTCTATTAAAACATATATAGCCACAAATCAAGAAGCTAACCTATGTCAACCTCCTTAAAAACGACATTAAGAATGCATAATTAATACCAGGATCATAAAAATAACCGGATACATAGTTGTGAAGTTGAACAAATTAGATACACAGAACACACGCAATAGTTTATTTGATATACTTATGGTACCGTCCTATTTCAAGCAGTACAAGAAAAACAAAGGACCTAATATGATCTTTTTCATTTAAGTACCTCCCATATATGTATGTATGTATAGATATATGTGTGTGTGTGTAGAGGGGGGGGGGGAGTGGGAGGGTTGATAGTGATGGTTGAAGAGGTATCTCCACTCACAACACATAGCCACATAGGGCCCACTGAGTGGTCCGACAAGATGCTTAAACCCTTTCTCATAAGCACCAAACGTCATATGGGATAACTCAAAACAAAAAAAAATTCACATATACAGGTGGTATGTTAGGCCTTCATTGAAAAAGCTATAGTCTATAGATGAGCCATGGAACCTTACACATGCCAATACATTTATACATATATAACATTAATGACGCTGCCTTTTGTGACCAATTTGATGTACCTTTTTTATTAGATTGCTGTTGATTGTCCTAGAACTGTGCCTGATGTCACTTTCTTCCAACAAGCAGCAGTTCAGAAATCTTTGGAGCGCATACTCTACACATGGTTAGATTTTGTTTCTTTTGTTTTTACGATTACCATTTTACCTTGATGCAAGTCAATATTAGACTGCCCTTTTTCATTTGCTTGAAAAAAGCACATGCAGTGCAGAATAGGGATGAGCGTGGTACCGGTACCATACCGAACCGGTACTGGTACCGAAATTCGTCAAAACTGGGTACCAGTACCGAAATATTCGGTACGGTACGGTACCGGTATTTGAAGGTAAAATTCGGTATTTTACCGGTACCGATACCGAAATGCCAAAAAGTGGGTACCAGTTCCGGTAGCGAAAAAATTCGGTACGGGAAATTCGGTGCCGGTACGGTACCGGTACCCAGTACCAAATGCTCATCCCTAGTGCAGAAGCTCTTTTGCGAGTTGTTTTGGCTTGAATATTGGCCACATTAGTTCACAGTCAAATAAAACATAACTAAAACTTGTGGGACATAATAATTGCAGCTATAGGTCAATTTTTAAACTAAGGTAGACGATATTCATTAATGCATCAAATAACAAATATAATGAAGTACACATAGGAACAGTGCAAACACTATTTGATGCTTCATGTTAGAAGTGGCAAAATGGTCAGGTTGGGTAACGGGTCAATTTCGGTATGGGTCAAATGGGTTGCGTTGGGTTCACTAGAAACACTTTATGTTCAGAAATTATAAATAGTCAGGTTCATATACGAAAAAAAGAATAATATTATTCAGTAATGATGTAAGTTTTATCGAGTATAATGATATAGGAGGTTTTGTGCATTAAAATTACACTTCAGACGACATTCAACTGGTTCTACCCGTTGCCTTACCTACCCATTTAGCCCATTAGAGATAAAGTCATAAAACACAGCCCACATGCCCAAGTAAACCCACAATTAGTAAGTAAATGGGTCAAAATTGCCACCTCTTCCACACTTCAAATCAAGCCATTGTAAGCTATTTAGATTTTCTGAAAGGTTCAATTCTTATTTATTTATTTATATTTATTTTTGTATAATTTCAGGGCAATCAGACACCCGGCAAGTGGTTATGTGCAGGGAATAAATGACCTTGCGACACCTTTTCTAGTAGTTTTCTTGTCAGAACACTTGGAAGGGAGTATTGATAATTGGTCAATTGCTGATTTAGACCCTGCAAAGATTTCAGATGTTGAAGCGGATTGTTATTGGTGTCTATCCAAGTTGCTTGACGGTATGCAAGACCATTATACGTTTGCCCAACCCGGGATTCAAAGGCTAGTGTTTAAGCTCAAGGAACTTGTCAGGCGAATTGATGGTAATGCCCTTTTGATCTTCTCTATGTTGTATTCTCATCAACCCTATTTTCTAGAGGTGGCAGTTGATCAGTTTGCCTGATGAATGGTTGTTTCGGAATGTTTTGGATTATGGGGCGGCCAGTTTCATCCATTTGACCCGTTCTATCAGCTACATTTTTTACCCGTTTGACCTGTTAAAGATAAAACATAATCCAATCGAACTGTCACCTTTATTCAAAGTTCAAAGTGCATGAAAATTGAAACGTATCCGTTTATATAGCTGTTAATGATGAATTGTTTCCTTCCACACTGTCAGAGCCTGTTGCAAAGCATATTGACGAGCAAGGACTCGAGTTTCTTCAGTTTGCTTTCCGCTGGTTCAACTGTCTTCTAATACGAGAGGTTAGCATGGTATTGGTGGCGTCCATGAGTGTTTCTAAAAACCGACTAATGTTCTTGTCATGTTTTATAGATCCCATTCCATCTCGTTACACGTTTATGGGACACATATCTTGCTGAAGGAGATGCTTTACCGGATTTCCTTGTGTACATATTTGCCAGTTTTCTTTTAACGGTAAGCCCTCTATACTCGACGTAAACTCGAAAAATACCATTCGACCCCTCCCCGTGCTTAGAAAAATGTGTTGAATTCGTGTGTAATGCAGTGGTCAGATAAACTCCTGAAGCTTGATTTCCAGGAAATGGTGATGTTTCTTCAACACTTACCGACAAATAATTGGAGTCACCAAGAGCTTGAGATGGTGCTGTCAAGAGCCTTTATGTGGCACACCATGTTTGATAGTTGTCCCAACCACTTAGCCACCTGAGGTGAGCTGAGCCCACATGGTTTTTTAGGAGTTTGATTTATTTTGTGGTGTAAAAATGGATATCTATCACTGTTGTAAAACTAATATGGTTTTCACTTTGAAGTTTATAATTGTAAAACAAACAATTCTATATAATTTGCCTTTTGTTTTGTTTTTTTGTTTTTTTTTTTTTTTGGTTGATGGTGTAAATTTTCATTCATTGTTGATGACAATCCTATCTATGGTTTCGTTTGGGAGTTGGGACCGAACCGGATCTAAATTAGTTTAAAAAATTAATAATAATATATTTTTTTTAAATATTGATGAGGATACGTCCCTAACCGGACCGAATCATCGCCACAAACAGAGCCGAATCACGGCATACTAAGATCGGACCGGACCTTGCACCACGAAACGGACCGGACACTACGATGGTGCGACATAACTAACTGGGTCCCACCTCCATAACCGTCATGATAGCGACTGGTCCGACTCTAACTAACTTGCCACATCAGCACACCCAAAAGCTATAAATACCCCGCCAAGGCTTCCAGCAATGGGTAATCACTATTCTCTTCCCCTAATCCCTTCTCTCTCTCTCCCTGACTTATTTTCTCCTCACAAATACTTATTCTCACGCCCGAGCTTGGTCACAGAGAGGCCCCCCTCCCTATGACGAGGCTAACGGTGTGCTCGTCTCTTGTGATCTTGCAGGTTTCTTGCCGGGTCATCTGAAGCTATACTCTGACCAGCTCGTATCAACCGGTTCTTGAGTGGCGCCATCCCCTCGAATTCACATAATTCACTTCTTCGTTCTCATTTTTTTTCGAAGTCATGGCAGAATTACCAACAGCAGTCTCCACCAGTCCTTTCCCATCTTACAATGATATATGGGAAGGAAACGCCAACTCCACAATTGCTCCAGCAGCAGTTGTCGCCTCAGCAGCCTCGATAGGCTCTGCGTCGGTTCCTCCAGCTGCAAATCCTGTGGGAGGAAGTTCTGTCACTACGCTGTCTGTTACTGCTCCAGTTGTCACGCCATTACCGAGCTTCGACAACGCTTTCCTTTTGAGGAACGCTGATCTGTTGCGACAGTTACAGCAGCAACAACAGCGAGATGAGATGCTGCAAAGTCTCCGAACAAACTTGTTTACCAATGCCTACTCAGGGGGAAACCCTGTCTCCGTCGGCCCTTTCGTTTCCGGATCTCTGGTAAGTTCTATGATCTCTACTCCTATACCACACGTTACACAATTTTCCTCGGTAACAAGTGCTCCGATGAATAACGGTCTAAACGACCTGTTTCTCCAGGGATCTCTGGGTTTAAACCCCCAAGACCAAGAGCTACTCATGCCATACCATCCCACGTCTATGACTTCGCAATCAAAGTTTACGTTACGGATTGTCAATGCCCCACTCCCAGCTAAGCTAAAGATGCCTCCCACGTTGAAATTTTACGATGGTACGTCTGACCCGGACGACCACATGTTCGCGTTTGCCGGAGCGGCTAAGGTCGAGCAGTGGCCAATGCCGGCTTGGTGTCTTATGTTCGCCCAAACTCTCACCGGATCGGCTAGAGTTTGGTTCGATGGGTTGCCAGAGGGGTCGATCGACCACTTTGAGGATTTCCGACGTATATTCTTGCAAAACTTTTGTCAGCAGCGTCGCTGCAAAAAAGATATTACTGAGGTACACCATATAAAGCGCCGGGATGGAGAATCTGTGGAAGATTTCATAGACCGTTTTAACCGAGAAAGCATGCAGATAAGCGGGGCGGTTGATCAGCTCCGAGTATCAGGATTCTGTCACGGGGTACGGAACAATCAATTGGTGGAAAAACTTCACGAAGATCTCCCAAAAACCATGGAGACACTCATGGAAAGGGCTCGAGCTTTTGTTCGAGGGAAGAGTGCTTGCGGCCAACCGAATGAAACAACTGCCAGGAATTCCAAAGCACGAACCACATCATGGAGACGGAACGCATCACCGCCAAAAGATAGGAACAATAACTGGAACAGAAACCGTGGCCCGTATCAAAAGTCCGATCGAAGCAGTTTTCGGACAGGAAACGTACGATTCAACAGTTTCTCCGAGTTAACAAAGTCGCCGAGCGAAATCCTCAGCACGGAAACTACTCGTTTCCCTACGCCATCGAAGCAACGACCCACCTCGGATAAGCACTCCAAGAAATATTGTGAATATCACCGAGACAAAGGCCATACAACTGATGAATGTTGGGCTCTAAAGCAAGAAATCGAAAAGGCCGTTCGATCCGGTAAACTCTCGCATCTTGTAAAAGAAGTAAAAGATGGAAAGAAGCCAGCAACAGCAATTGATAATCCAAACACCGAGCCTGGAATCAATATGATCCGGTCAGCCGAACCAAGAGGAGTAAAGCGGTCGAACCAACATATGGCAACATGGATGCACCAGCCGACGTATTTTCCTCCGGTCGATCCCGAAGATGCTCGGGACGGACCGATCACAATTTCAGCTGTTGTCGCCGGGCACTTGGTCCGACGCATTTACGTGGATGGAGGAAGCGCCTTTGAGATCATGTATATCCAGTGTTTCCAACAGCTGAATCCTCAAACAAAAAGGAAGTTGATCGAAGTATCTACCCCACTGATAAGCTTCTCAGGAGAGGTAGTCCGTCCGATAGGACAGATTACTCTCCCAACCACATTCAAAGACGGTAACAAAAGCAGGACGGTACCACTAACTTTCCTGGTTGTTCGAACTCATTCTTCGCACAACATAATACTCGGGCGGCCCGGATTACGAGCTCTTGGAGCAATCAGTTCGACAATACACGGAGCTATTAAGTTCCCTACCGAAGCCGGTGTCGCAACCATCTGTTCAGAATCGAATTCATTTGTCGCCGAAGTAAGACATGCGGCAGAAACAAGCTCCAAAAAGTTCGAAGTACCTACGGAACTGTGGGCAATCAACCCGGATTTCCCCGAGCAACAAGTAGCTATTGGCGCTCAGCTCCCAAAACGAACGAAGAAGCTTTTATAGGAATTGTTAAGCAACTCGATAGACGTTTTCGCGTGGAAGCACTCCGATATGCAGGGAGTCCCCAGATCTATGGCACAACATCACCTAAACGTAAAAGAATCAATCAAACCAATAGCACAAAGAAAAAGGCACATGGCGCCGGATCGAGCCAAAGCCATTGCAAAAGATGTTAAAAGCCTCCTAGATGCAGGAATCATTCGGGAGGTTCGGTATCAAACATGGGTATCAAACCCCGTTATGGTACGAAAAAAAGATAATTCATGGAGAATGTGCATCGATTTCACCGATCTAAACAATGCGTGCCCGAAAGATTGTTTTCCCCTACCGGAGATTGATGAGAAGATTGACTCCGTTGCAACGTTCATGCTAAAGTGTTTTTTGGATGCTTACAAAGGTTATCATCAAATACAAATGGCGGTCGAAGACGAGGATAAGACGGCCTTCGTCACCAATGAAGGAGTGTATTGTTTTACCAAGATGCCGTTCGGTTTGAAAAACGCCGGTGCTACGTACCAGCGTCTGATGAACAAAGCTTTTAAGGACCAGATCGAACGAAACGTGGAGGTGTACGTTGACGACATCGTGATCAAAAGTCACGACGAGGTCGCCATGCTAAAAGACATACTCGAAACGTTTACCCGACTCCGAAGCATCAACATGAAGCTGAATCCAAAAAAATGTACGTTCGGGGTAGAGGAAGGTAAATTTCTGGGAGTCATGGTCGGATCAAAAGGCTTACGAGCCAACCCTGACAAGATCGATGCTGTTCTCACAATGAAGCCTCCGACGTCGGTTAAAGAAATTCAGTCCTTAAACGGACGATTGGCTGCCCTTCATCGGTTTTTGTCAAAAGCAGCAGACCGATCGCTTCCGTTCATGGATGTTCTCAGAAAAAGCTTTAGATCGGAATTCAAATGGACGGAAGAGGCCGCACGAGCTTTCGAAGAACTTAAAACCTGTTTGGGTACCTTGCCAACTCTCACCGTACCAGAAGAAGATGAGGTGTTAACGGTATACTTAGCCGCATCATTCGGAGCCATGCGCAGTACTAGTCGCCCACCGAACTGGAAAACAAATCCCCATTTATTATGTAAGCCGAACGTTAAAAGATTACGAAACAAGATATTCAAACTTGGAAAAATTAGCCTTGGCTCTGGTCCATGCTTCAAGAAGGCTTCGCCGATACTTTCAGGCCCATCCAATTGAGGTACGAACAGACCAAAGAATCCAACACGTTCTCCGACGACCTGAGGTCTCGGGTCGAATGGCAAAATGGGCGATTGAATTAGGCGCATTCAACATCACCTTCCGTACTAAAGGTCCGTTGAAAGGACAAGTAATAGCAGATTTTTTGGTCGAAATATCGGAGGAGAAAGGAACCGAAGAGGTAGAAAAAGCTCCAGAAAAACCGTGGTCCTTGTATACCGACGGCGCTGCTAGTGCCGAAGGAGCAGGAGCGGGCCTAATTCTCACCGATCCAGACGGAACGGATATAACGTATGCACTCCGGCTAGAATTCAAGAGCTCAAATAACGAAGCTGAGTATGAAGCCCTCCTAGCTGGCCTACGCCTAGCGCAGAGAGTCGGAGCACAAAATGTTATAGCCCATGTGGATTCGCTGCTCGTAGCGAATCAGGTAAACGGAGAATATGAGGCAAGGGAAGCAAACATGGTCGAATATCTTGAACAGGTAAAGCAGGCGATGGCATCATTCGAAGCATGTAGGGTCGAGCATATCCCCCGTAGCAAGAACAAGAAGGCGGATGCATTGAGCAAGTTGGCATCGGTATCATTCAGTCACCTAGCCAAAGAAGTGAGAGTAGAAGTTCTAGCTACACCTTCAATCGCAGCTCCGCAAGTGATGCAGGTCGAGGCACCACCACAAACATGGATGACACCAATAATTAACTATTTGGTGCATGACGTTCTGCCGGTCGATAAAGCGGAAGCAAGAAAGATCCAAGTCAACTCCCTCCAGTATCAAATGCAGGAAGGAGGCTTATACCGAAAGACCTTTCTCGGACCATTGCTAAAATGTCTGGATCCGGAGCAAGCTAGCTATATCATCAGGGAAATACACTACGGCATCTGTGGTATCCATGCCGGACCCAAGATGATTGTGACAAAAGTAAAAAACGCAGGGTATTACTGGCCCGGGATGCATGAGAGCGCCGTGAAAGAGCTCCAACAATGTGGCGAATGCCAAAGGCACGCACCAACCAGCCTTCGAGCCAAAAACGAAATGATACCAGTAACCGCTGCTTGGCCCTTCCAAAAGTGGGGCGTTGATATCGTCGGACCTTTTCCAAGATCAAGCGGAAGCGCTCAGTATCTGTTAGTCGCGGTGGATTATTTCACCAAGTGGGTGGAAGCTCGACCGTTTACAATCATCTCCGGCTACAATGTGACACGATTCTTCTGGGAACAAATAGTGTGCCGATTTGGTCTTCCACTCTACATCATAAGCGACAATGCAAAGCAGTTTGCAGAGAACCCCTTCAAGCGATGGTGTGAAAATCTAAAAATTAACCAAGTCTTTTCCTCGGTTGCTCACCCTCAGGGCAACGGACAAGTCGAACAGATAAACCGACGGATCGTCGATGGAATAAAAAGAAGGCTAGGTTACGAGGGAAAAGGCTGGGCGGACGAATTACCAAACGTCCTATGGGCGCACCGAACACTGCACAAGACCAGCAACGGAGAAACACCGTTTAGTCTTACCTACGGTACTGAAGCAGTGATTCCCGCCGAGATCGGACTCCCAAATCAGAGGTGCAAGAATTGGGAGGAAAATGAACGTGAACTCCGGTCCAACCTTGACCTGTTAGAAGAGCGCCGAAGCATTGCGGCAATCAAGGAGGCCTGGTACAAGAAGAAGATTGAAAAATACTATAATGCCCGGGCTAAGTTCTACAAGTTCAAGGTCGGAGATTATGTGCTCCGAAACAACGATGCGAGCCGCATCGAGGCTCCCGGCAAGCTAACCCCAAAATGGGAAGGACCGTACCGAGTTAAAGAGGCTAGCGACAAGGGCTCGTACGTGTTGGAAAAAATTGATGGAACGCCAATACCCCGGACGTGGAACGGGGTGCATTTAAAGAAATGTTTCATATAAGCGGCCCGCTACGGCTTAAAAAAGATCGCTATCTGTTATTTTGTATTTTTCCAATTTCCATATGTAATCCGGGAGGGTAATGCCCCGGTATTTTTCTCCATTTTCTTTGTAACCGGGAGGGTTTTGCCCCGGACCAACAACTTGCAAATCAATGAATAAAGCGATCTGTACTTTTATGAGTATAAAATAGCATATTTATAAATTCGAACAATCTCTAAAAACGTGCACAAACGGGCCTCGACCCATGCCTCGCGCCGATCGAGAAGGCTCAAATAGTTTAAGAAATAAAAAAATCTATCGAGCAAAGTGGTCCGTACCTAAAACGGCCCGATTACAATCAATCAACTAAAAACCTGGCCGAACAGTTTAAGTTTGGACGCAAACTAAAAACCAAGTAGCCAGGAATGAATAACTAATGGCAAGATCTGATTCCGTACAAAAACATGACAGTCGAACGTTTCAAGCAAAAGTTGTAGCAGTTATATGACAAAGAAAAATATATGTCTAAAAATGTACGGTTATAGTAGCAAACAAAAGCCAAAAACTACATAATAAGAAAGATCGAAACTTCAAACTTCCAAGTCTTCTTTCACTATGGGAAGTTCGCTTTGCTGCTTGATAACGGACAAGGGTTCGTCCACAAGATCAGCAATCTTCCCAAGAACAGAGATGTTGAAATTCTCAAAAGCTTTTACTGCAGCATCTAACTTGTCTTGAGCATCCCCATCATACCCTGGAACTTCCTCGAAAGATCGAGCAGGTCCCTTCGCGGCTTCAAAGCCGTGCTTAATACCTTCGTTCGCTCCGACTGCGTTGACACTTTTCACCAAATCCGTAACAACTTTCTCCAGTTCCGGGCTTTGATGCACCAGCTTGACAACCCACGCGACCCCGTCTGTTAAAAACTATTGCTTGGTGAGTTTAAGCTCTGACAATTGGGCATACGATTCGATCATATCACGCTCACACCGGATCAACATCCCCTTTGCCTCATCGATCGTTGCTTTATGTGACTCGACCTCCCTGTCACGAGCTCTCTCTACTTCATCTTTAGCTGCAAGGAAACAAGATTCAATGGGTCGAAAAGGGGGAGCAAAAAAAAAAAAGATAGTGAACATACCATCAACCAGGCGGTGATAATCAGCCAGAAGTTGATCGTGAGATGTCTGCATCTCCTTCAGCTCGGCCGCATGTTTTTTCTCTACACCAGATAACTTCTTCTCCAAGTCGGCAAATTTTGACTTAAAAGTTTCCAAATCTTGAAGAGCTTTATCTCGAGCCTCATAAGCGGCCGCAGCCGAGGCCTGGGACGATTTGTTAACCTCTTTAGCTTCCAAGTTTTGCTCTTTTAGACGATCAATTTGAGACCGAAGGGAGCTAAGTTCTTATTTTGTTTTCGAGCGAACATTATCTTCCTTTTCCAAATTGGCAATTTCGCGTCGGAGTTTGTTACAAGTCGATTCAGACTCAATCCAACGTTTATATGACTCTACCACCAATGAGTTAGACTGGGCTTGGTTTACCATAAGGGCATTTCCAAGCTCCAGGCCACTCATCTTCCGATAATGAGAGTGCTCAGCCGGAGTCCCAAAATGGAATAACGCCATTTTCGCTGACAAAGCATCCACTATCCGGTCCTTGTTCGTCAACGACCACTCCGGGACATACTTCTCCAATGCCCGAGTTGAATCCATATCCTCAATGCCGCCCAAACCTAACTCCCGTGATAAGAAAACAGCTTCAGTGTTAAACCATAAAGGGGACGAAGAGGCACTGTCCCCACCATCAACAGGCTTGGGACTCGGCCTTGACACATTAGAAGCAACCCCCGTGGTGAACTTACCCGAAGGAGAAGGCTCGATCTTCTTAGGATTGGAGGTACGAACATCAGCAACAACCTTGATGACTCCTCCTCCGAAAGACAATGGGCTCGACGGAATGTTTTTTGGATGGTTCCTAGGGGTACGACCCCCATGAAGATGAGCATTTAAGTTTTCTAACACGCCTCCAGCAGCAGAGAATCCAGTAACTTGGTCATCATCATCATCTAAAGTAATAGCCTTAAAATCCGTCTTCGTTTTCTTCTGTCTAGATTTCGGACCAGATTTAGACGAAGCCCTTTTCCTTTTCAAAGAATTTTGAGGCTCTCCATCCTCGTTCTCCTCTTCCTCATCACCATCATCACCACCCTCCTTCAAATTTTCAGCACGTTCCTCTTCATCTCCCACAGATAAGTGGACACCCTCATCTTCGATCACAAATTTGGAACCGGACCCTTTCGACCCGATCGAGCCAGTCCTTTTACCTTTACCCTCACCACTGACGGTCGCTATCACAATCTGAGCCGGAGCAACGTTCGCCGTTTGAGCCGAAGGATTCGGGCCAGAACCCCCTTGACCGGCTAAACCTCCTTGATCATTCGGAACCTCCGGTTCTCGGATCTGATAAAGATTCTCGTTCACCACGTTTAGATACGGAGGGTCGCCTTTCGGTGTCCTCGTGGCTCGGATCTCAAGCTCCTTGGAGTCGAAGGACTTCAATCTCAACGCCTCTCTCAAACCCATAACTGCAAAAAAAAAAAAAAAAAAAAAAAGAAGCAAGTAGCATCCGAAGTCCGGTATAATATAAAAAATATATATATATATATATAAAAGTAGAAAGTAAAATGATTATGCAAGTGACACGGCGAGCATCATGACAAAAGTAAGAAGCATGACTAACCCTCTCCGTTCCACCTAAGGGTAGGGTACCACGCCAGCTCGGACCAAATCGTGCTGATCCGTCCCATAACAAGAATGTGTTCCGGATAACTTTGTATGCGACCTGCTTCCTTAATCAAGGTTGCGTACAAGACTTTATTAAATTCAAAGTCCTTAGGAAGAGAAGACGGAAGTTTCATTTTCTTGTTTCTCCAGACCATAAACTCCGGAACGCATCGGTCATCAACGTAGAAAAATCGTTCTTTCCAGTCCTTTATGCTAGTGGTAATCCATGTATAGCAGCAGGAGTCCTTATCTCTGACCTCAAAGGTGTACCAATTACCGGACCGATTCAATTTGTAAAAAGCCCGGAACACATCCAAGTCCGGGTCGGACCCCAAACCACGACAAGCCAGCTCAAAATGACACACCTTGGCAAGGCCAAAGGGGTTCATTTGAGAAATGTGAACCTCGTGGAACGTAAGGACCCCGATCAAGAACTTCGTCAGAGGGAGACGGTAGTTACAATAATCGAACAAACGTGTGTAAATCCCTATTTTCCCCGGAGGAAACGGAAAAATAGGCGTGTCCTTTTCGGGGAGAACAAGGTGCAGAGATGCAGGGATTGCATATCTCTCAATATACCAAGTTAAACCACTTTTAGTCAGAGTATTAAAGCAACCGAACAGGTTGTTTTTCGACGCCATGTAAGGAAGAAGCTAACCTGTTTTGCAGACCGCTTGTTCTCAGAAAAGAAGGAATGGAAAGGGTGAAGAAGATGAAGAGTGAAAAACGAAAAGTGAAAAGTAAAATCGGATTATTTTTCCCCCTTTATATAGGGATCATGGAACCGACTTCAAACCGCCAATCAGACGGTGACACGTCATGACAGCTGACGCCCACCAACCGTCACATCAGGTGGGAAACGTAAAAACGACTGTCGGTTAACCAACTAAGGTCACCGCCTAGAAATTTGAAATTCAAAATATTTCTACAAACAGCAAATCAGAAACTTTAGACCGCCAAAATTGCACCGTCATAGTTCGAAGCTGTTATCTAAGAAACGCTACGAACTAGGGGGACTTGATGAGGATACGTCCCTAACCGGACCGAATCATCGCCACAAACAGAGCCGAATCACGGCATACTAAGATCGGACCGGACCTTGCACCACGAAACGGACCGGACACTACGATGGTGCGACATAACTAACTGGGTCCCACCTCCATAACCGTCATGATAGCGACTGGTCCGACTCTAACTAACTTGCCACCTCAGCACACCCAAAAGCTATAAATACCCCGCCAAGGCTTCCAGCAATGGGTAATCACTATTCTCTTCCCCTAATCCCTTCTCTCTCTCTCTCCCTGACTTATTTCCTCCTCACAAATACTTATTCTCACGCCCGAGCTTGGTCACAGAGAGGCCCCCCTCCCTGTTACTTATTCTCACGCCCGAGCTTGGTCACAGAGAGGCCCCCCTCCCTGTGACGAGGCTAACGGTGTGCTCGTCTCTTGTGATCTTGCAGGTTTCTTGCCGGGTCATCTGAAGCTATACTCTGACCAGCTCGTATCAACTGGTTCTTGAGTCTTCAAATATCAAGTATTAATTTCGGCTTACTTAGCCATCATGATTTCGTCCCTAGGATGGATGATCATAGAAAAATCATTTACATCGAAATTGAATCAAAATGAGTCGTATTAAATCGACGAACAATGATGATTCTTTTTTTTTTTGAAAGGAAAACTTTATTAAGAAACAAACAACCGCTCGACGCCGAGCGGCCACCCCGAAACTACATAATTACATAACTACACCAATCCTTCCAAGACAATCTACTACCTTTCGATCTATTACAATACCAAACATAACCCAAGGATCTATTACAATACCAAATCAGAACAATGATGATTCTGATTTGGGTGTTTGGCAGCAAGAGCCCCTAATAAAAATGCCCATCTCTACTCGTAATCGGACCGGACAAATTTCTCATATCTGGACTGACCCATGATCCACAGCCCATCGTATATGAAGCCCAAAACCCAAAACCCAAAACACATATCCCTTTCCCGTCATCGTCTCCAAATGTTGAAACCCTAAAATCAATATCCAGTCCAAAAATGTCGGACAACATTCCGTTCGAACTCCAAGCGGAAATCATCAAAAGGGTTCTTTGATAGGAACTAGAAATTCAACTTCGATTACTGGAAGAAACAATTACATAAGTAGCCAAATTCGAGATAGGCTTGATCTCCGATTACAAGGTTCAGAACCCTAATTTTTATAAAATAAACATCGACCCTGAAACATTACCTATTCTGCCTTATTTAACATGAAAGAAAAGAAAGTAATTAACTGCTAGAAACTGCCCACTACTTGCTCCCAGAACCGTTCCCTCCAAAACCCATTTCTGCAGATAATTAAATGGGTCAAATACCCATCTGGAGCTGCCCACAAGACATGGGTCGACCCATGGGTTCGTATCATTCTTCCTGTCAAATCTTTGATTCGGTTCAGATCCGTTTCAAAGCAATGGAAGTCTCTGATCGATAGCTCTGAATTCATCACTCATCACACCCTCAACCACTCTCAACCGCAACATCTACTGGTAAGCTACATCACAGGAGCTACTGGGCACAGAGCTGTTTCTGCGGATGCATGTTTGCCCGAGGACAAATATGTTTCCATTGTTGATGATGATAACTTCCCCCACCACAAGTTTTCCCCTGTTGTTCCCCCAACTGTTCAGCTGCTTCTGCATCCATTTCTGCTAGGTTGCTCTCACGGATTGGTGTGTTTGCTTGGATACACCCGAGATCGAGTGAACAGAAAGAAACTGGTTGTTGTTTGGAATCCGCTAATTGGGAAATCTGTTGGTATAGAGATACCGGATCGAGCCGATATTGCTATTGGTTTTGGGGTGTGTCCTAAAACTAACGACCCTAAGATCCTCAAGATTTCACGTTTTGTCGACAGCGAGGCCAAGGCCATGGCTGAGGTTTTCACATTAAGCTTTGGGGCTTGGAGAAGTGTACTGATAAATAAGCCGTTTAAGTTTAAATCGTTGCAGTTCTGGAATACACAGGTGGTTATAGACGGGGTTATTTATTGGCTCGCTTATGATCATATTACAGATATACTTAGGTTTTATTCATTTGATTTGGCAAGTGAAGAATTTGGAGAAGCAGTAGACTTTCCTTATAACTTAGCAGGTCACTCTGGAAGGATGTACGATATGTCTAAGATCAACGATTCTCTTGTGGTGCTTAGTTATCACTGTATTGGTACTAATTTAACACCGAAACCATGTTGTGACGTATTGATGATGTTGAAAAATGGTGTTCCAAAACCCTCCTTTACAAAACTATTCACTGTTAACTACGATCGGATTAATCGTATGATTGGATTTAGGAAGAATGGCCAACCGATAATGGATCGGACGAACACACATGGATATGATGGTGAACTAGAAGTTTATGAACTCTGCTCGGAACGCATCAACGGTCTTGGGATTTATGGGTCGGACTTCAGGATGAGGTCCTACACAGAATCACTACTTTTGCTTAATCATTCACTCATAGATGATGAATCTACTTTTAAATCCTAGTTTTCTTTTGTTGGTACTGTTCTATTTTGGTTTTTATAGCTTTTAGTTTAGCTTCCATCAGACTTGATGGTAACTTTTCTTATTATCATCATCTAACTGAAAACGTGTTTAAATCCTGCTTGATTTATAATCTCATAAGCAAAAACAGATGGTGGCTCCTTCAGGTTATCTGTGTTCTCAAACTGCAGTCACCATACAACAATTGCAGGGCTGATCATTGTTTTGTGTGGTTCTGTTAGCTAGTATTCTTGTAATTCTTCTCATAATTCGTATCATCATCAATTCTGAAGTCAACTTCGAACTCAATATAACACATACTTGTCGAATTTTTGACCCGTTTAACATTTATTTACTATAATCTGACATGTTTTACCCGTTTTAATTTAGATTGATATATTTTGACCCATGTAATATATATTTACCGTATTTTGGTGTGGTTGTGTTTCGGCTGGATTCTATACCGCTATTCAGCTGCTGTGTGTGAGTTTTAATATGGGGGGCCTTTGTGGACGTGTTTGTCATTTTCTAGCAGTATAAATCTGTTTCTTTTTCGGGTGTTTTCCTTTGCGTGGTGTGTGTTTTGTTTTGTGGGATTCATTCATATCTGCTTCTATTTTTGGATGGTTTAGGGTGGGGGTTGGGCTGCTGTGTTTATATGTTTTGTTGGTTAGTTGGCTCTATTTTCTCGGTGCAGAAGACTAGCATCATCTCTATAAATGGATTCTCATTTGCGGGGCTAAAAGGATGGGTCGCAAGATGAGTCTTGAATCAAAAAAGTAAAAAAAAAATGGGTGTGTATCAAAGCTCAGTAGGTCTTGAAGGGAGGTTCACGCCTCACACATTTGCAGGCCATTTAAATGCTCCTTATTAAGTGGGTTTTTTATACAACATCAACACCAAGATGTTGGTATAGGTTGCTTATGTTGGCTGGTTTATTACAGGGGTGCAAATCAGCCGAGGAACTCGAGCTCAACTTGAAACGAGCCGAGCTTAAACGAGCTCGAGCCCGAACTTAAAACAAGCTTGTTTAGTAAACGAGCCCAAGTCCCAGCTTCGCTTATTGACAATGCAAAACTAGTAAATGATTCCTTTGTGGTTTTAGCAGTTGATATGCTCACATTGTTGATAAAAATACTGGATTCTTTGTTAATTAGTTCAACTATTACAAAAATATAAGTACACATAGACTAGATAGATACATAGTCTTTTTACCATTTATGCTAAGTTATAATGCGTAAAACATTAATCCCATTTCATTATGCCAAAATATTCGGCGGTTCTTACCCGGTTCCATATTTCTTGATAATAAACGGGTCGTACCCGGTTCTACCCGTACCTGGTTAGTACCCGTACCCGGTTCTTCCAATACCCGGTAATAAGTTACCGTTAGAACCGGTTACTAGCCGTTAGAATCGATTCTTGGAGGTTGCAAAAATCATTAAATGCCAAATGTGACCGTTGAAACCGGTTACTATCCGTTGGACCCGGTTACTAGCCGTTGGAACCGGTTATTATAAATTGTTTTTAATTTTCATTTGTTTAACTCACCAATCCTCATGAACTTTCCGCAACCTTTGCACCTAGCCATCTCATGGTTATCCGTCATCAAACACAAATCGAAATGCTTCCAAATTGACGGGTTTCGTTTGGTTTCCAAAACCATAACAACCTCGTCATTGCATGCCATTGTATCTTCGAAAATATGAAATCAAATGTTGAAGTGTTGAATGTTTGTAGTAGTAAGGAAAGGGAATGGAGAAGATGAGGTATATATACAAAAAAACCGATTTTTATATCATATAATCGGTTTCCAACGGTATTATATCCATTGGAACCGGTTCGAACAGTAAGTGGCAGCTTTTTGGTTTGAAAAACCCGACAGAACCGGTTCCAAACAGTACCCGGAACCGGGTCCAGAGTACCCGTAACCGATTACATCGGTTCTAGTTTTATTGACGACTACCCGGGTTCAACCCGGAACCAGTTCTTCAGAGAACCCGGTTCCCCTAACTAGCATGAGTACCTGGGTATGGGTAGGAACCGGTTCCGGGTATTAATAATACCCCCGATTATGCTCATCTCTAGCAAGAGAGGTGACCGGATATGGTCATCGGTGAGGGTGCGTGTGGTGGGACTGAGTTTTTTTTTTTTAATTTTGTTCAAAAGGTTTGGTAAAATGGTCATTTTTACAAAGTAACGATAAAATAAACGAACATCGATTGCACGGACAAAACTGTTACAATTGAGTAAAACAATAGGGACTACAACTGCCTGATTCGTGAAAGTTAAAGACAAAAGCTGAAATTTCAGTACCGGAAGTTAAAGACAAAAGCTTAAATTTCAATACACGCTCTGGGTAATTTATGGTATGCAAAATTTAAATCAAACGAATATAATTTTATTTTATATTAGTTTTTTTAATCAAAGACATGTTTTAGATGCCCATTAGTATAATAGTTGTCTTTTTTAAGTAATATTAAAATCCTTTAACTTAAATTATAAAAAAATTTAGGCCCCATTTATAAGTGGATGTAAACGAATTGAAGCCGAGTTTAAATAGACTTGAACTCGAGCCAAAATTGGAGCTCATTTAACATACGAACTTGAGTCCAACTGTCCAACTTTGAAATTTCAAGTTTAATGAAAGCCTAACTTATACGAAATAAATAAATAAATAATTAAAAATTAAATATTACCATATATTTGATGAGGATGAATATTGGTCAAGGCTCGGTTCGACTCATTTACACCCCTACATTTATCTACTGAAAATAAAGCGCACCCTACATTTATCTACTGAAAATAAAGCGCACAATCGTGGATGCCCCGCCCCGCTAGCCATACAGAATTAAAAAAAAAAAAACCGAGTGATGACCATCACTTTTTTATTTTGTTTACTGAAATAGACAATCTGGTTAAACTCCTTTTCAAAGGATATTACAAGTTCCTCAAATTTTCAAGCAAACAAATGCAAATAAAAATTTGAAAAATCAATAAACCTCAACATGCCACTGCTTGTTCTTCTTCAACTGTGACAGTTTTTCATCCCAGTTTTCCCCTCTTTCCACTGCAACCCTCTTCAATGTTTCTTGGATTCCAGGCATCATCCCCTTAAGCCCACAGAAATATATGTGGGCCCCTTTATCCAGCATTTTAAATATCTCATCACTGTATTCTTCTATTTTGTCCTGCACATACATTTTCCCTCCATTTTTGTTCTTTTGCTCTCTGCTAAGCGCTCGGTCAAACCTGAAGTCAAACCATCAATTTCTATCATGGGTTGTGCTTTATCTCAAACGGGTTAAGAAAAAGAATTAAGATTGTTATAACAAGCCGATTGGTTTTATAGTCATATTTAACTATGTGTAATTTTCTTTTTAGGGATGATTTCCTAATCCCCTTCAAAACCTGGTATAATATCGTTTTTTTTTTTTTGGGTAAAGGTATAATATAATTATACCTTTACTAGCGAACAAGAAATCATAATATCAAACATACCCATTTTCAAATTGTCACATTTTTATCCTTGTCTTAAAAATTGCATTAGGATATGAGGGTTTACAACGTAACTGGAAAGAGAAGGGTATAATGGTCATATTATAAATTGTATTTAATGAAATGGGAAAATATGATTTTTTTTTTTTTGTATTTGAATAGATATATTTAATGTTGAGTAAAAAGTACACAGATAGTCCCTATGGTTTTCCAAATTTTAAATTTGGTCCCTAGCTTTCTAAAAGTACACGGAAGGTCCCTGTGGTTTGCATTTTGTAACGTATTTAGTCCTTAACTTGGACCTCTTGAAACCTTTAGATTTGTTGGCTGGGGACTAAATGCGTTACAAAGTGCAAACCACAGGGACCATCCATGTACTTTTGGAAAGCTAGGGACCATATCCAAAATTTTGAAAAACCACAGGGACTGTTCGTGTACTTTACTCTTTAATGTTTATGTTATTGGATAGGTAAATATACTATGCAAGTTTTTAGGGTATATATCGATAAAAGAAGTGTTGTGGGTTAACCAAACCAGCCCGGCACGTTTGACCCATAATAAAACAAAGACCTGTTTCGACCCAAACCCATTACCCAACCCGTGGATCTTACAAAATCTACCTGAAGTTATCAGGGTAATCTGCAAGGTACTTGCTGAATTCATCATCATACAGAAGGCTATCCGTGTTGGCCACCCCTAAAAACAACCAAGCAAGACCGTTGAATTTGTACGTGGGCACGGATTCCATGAACATCCGACGAAGATAGCCTCTGAACGGAGCGACACCTGTCCCTGTAGCAATCATAATGTGGGTTGCATTTGGGTCTTCTTCAGGCAAAAGCATAATCTTTCCAGATGGTCCTGCAAATTTTATTAATTTAAGGCCCAATATCACACAATCACTTTCAAAATGAACGGTGTTGATCGATAAGGTGCATACCTGTTATTTTAACTTTGTCTCCGGGTTTTGAGTCACAGAGAAAATTGCTGCAAACACCGTTCTTAGACGGGTCTTCTTTTCCCGTCTCGGGGTCGTAATAAACGGCTCTTCGAACGCACAAACTCGCGGTTTTTCCATCGAATGAGTCCCCGTATCTTGTTGATGCTATTGAATAAAGCCGAACATTGTGTGGGGCCCCGGGTTTTTTTGGGTTTTCACCCTGTTTGGAGAAAAGCCAAAATAGTTTACTATCAAAAGGGCATACACATTTAAAGTTTTATACTACAGAAAAAGCATAAACTTATATTTTTTTTTAAAAAAATTGGTGAGAATTAGATTTTCAGCCATTCTGTATATTTATTTCCTAGAGGTGGTGATATTGATGTGTATATCTACAACATGTCAAACAGGTTAGCCAAAAATATTAAGTAGAAAGATACGGGTCAAAAAGTCAACCATGTCGAAAGTCATCTGAAGTGATGTAATCAAATGCAAAAAACCTCCAAAATCAATTTCTTAAAAGTAGTTTACTACTGTAATAATATAGCTTATGCAATTTTATTGAACACATTAATTATGTATTAAGCGGCCCAGCCCAACCCGTTTGACCCTGTAAACTGTAAAGGTTGCCTCTTTTGACTATCAATTTTGCCACCTCTACTATTTCATTGTTAACATCCATTCTACATACTCAAAAAAATACAATAAATAAACAAATAAATATTCGAATGTAAGCAATTTCTTGCATTTTTTTACCACTAAACTCATCATTTAGTGGTTGTTTCTGTATTACTACTAGAGCAGATAATAATTTGCTATAATAATATAGCCAAAAATAGTGAAATCGTCAGCTACTGTTACATAGACTGGTCCCACTATCTTGAACTATACTTGGATATCGTGTGTCCAAATGCATAACGGTTGAAATTATAATATCTCAATTTCCGAATCATAGAACAAGAAACGGGAAACGTTCACTTACGGGTGGAATAACGCCGTAACTTTGTCCTTCCCAGTACGGAACATTGCCACCGTGATCAATTACAATATGGCAAGTCTCTCCAGGGGCTTTTGGGCCTACGAGCCTTTCAACCGAGACAATGGTTGCAGTGTATGGCTCCTTGGGCTTGTGTAAATTCAGGGGTGGTTCTTTTGCATCTTCAAGATCCAAGGGCGAGACCGTAATTTTACCTTTGGATACGGTTTGTGACACTGACATAGCAACTATGGATTGATGTCTTGATGACGCAGTCTTTGATTTTAGCTCCAGTTGCGAAAAACGGGTCCATTGTTTATCACAAAAGCTAATCTTTTGGGTCTGCAACAATATAAAAAGTATTTATCTTGAGTGCTAAATTGTTATTGAAACAGAATTTCTTTGATAGATATCATCCAATGTCACGTTTTTAAGGAAAAAGAGTACATTTTTTAATAGGAATCATGCATTTGGTTTGAAATTTGAACTGATCCTTCAAGATCAGAATACTTTGTATCTCTCTGATTCTCATTTTTTACTCAATTCACTTCTAATTTACTTCCGAATTAACCTAATTCTACTAAATTGCTTAAAAGTTCAAAATTAAACAAATTCTATGCAGTTAATATCGACATCGGTTATCGGCCCTCTACAAAATATCGGTGTTAAATATTGGTTCTGATATTATCGGCAATATTGATCGTTTCATGTTTCAAATATAGGCACTTTTGAGTTTTGACTTTTGATATTACAATTAGTATCATATATGTTTTACATTTTATATATGTATATGTATAAATTCTGCATGATTTTAGAATTACCGACATCCCACCGTGATAACCTATATCTAAAATATCGGCCCTTGACCGATATTTGATTTTAGAACAAAGTAGAAGTAAAATAGTGTTTGTAACAAAAAAAAAAGTATAAGTTGCTATTGACTATTGAGAACTTGGCTTAGAAAGGCACGCCTGATGCGCGAGGTGATTAGGAAAGCGCCTCATGCATGGTCAAATTGGTCAAAAGTGGAGGGTAATATGAAAAAAAAAACAGCCAATAGGAGTGAATAGATTACGAGGGGCTTTTTTTTACATAAAGCTTATTTGGTTGTGCATAGAGCAACGCCTTGTTTCGTGAAGCTCATGCCTCACACTTTTTTAAACCAAATTTGAGACTAGAAAAACCTTAATGCAGGAAAAACTAGTTGTTTGGTGTGCCATAGAATACTCTTTTCAGGGCAATTTTGACTTTTTCACAGTGGAACATTATTGACCTAACATTTAGCTTACATACAACAAATCTAAACATTTTCAATTTTGTAATTTACTCATAATAGAGTAAACGTCCTTTATGTATGTCACTTATTGCTAACTGTGTCCTTTGTCTTTAATAATTACAGAAAACGTACTCGATGTTTGCAAACCCTTGCAAGTTATGTCCTTTAGCCCTAACTCAGTTAACTTTTTGTGGTTAAATCTGACCAAATGGACCCACATGAGGGTATTTTGGTCATTTTACTCTCTCATGTGGGGTCCATTTAGTCAGATTTAACCACAAAAATACCCGTGGGGTTCATTTGGTTAGATTTAACCACAAAAATTAACTGAGTTAGGGCCGAAGGACAAAACTTGCAAGGGTTTGCAAACATCGTGTACGTTTTCTGTAATTATTAAAGACAAAGGACACAGTTTGCAATAAGTGACATACATAAATGATAAATGACGATTTTTGTAATTTACTCATAATATAAAGATCAAGAAAACCCTAGTCAGATTCAAATTCAAAAATCAATCTTGAAAATCCCCAAAAATAAAAAGCAACCCTTGATCAATTAACCCTTATGAACAAGTCAAACTACTCATCCACAAATTTCATAACAACGATCCAATCGAATATCAACAAAAAAACTTATAACAAAGCATCATGCAACAAATCATGAATCATACCTTGAGAAACGATTTCTGAAGCGATGAATCACTGTTGAAATGGGGAGTAACCGAACCCTAAAAATCAGAAATAGATAAATTACACAGAGTGCAAAATACTAACAAGTATTGAAGAATCAATGGGGCATGAAATTGTGAAATGATACCTGATTTATAACGCCCAAATTTGCAGCAGCCATGATCGAATCGTAAACCCCAGAAAACCCTTGTGAGATGGTGGGTAAAGAGGGAACGAAGTGGTACTTATAGAGGAGTTGGAAGCTTTTGGAGAGTGTCAAAGGGTGTAGGCTATGGTGGGTGGCTTTTTGTTGTATAGTTTACAAGTGAGCAATGTTAAAGTATTCAAGAACCAACTTTATTATATTCATTTTTATAATGTTTCATAACATGCCATCACATGATTTTATTTGTTCACAAGAAATAACATATGAATATGATTTACCATTTTGTCAAGTAAGAGTCACAAAATTTGTATATATTTTCATTAATAAATTACTCTTCTGGTTCTAACATATGTGACTTGAACTGGCTTATTTGAGGTTTTTTGAGAAAGATTAGGAGTGGCTAGTATATCGGATAAAATTAGGGAGGGGAGATTGAGATGGTTTAGGCATGTGAAGCGAAAGCAAACGACGACACCAGTTAGAGTAGTGAAACTTTTATTGTGGAGGGGAGGAGAGGAAGAGGCAGACCCAAACTGATATGGGATGAACAGATTAGGCATGATTTACTAGAGTTGCATAGAATTAGGGTTAAGGACTTCTAGATGATATTGCAGTAAGGTCTTAGGTGTATTTTAGGGACGTAGGTTTTTCTTATTCTTTAAGTGACTTTACCGATGATTGACTTCTTGTGTTTATGTTCAAATGATGTTGTATGCTATTATACATGATTTACATTATACTGTGTCACTCTAATCACTTTCTTGGTATAGGTGACTTCTTTTTTTCTATATTCTTTGACTTGGTGTGTTGGTATGCTGTTTGTTTTGGAACCGAGGGTCTATCTGTAGGGGTGTGAATTTCTGACACGACCCGAAAACGCGACACGAACCTAACACGAAATTCACGGGTTTAGGTTTAGTCTAAATGGGTTCGGGTCAGTTTCGGGTTAAACTCGCGAACCCGTTTAGGTTAACGGGTCGGGTTCGGGTCAACCAGGTCAGGTTGGCGGGTTAACCCGTTTAACACATTTATATTATATTATATTTTTTACAATATATTTTATATTAGAAATTAAATGGGGTATTTATTTTATGCCATAATTACAAAACTAAAAAGAGGTTTAACATAAGATTTTATAACTTAAATATAATTTTGTTATATGCATTTGTGTTTTTTAAGTAAATTTTAATTTTAACATATTAAAATCAGAAAAAAAATAAAAAAATCGGGTTGAATGGGTCGTGTTCGGGTCAACCCACAAAACTTCGGGTTGTGTTCGGGTTCGTATGTATAATACGATTTTCGGGTTCGGATCGGGTTGAACCCGCGAACACGGCCCGTTTAGCACCCCTATCTATCTGGAAGCAGCCTCTAGGATAGAGACAAGGTCTGTCTACATCTCACCCTCCCCAGACTCTATAAGTAGCTTTGCTATTTGTGGGATTTAGACTCTATAAGTAGCTTTGCTATTTGTGGGATTTACTGGGTATGGTTGTATACTAACTTATCAACTTCACTTATATACTATAAATATTGGTGCTAAAAGAAATATATATATATACACACACCCAAAGTTAGCACTCCAGACGAATCAAACGAACACGAACAAAGTCTTATTCGTGTTTATTCGTTAAGGAAATAAATGCTTTCGTGAATTGTTCATAAACACTTACTAAACGAGATTTTTTGTTTGTACTCTTTCTTTAAGGAAATGAATATGTTTGTGTTCGTTTCTTAATTTTAGGTAACGAATACAGACAAACGTTCATGAACAGAAACAAGTATATATTATATTTTGAATAAAATCGGATCTAATCACAAACATTACGTGGATCCATCAAAATATACCAAGCTAATTATCCAAACATAACATAATCTCAATAAATATAATTGACATAAATAATGTATCAAAAAACAAAATTCTCATATTATATATGCATACATATACATATAGATATACATATGAATTTAAAGTGCTCATGAACAATGAATAATGATGAGCTTTTTATCTAATCTAATCTAATACTAATAAAAAGTATGATTAATGCCACATGTTATTCTTACACTAAAATGAGAGGCTACATAATGCAACATGGCATTCTTTCATTCAATTTACTATTATTACTATTATTACTATTATTATTATTATTATTATTATTATTATTAATTAATACAAAACAATAAAAAATCCTTAACAACTTAATACTAGTAAATATTTTATTATTTACTTAGATAATGATTATTTACTTTTGACTTATCTAAAATATATAGTTAGTTATTAGTAACAACTCTACTTATAATAAACAATTTCAAATAATGTTAAGAGTTAATTACATAAATGGGTCTTGTGGTTTATACATAATTTCGTCTTTGGGTAATAACTTTTTTTAACAGGTTTAGGTTCTATGATTTCAATTTTGTAACACCTTTGGGTACTAACACCAAAATTAGTTAATTAATGACTAAAATACCCTTGCATTTTTTTAAGTTTATCAATGTAACACATTTGAGTACTAACACCTAATTTTATTTAAGTTTAAATTAATTTTACAAAATCTATTTATTTTTTTATTTTCATCTTTTTATTATATCTCTTAATTAACATAAACTCTATTTATTTTTTTTTATTTTCATATTTTTATTAAATTTCTTATTTAACATAAAATCTACTTGTTACACCGGTAATTTTTTTAAATAAAATCTACTAGCTATATAGTTTTATGTAAATTAAATTTTTTACTCGTTTTAAATAATGTAAACCTTACTCGTTTTCAATTTTGGATTGAAATGATTGATAATAATAAATATCTTTCATGTAAAAAAATTTAAGCCTTTTTTAAACTCGTTTTTTTGTTCATTTACATTTTACTATTTTAGAAAGATATTTATTTTAGATAAAACTATATAGCTAGGTATTTTAGATAAAACTATATAGCTAGGTATTTTAGATAAAACTAAAAAAAATTAAGCCTTTTTGTAACTTGTTTTTTTGTAAAAAAAGATATTTAATTTACATAAAACTATATAGCTAGTAGATTTTACTGGTGCAAACGTGCAACTAATAGATTTTATGTAAATTAAATATCTTTCTAAAATAGTAAAATGTAAATGAACAAAAAAACGAGTTAAAAAAAGGCTTAAATTTTTTTACATGAAAGATATTTATTATTATCAATCATTTCAATCCAAAATTGAAAACGAGTAAGGTTTACATTATTTAAAACGAGTAAGAAATTTAATTTACATAAAACTATATAGCTAGTAGATTTTATTTAAAAAATCTATTTAAAAAATACTGGTGTAACAAGTAGATTTATGTTAAATAGACTTTATGTTAATTAAGAGATATAATAAAAAATGAAAATAAAAAAAAAAATAAATAGATTTTCTAAAATTGATTTAAACTTAAATAAAATTAGGTGTTAGTACACAAATGTGTTACATTGATAAACTTAAAAAAATGCGAGGATATTTTAGTCATTAATTAACTAATTTTGATGTTAGTACCCAAAGGTGTTACAAAATTGAAACCATAGAACCTAAACATGTTAAAAAAAAGTTAGTACCCAAAGGCGAAATTAGGTATAAACCACAGGACCCATTTGTGTAATTAACTCTAATGTTAATGTGGCAACATCTTCTTATTCTTTAAAATGATTTTTTTACTATATGTTTAAAACATCTGTTATATATTATAATAATAAAAATGGTAAAGAATAGGTTAATCCGATATTTGAAAACCGGTTTACTTCCATGCTTTGAAAACACTTTTAATGTTATTAGACTCGTGTAATAAACGGGTTTAAGGAAAGAATATCTTCATTATAATTTTGATGAATGTCTATACTCACTGGATGTCCTAAATGGAGTTATATTTTTAGGTTTGCAAATCAATGATAATTACCAAAGGTCAATGTTCCAGTGACGTTATCAAGAAATATTTATCGAAAGAATGGTTTATGTAATGGAACTCGACTACAGGTCCTATCACTGGGTGATCAGGTTATTGAGGCATTCATATTATCCGAAAGTAATACTGCCACTTGAACGTTTATCCCTAGATTTCGTTTAATACCGCCAAATAGAAGGATTCCATTTAAATTGAAAAGAAACCAGTTTCCTCTCGCCTTATGTTTTGCCATGACGATAAATACAAGTATAGAACAATTTCTATGTAAAGTTGGTTTGTTTCTAAAAGAAACAGTTTTTACACATGACCAATTGTTGTGTCATCTATGGTAAAAAAAAACACTTATGTAAATTTTTGTAGAGAATATAAATTTAAATAATTTATAAATTTATATCCTTAAACCCGTGTAGTACACGGGTCTAATAATCTAGTATATTAATTTAAGTTTGAAATTAACTCTTTAATACTTTAAATAATATACTATTTAACTCGTTCTTCTTGATGAATATATGAATTTATATAGCTCATCTCTTCTCCTAATATTCATATTATATATAAATATCTCCATTATAATACATATTATGAACATATATATTTTTTATTTGTTTTATGTGTTCGCTTCCTTGTTGAGCTTGATCGTCCTCCGGTAAATCAAATATACTAATAAAAAAGTATGATTAATGTCACATGTCATTCTTATACTAAAACAAGAGCCTACTTAATGCCACATGACATTCTTTCATTCAATTTACTATTATTATTATTATTATTATTATTATTAATTAATTAATTAATACAAAACAATAAAAAATCCTTAACAACTTAATACTAACAAATATTTTATTATTTACTTAGATAATGATTATTTACTTTTGACATATCTAAAATATATAGTTAGTTATTAGGCCATGTGTAGTCATAAGGCCCTTTTGGGGGCGTTATGTGACATGTGGCATGCCACGTCAGCAAGGGGCTTTATGGGGCGTTATGCAAGTTGAGGCCGTAGTCATAACGCCCCTTTGTCATCATTACTCATTTTTTAATTTTTATTTTTTTAATTCATTTGTAAGTTTTTTAAAAATAAAATTCATTTCATTAAATAAAAAAAAGTACAATAAAATAAAAAAACATTAAACTAGAAAAAAAAACATTAAACTAGAATAAAAAAAAATTACACAATCAAAGGTTATATTTTTTTTTCAATCCGCTCCTTTTGTGCCAACGCCTAATCTCCGTAACTTCGCGGTTCTCCTCGAAACGTTTAGTACCGAGTTCGTGTATGTCTTGAAGTCGTTTGTTTATCTCTGAAAATGCGTTACTCATATCCGTTCCCATAGACATCGACGACGACTCGTGTTTTTTCGCCCGGCTTTTTCTTCCAAGCGGTCTTGGTAGCTCCTCCACCGGCTCGTCATCCGGAATATCCTCGTTCAAGTCAGTGTTTCGAGCGTCGGAGGTTGGCGTTTCCGGTTCACCCGACTCGTTTGTTTTGGACCTCTTTGATGGTCGTGTATTTCCCGAACGACCACTCGGAGTAGATACGGTGGCCCATTTGGGGCTATGGCGAAGGATTTGCCAACACCTCATGTACGGGAAATGGCCATTAGCCTCCGTATACTCGACCAATGCCGCTTGCGTAATGTCTTCATCGTTACTTCCACTTTTCCATCCGGAAAACAAGCGTTGGTACACGGTTTGAAAGTTTGCGCATTTCTTGTTTATATCGGTCCACTTCCCCGATATAGAGTCTGGTAGGCGGTATTCGTCTCCTCTACCCATGAGGTCGAAAAAAAGTTCTCGTATTCGGTTCCAAAAAACGGTTTTACTTTGATTGTTTGCTACAAAAAAATAAAATATAATGTTAGTCTAAAATTTAAAAAAATAAAAACAGAAAATAAATTAAAAACAGAAAATAAATTAAAACAGAAAATAAATAAAAATAGAGAAAAAATAAAAACAGAGAAAAAAAATATACATATAACCGGGTCCTCCGAAACATCGATGAAAGCGCGGGTTAACGCATACTCCTCTTCGGGCTCCCACGTTATCACATTTTTTTCGCTCGGGTGGTGGTTTCCACTTTCTTTTTATGTGGCCGTTTTGCTTTTCCTTTTCCTTTTTGCGTCTCCGCTACCTCGGGTTGTGTTTCAGGAACAACATCGGGTTCGTGTAGTGGGGAGCCGAAAGCTTGAGCCGACCCAAACGCTTGAGACGACCCCATCCCATCGGTGTTTTGATTCGGGTTCCACCCGTAGAGATTAGGGTCCCATGATAGCGGTTGGTTCAAAAGATTCATGAACCCGGGACTTTGTTGATTGTAATCGAGAAAACCGGAGCCGAAAGGGTTGGGTCTAGTGGGAACCGGCGACACGGGGCGAGTAGGATTACCACTTTGGTTTGGGTCCGCACTTGATCGGGGAGGAATAAAGCTACGGTTGAATGGATGCATTGTATAAAATATAAGGATTTCTAAAAAAATGGAAGAGATAAAGAGTGTTTGAGTGTGTGTGGTAAAAAAAATAGGAGATGAGGTATTGATTTAAAGGAAAGTTTGAAAAAAAATTGATTTTTTTTTTAGTAAAATGACCGTTTACAACGGTCAAAAAATCAAATCCCCCATTTATACCGCCGTTATATTCATCGCGCTTTCAAAATTTTTTGGGGCATAGCGCCCCGCGTTTCGGTGTGGGCGGCGCCATGGCGGCGCTATGGGGGGCCATACCGCCCCACTACGTATGCTCTTAGTAACAACTCTACTTATAATAATCAATTTCAAATAATGTTAATGTGACAACATCTTCTTATTCTTTAAAATGATTTTTTTTACTATATGTTTAAAACATATATTAAATAAATTAAAATTTTATATTATAATAATAAAAATGGTAAAGAATAGGTTAATCCGATATTTGAAAACTGGTTTACTTCCGTGCTTTGAAAACACTTTTAATGTTATTAGACTCGTGTAATAAACGGGCTTAATGTAACACCCCGAAAATATAAGTATCCTGTTGAAAACTAAATATCGGTATTAGTCAAGATAAAATAACTTGGAATAAATAACCTAGTTAGCTAGTGCCTTGACATAATAGAACAAATATGGTTAATATATCCCTTAAATAACTTGTGTAAAGTGGAGGGACTAAACATGGGCAAATGAATTAAAGTTTTAATTAAATCAAATATTAAACACAAAACACACACACATACGTGGTGTGTGTCCTGCGATTTCAACCAGACCAAAAGGGAGCTCTCAAGCTTCAACCCTAAAACACAAAAATTCACCAAATTGAAGGGGGAAATCGAGTCCAAATCAAAATCCGAACATAGATTAGTGATCACCTCAGTGAAGGGATCATAAGGTATGCAAAATTTCACTATTTGGTTCCATCTTAAATTTTAGATGAACTCATGAGATTCGAATATGAGCTTGCATGATCATTGTTTGGATGAAATTAGGAATGAAATTATGTCTAGGAATAAACCCTAGTCATTTACTTGTAAATTGATGTTCATAATTGTGAATTCATGATTATACACTCATGTGACAAGTGGGTTTTGTGGAATTATATTAGACACTAGGATTATGATTGTTAACCTAGTGTATTTGAGCTCTATGAAGTGAATTCTGACTTGTTGATATGAAAATTTGACATGAACTTGTGAAGGGATGCTTAAATCTTGACTAAATAGTTAGTTAAGAACTTGATTTTAATTGTATGAAATCATGCTCATTAAGTGTTTGATATAATGCATAAGAGAAGATAAATGTTAAAAATGCATATTTGACTAGTGTGGAAAATTATGCGTTATATGCTATAAGAGAGTTCTAAACATCTATGGCTGAACTCTATAGGCAAGGAAACCGGGACGCCAAGCGGACAAGCTAGTGGCGATACACGTTTGAAAGGATTTCTCTAAAGGTATGTGATCGTGGTTTCGTTACATTATGTTTAGTTATTATGTCGCAACCCCCGTCCCCCCTATACAACTATGGGAACAGGCGGCCGCGGCCAGTTTCGGTGGTATCCTGTTATTGTCTAATTTGGCAGCGGATTTTACATCAGGACCGTAGTTAGGAAATATTTTATTAGAGTAAAATGCCACACTTTCATAATATTTAATACATGGGTAAAACCCAAGTTTTCAGTGCACACTTTATCATAGGAATAAATCCTATTTTTATTTAATAAAAACATCTATCCATTTTAGGTAACTTTATTGCCACTTTTCCAAGCCTTCAGTGCTGTCTAGCTGGCTTCTATTTGGCTTTCACATATTGTTACCTGAAACGCGTTTAAAAATATTTTGTCAGTGGGAAATACTGGTGAGTGAATCCCAGTTTAATTAAGTTTTGATAAAAACCATTGTACAGTATTGAGGGCGATTCCGCAATTACATTTGTTTCTAAGTCATATCAATTACCACCCACGGTACTGTCGTTCCGACTTATGGTCATGTTACTCCTCGCAAGGCAGTAACAAATTTTGTATACAAAACCCCAAATTTACCGACTGTAATTGTATCTTTACAAATACTCAATAACTGTTTAATGTCTAATTAATTAAGTGAGGTTTTGTAAAAACAGTTTACAAAAAGGAGATTACTCACATTGCTGTCTTAGGTTTTCAGTAAGGATTTCCTAGGAATAATCTATAATTTACACAAATGCACACGTGTTAGTATAATAACCCTTTTTAACATTAGTAATACCTTCCCCGAGACGGCATTCCAACGACTACGTCGGGCAGAACCACGACAGCCGTTACAGAACCCTAGATCAATCGGGCAGAGTATCTAATACGTCTCCAGGGGTTATGATACTTACATCGGAGCAGAACCTCGCTATTAGGGGGTATAATACCCGTATATTATGCCTATTATGTGAGAATTCGTTTAGAAAGAAGAGAATTGAGCGACGGAAAATGAAATCCCGAAGCCTCCTTATATAGGGCTGAAAAACAGGTTTCTCGCGGCCCGCGTAAATGTAAGCTTAGGCTTACACGACCCGTGTCGTAGGGGAGTTAGGCTGTAGCTGATCCGGGTCATTACCTAGGTTCAACACGCGTTCGGACACGTGGCAGCACCGGAGCTCGCCTGATCATTAAGTTGCCGCGGCCCGCGTAAGGATTAAGTGAGATCTTACGCGGCCCGCCTGAACTCTATTTTCTTTGTTTTTTTATTTATTTTAAATGTTATAACGTATTTTGGGCTCGGTTTTTCATATACGGGGTGTATTTTAAGACATATAGGGGTATTTTAAATATTTTTAGGGTGTCAGAAAAATTATGAGGGTGTCGGTTTCGGGTTATTATATCCTCCCCACCTTATTTTAGAGCTCGTCCTCGAGGTCTACTGGAACAGGTGTGGATATTTCTTTTGTATATTCTGATTCAAGCTCCCATGTGTATTCTGATCCTCTTTTGGAGTCCCATTTTACTTTGACCAGAACTAATCTTTTGTGCTTGATATTCTTAATTTTCCTGTCTTCAATTTGTAGAGGCCTCTCTACAAACTTTAACTGTTCATTTACCTCTACATCCTTAAGAGGTACTACTAACGATTCATCAGCTAGGCATTTCTTGAGATTTGATACATGAAATACATCGTGTATTCCTGCCATTTCCTCTGGCAGTTGTAGCTGATAGGCTACAGGTCCTATTCTTCTAATAATCTCAAAAGGTCCAACATACCTGGGACTTAGCTTTCCCCTCTTGATGAATCTTACTATTCCTTTCCAGGGAGAGACTTTCAACAATACTTTATCTCCTACTTGAAATTCCAACGGTTTGCGTCGGTTATCAGCATAGCTTTTCTGTCGATCACGTGCTGCTTTCAGTCGTTCCTTGACTTGAATGATCTTATTGGTTGTTTCTTGCACTATCTCATGTCCAGATAGTTTCTTTTCCCCAATTTCTGCCCAACAGACTGCGGTTCTACACTTTCGTCCATAAAGTGCTTCGAATGGTGCAGCATTGATACTTGTGGGATAACTGTTATTATAAGAAAATTCTATTAATGGTAAGTGATCGTCCCAATTACCTCCGAAATCAATTACACAAGCTCTAAGCATATCTTCCATTGTCTGAATTGTCCTTTCGCTTTGACCGTCCGTTTGAGGATGATAAGCTGTGCTTAGATTTAGCTTGGTTCCCATTGCTTTTTGAAAACTTGACAAAAAATGAGAGGTAAAACGACTATCCCTATTAGAAACAATTGATAAAGGAATTCCATGTATTGAAACAATTTCATTTACATACAATTTGGCTAATTGTTCCATACTGAAAGTTTCTTTCATTGGTAGGAAATGAGCTGATTTGGTTAGCCTGTCTACAATCACCCAGATTGTATCATTACCTTTTCTTGTTTTGGGTAATTTGGTAACAAAATCCATTGTTATCAATTCCCATTTCCAAACTGGCATTTCTAGCTGTTGTAACAATTCTGAGGGTTTCTGATGTTCAGCTTTGACTTGTGAACAAGTTAAACACTTAGAAACGTAAGCTGCTATATTCTTTTTCATTCATATCCACCAGAAATTCTTTCTTAAATCCTGATACATTTTATCACTTCCAGGATCCATCGTATACTTAGATTTATGGGCTTCTTCTAATATACGATGGCGCAAGTTTCCTAATTTAGGTATCCATATTCTTTCCTTGCGGGATCTCCAAATTCCATCTGTTCCTTGTTCTAATTCCTTAATCATTCCTTTTAAATTTTTAGTATCTTCCTTGATTACTGATTCTTATGCTTTTCTAATGTGTTCATTTAAATCTACTTGTAGATTTAATTTAAGAGAACGTACCCTTTTTAGCTTTTCGTGATATTTTCGACTTAAAGCATCAGCCACTACATTGGCTTTTCCTGCATGATACTGGATATCACAATCATAATCACTAAGAATCTCCATCCAGCGTCTTTGTCTCATGTTTAGCTCTTTTTGCTTAAAAGCATACCTTAAACTCTTATGATCTGTAAAAATGGTAAACTTACTACCATAAAGGTAATGTCTCCAAATCTTAAGGGCAAAAATTATGGCTCCTAATTCCAAATCATGGGTTGAATAATTTTCTTCACGATTCTTAAGTTGTCTAGATGCGTAAGCTATAACCTTTTGACGTTGCATCAATACACATCCGTAACCTAACTTCGAAGCGTCACAATAGACTACAAAGTCTTCAGTTCCTTCTGGTAACGCTAATATGGTTGCATGGGTTAGTCTTTGCTTAAGGATTCTTGATGTGTGTAAAATGCAACATATAAATCACATCAATTAAGGCATAAAACTAACCCTTTTTAAGTACTAATGTTGGAAAAAGAGTGTTTTTGTCTTCCTTTTGTATTTTCAGGATGAAATGAGCTCAAAATCACAAAAGAAGCAAAAAGACAACTAATTCTACCATAAAATACAAGAAAAGGAACAAAAGTGGACTACCCGGACCCTCAACGGCACCTCCCAAGGCAAAGGAGAAGAAACAGAGTCTGAACACGCCCCGTGTCCAGCGAACACGGGGGCGTGCCTAGGAAGCAGCAGAAAAGACAAACCAGTAGAAGCTTCCATTGCCCACCACGGGGCCGTGTCCAGCGGGCACGGGGGCGTGGTGAAAGTACAGCAGGCGCATTAATTGTAATTCGCAATTACAATTAATGAGGAGAGAGAGTGTCAGGCGGGCACGGGGCCGTGTCCAGTGGACACGGGGCCGTGTCCAGCCTTCTGTTCAGCCTATAAATAGAGGAGCTTGGCTTCATTCTCCCTCATCCCTTGGCACACCACCTCTCTCACACCTCATCCACCACCCACTACCACCATAACACCATCATCCACCACCATCATCCATTGTCCATCGTAGAGTGTGTGAGTCGTCTCGGGATCCAAGATTGATCGTAAGAGTTCTTGACAATCAAGGCCATGATTGCCTAAGTCTCTTACATCACTTGGTGAAGACAAGTGTTTAGTATAATACTTTTTATTTTTAATCTTTTGCACTTTTTATTTGGTTTTGTATTAATGACTTTAATAACTAGTTACTTATGTTGAAGGTGATCTTTCCTTATCGTTTGTCCGTGGTGTCTTGGCATTATTTTACTGTCTATATAAAATAAAAGATTTTCACCATTCATATCTCCACGGTCTATATGGAGGTATGTTGGCTACCTGGTCGGGGGTTAAGGGAACGGTTTGGTAAAGGTCTTGCCCTTGTTCAGCGTTTAGAGGTCCTGCTTGGGACCTGGGTCAAATTTAGTAGGATCTCCTTCAATGCCCATAGGTATTGGATGGCGGGGATCCAAACTCTTTGACCCCTCATAAGTTAACTACTATTAATACTATAACCCGGCTATTTAGGACTGTATCCCTGTTGACTCAGACTACTTAGCCGAGGGTAACGTCACCGCCAAAAGCGGGGCCTACCACAATTTGCATTAATAACTTAATTCATTATCTTTCAATAATCCGACCCTTTAGGATTGTATCCTTGCTGACTCAAACTACTGGGTTGAGGGTAACGTCGCCTTCAAAAGAGGGGCCTACTACAATAACTAAGATAATCTCTTAAACAAGTGCAAAAGTGCGAAAATAATCAAAGGTTATACTAATACACGTGTCGGATCCAAGTGATTCATCTTGTCTATCTGTTTTTATTTTATTTTTATTTTCAGCATTTAGTTAGTTTTTATCTTTCTTAGTTTAAAACATTTTTCTAACCTTTTTGATTTGATTAGACGTTGAGGATAAACCGGTATTAAAAGCTCTTGTGTCCTTGGACGACCTCGGTATCTTACCAACACTATACTACGTCCACGATGGGTGCACTTGCCCATATGTGTGTTTAGTGTTAGTGAATATCGTGTTTTATAAATTTAAAACTTGGCTAAAAGTGTAAAAAGGGGCTTAAATATATATCTAAAAACATATATACACTGACACGCATCAAGTTTTTGGCGCCGCTGCCGGGGACACAAGGATTTTAAGAAAGTTAGGAATCAACGGCCTAATCATATTTTTATTTTTCTTTAATTTTTTAGGATTTTTCTTAGATTTTTAGCTTCTGCAGAGCTCAGCACGGGGCCGTGCCTGGTCGGACACAGGCCGTGCTCAGCAAAGTTACTGGCAGTTTTTGTTTTTCAAGTTACAGAAGGCTGACCACGGGGCCGTGCCGGTGCAACACGGGGCCGTGTCCAACTTCCAGTAACTGGGATCTGAAAAACAATCACTGTACTTCCGACCACGGGGCCGTGTTCGCTCAACACGGGGCCGTGGTGAACCTTCTGACCAACATTCTTTTTTGTTTTTATTGCAGGACTTGGAACCCGACGCCATCCTCACGTAGTGTATGAGCTCCAGTTCCAATAAAGACATAAAGGAACCACTAGAAGAACCCGAACGCTTTCTCAGAAAAAGGTTAAAAGCCAAAAACCAAGAGAAGGTTTCGGGTGATCCACCCCCAATGGCGGACCAACGTACCCTTATGGATTATCTACGGCCCACCGTAGGTAATCTAGGCGCCGCTATCAATGCTCCGAATGTCGAAGCCAATAACTTCGAACTTCGACCGCATTTGATACAAATGCTCCAAAACTCCGCAACCTTCCACGGGCTTGCGGACGAGGATCCTCATCTACATATAACTAATTTCTTAGAAATATGTGATACCTTTCGGATCAATGGAGCATCAAACGACGCCATCCGCCTCCGTATGTTTCCATTCTCACTAAAAGACCGAGCGAAAGCTTGGCTCAACACCCTCCCAACTGGATCGGTAAACACCTGGGATGAACTAGCCCAAAAGTTTCTATATAAGTATTTCCCTCCTTCTAAAACTGCTAAATTAATGGCTGAAATTAATACATACTCACAAGAGGACGGGGAATCCTTATATGAAACATGGGAAAGGTTCAAGGAGCTATTACGCAAGTGTCCCCATCACGGCCTCGCAATATGGCAACAAGTATCCACTTTCTACAATGGATTGTTGCCACACACTAGGCAGACACTTGATTCTAGCTCCGGGGGACTTTTAGGTAATCGACGCCCGCACGAAATATATAATCAGATTGAGGAAATTGCTCAAACCAATTTTCAATGGCACACTTCCCGGGGAAATAAGTCTATCGCCCCGGGCGCCCATAAGGTCGACGAAAGCACCTCTTTACAAGCCCAAATCGAGGCCCTTTCTTCAAAAATAAAAAAATTAGAAATGACAAAAACAGCCTCGGTTATGGCTTGTGAAGGGTGTGGTGGGTCACATGAAAATTGGAGTTGCATGAAAGAAACGGACGATCAACAAGAAATGGTAAACTACATTGATAATAGACCTAGGCCGTCGGGTCCTCCAACGGGAACTTACAACCAAGGATGGCGAAACCACCCAAACCTTGGTTGGAGGGAAACCGGCAATAGTAGTAACCAACAAACCCAACGAACAAACTTTCAGCAATCAAGAAATGAGTCACAAAATTTCACTCAACAACAAGGTGGACGAGAAAGGCTCGAAGATACTTTATCTCGCCTCGTCTCTGACACTGATAAGAAAAACTCGGAAAGATTTCTACAAATAGAATCTAATTTTAGGAATCAACAAGCTAGCATTCAAAACATAGAAAAACAAATAAATCAACTAGCACAAAATTTTTCCGAGAGACCGCAAGGCGCATTATGTGACACTCTAGGTTTTTCCGAACGAACACTTTGTAATATTTTTGTGTATATATATGTTATTAAATGAAAACGTGATCTTTTTGCATGATATGTGTTGTATGTATGTATTATATATATATGTATGTGAGTCGAGACCATGACTCGCAACCACTCGGTTGCGAGTGGGCCACTCGGTCTCGAGTGGGCCTCTTGAGCCGTAACCGGTTTGGGCCGAAACCCCCAGCCCAACTCGAGATCCCTTGTATATAAAACCCAACTTCCCCTCATTCTTCATTCATTTGTTACACAAACACACAAACACTCCTTCTATTCTCTCTCACTAGAAAACCCCCAAACAACATTCCATTCTCTTCCAACTTTCGGATCAAGCAAGGATCTCGGTCAAGGAATCTCGGACAAGATCATCATCATTCGGACACTTTACTTTCTCGGTTCCCTTCCTTTGTTTCGGCTCCTTCTTCTCAACCGGTTAGTGTTATTATTATGTGCATAGGACTTATGTGTGTTGAATGAACTAGAAAATGCTTGGTTAGTAGTGTTATGCATGATTTTTGGGTGATTTGTGAAGTTTGACTATATGTGTAAAACCTTATGTATGAATACTTGCTAACATGCTTAAAGATGGCTAGATAATGGTAGTTTAAGAGTATTCATGGCTAACCATACTATGCTTCATTATTTCTTGCAAAATGATGTTGTTAAACATAAGATTTCGGCTACAAAATGTATGTTTCTTTGTTCTTGCATGATGATCTTGATGAAATATGTGATTTTCGGTTCAAAAATGTATGATTATGATAAGATGAAAACCCTAGAAATCTATGAACTTGTGATGAACTTGTTGAATATGGTTTGAAGTTTTCAAAAAGGGCAATGTTTGATCCATGTTTACTAATGTTCAGATTAGGAAAAGTGTTAGTGAAACCTTATTGGCTATTACTTGATTTGGGCCTGATTACATAGTACATTTTGGACTGATGTATCTGAATCTACACGTGAACATGATAAGGACAGCATTACGACTCGCAACCACACAGTTGCGACTCGCAACCACAGCGTGATAACTCGAGATCACACGGTTGCGACTCGCAACCATAGCGTGACAACTCGAAACTGCAACGGTTGTGACTCGAAACTACGACGGTTGCGACTCGCAACCACAACGTGACAACTCGAGACCACACGGTTGCGACTCGCAACCACAGCATGACAAGCCGAGACCTCCTGGTTGCGACTCGAGACCACCTGGTTGCGACTGGGCTGTCCACTTTGGTTATTGGGCCATAATGTGTGTAACATGGGCTACCTGTTGACTGGACTATGTGTTGCTGTTTGACTGTGTAAATGTTAGGGCCGGCCCAATAACCCACCGTCTAATTTCATGCATGATACGTGGTAGTTATGTGTAAGTTTTTACGTGAATACTGGTACACCAAACCTGACCTATACCGGTAACCATGTTAGGACGTGGTGACCAACGTGTTTGACAAGTAACATAATCTACCGAGCAACCCAAGGTGAGTTCACAACTTAAAAGCATGCGTCCCGGTGGTTTGGGGACACGAGACTAAAACAACCCTATCCCCTTGTAAAGGGGATACTATTTACATTCCTTCCCTAGTTACTGGGAACAAACTTACTTTTCCTTCCCTTGTCATTGGGAAACCTTTTAGTTAATTACTGTTTATACGAAATGCAACCAAACGACACTAAACGCAACTCTATCACTCAAGTCCCTACTACATAATACCGATTAGTCGCCGGGGCCAGGCGAACGGGTTATTAGTTGATAGCGCTATTTAGGTTTTACCAACCTCACACCGTGCCATGGTATGGGATCGGTCGTGAACTAATGTACTCAGGCATCCGTCAATGATGATAGAACATTGACATCGGGGCATCCTGCGGAAACGCAAACGGTTACCTAGTGTTCGGTATTGGAAAAACAGTTTAGTCGCTAACTTTTGGGGTAGCTCCCCATGGCATGTATAAACGGATAAATTAACTGGTGAAACAAGTTTTTGGTAATTAAAACTGGACAACTAGTGAACTCACTCAGCATTATTGTTGACCCCTTACTGCATGCTTTGCAGGTAACCAGTGACTGAGGAGCGGCTGCTTGGGAATGTGTAGTGTTTGTCAAAAACCCGTGTGTTGGGTTTAATTATCATGGACTATGAACTTTGTTAAACTATTATACTTCTGCTTCCGCTATTTAAGTTTTAAACTCTGAACTTGATATTTGCTAATCTCATGGTTAGTGAGTATTACTTTGATTATCAACTTAATTATTCAGTATAATTGGTGGCTGGATCCTGGTCAGTCACGCCTCCAAGCGGTGGTGTTCCGCGTGTGGATTTTGGGGGTGTGACAGATTGGTATCAGAGCCATTGGTTATAGTGAACTTGGTTTTAAAAAGGGGGAAATCTTTTTGGGAAAAACCAGACTATAACCTGTGACTCGCGACGACACTACACTCCAAGTGCAAGGCTCAACACATTGACCTCATAGCTCGGACCAGTGTTTACTTGTTTGCTTACCTTACGTTTCCTGTTTTACTATACGTACTAGTGTGCCTAATTAGATAGATACACCTCTCACTTCTATCTCGTTCTCGCTACATTACGACCTTACACTCATACTATGTTTTCTGATTATGAAGACAATGAGTGGACGTGGAAGAGGAAACATCAACATGACTCAGGCTCAATTCACTAACCTGCTTAACACGGTGGCTGCAGCTTTCGCAGCTCACCCTGGAGGTAAACTCGATATCCTAGGATGTTTAGATCCTACCGCCACATCGCCTTTTATCCCTAAATCTGTACGCTTCGCTTCTCACGAACAGGTCAGCATGCACCTGCGCAACCACCCGTGTGTACTTTCAAAACTTTCATGGATTGTAAGCCTCTCCCTTTCAACGGCACTGAGGGTGCCATAGGTCTTCTGCATTGGATTGAGAAAGTTGAAGCTGTCTTTGCTGTCTGTGAGTGTCCCCCTGCAAATTGGGTGAAATTTGCTACAGCTACGCTTGAAGGGAACGCGCTTTCCTGGTGGAAGGCGCAAATTCAGATGTTTGGGTTAGAAACTGCTAATGCTACGGCGTGGGAGGATTTCAAGGACATGATTAAGGAGGAGTACTGTCACCGGGATGACATCCACAAACTTGAGAACGAGTACTATGCGCTTAAGATGGTTGGGTCAGAGATTGAAACCTACACCAAGCTGTCCAATGACTATGCTGCTCTTTGCCCAAACATGTCTCGACCTATGTATCGAAGGATCGAATTGTACGTCAAGGGTTTGGCCCCAGAAATTCGAAGCCATGTAACTTCAGCCAACCTCACTACCATTCAGCCGATCGTTCGACTTGCTCACAAACTTACTGATCAGGCCGTAGAAGAGGGCAGGTTGCCCAAAAGGATCAGTGCTACTGTCGGAACTTCTAGTGACAACAAGCGTAAGTGGGAAGGAAATCAAAGCAAGGATGCTAACCCCACTCAGGCCCCAGCGCAGCAAAGGAAAACTGAAAACAACAAGGGCACTCAGCAACAGGGTGGCTACCGGGGAAGCTACCCTAAGTGCAACAAGTGTAACGGCACCACAATGGGGCATGTAACAAAGGTCAGTGTCAGCGGTGCCACAAGATGGGGCACGAAGCCAAGGATTGTAGAAGTCAGTTCCCAGCAAGGCAGAATCAGCAACAACCCCAACAGCAACAGCAGCAGGGAAACAACCGGGCATGTTTTAAATGTGGGGCAACAGGGCACATGCGAAAGGATTGCCCTGAACTGAATCAGAATCGCAACGACAATCAGGGAGCTGGGAACAATGAGCAAAACAACAATGCTGGGAATGGTGCAAGGGGAAGAGCTTTCGTGATTGGAGCTGGAGAAGCAAGGAACGACCCCAACGTCGTGGCGGGTAAGTTCCTACTTGATGATCGTTATGTTTCTGTGTTATTTGATTCCGGTGCCGATGCCAGTTATGTATCCCTTCGCATTAGTAAGAAACTTAAGCACCCGCCTGCATTATTAAGTTCTAAGCACGTCGTCGAGATAGCTAATGGTAGGAACATCGAGGCCACGCATGTGATCCACGACTGCACACTAGAATTGTCTGGCCACACGTTTAGTATCGATCTTTTCCCTGTCAAGCTTGGAAGCTTCGACGTCGTCATTGGTATGGATTGGTTATCCAAACATCGCGCTGAGATCCTCTGTCAAGAGAAAGCAGTTCGTATACCTCGTCGTTCTGGCCAACCCCTCATCGTCCAAGGCAACAAAGGTGGAGAAGTCACAGGCATTATCTCGCTTTTAAAAGCCCAGAAGTGTTTGCAGAAAGGGCACACCGCTATCCTAGCACTCGTCACCGACACCCACGAAAAGGAAAAGAGGATTGAAGATTTCCCTGTAGTACGTGACTATCCCGAGGTATTTCCTGAGGAACTACCTGGACTCCCTCCCCACCGTCAGGTCGAATTTCAAATCGAGCTAGCTCCCGGAGCAGCACCCATAGCTCGTGCACCGTACCGTCTAGCCCCTGCAGAACTGAAGGAACTCTCTACGCAACTACAGGAACTATTGGATAAAGGATTTATCCGTCCTAGTTCATCACCCTGGGGAGCCCCAGTACTCTTTGTCAAGAAGAAGGATGGCACGTTTCGAATGTGCATCGACTATCATGAGCTGAACAAGGTTACCATCAAGAATCGTTACCCTCTCCTGCGCATCGACGACCTATTCGATCAACTGCAAGGATCAAGCTACTACTCTAAGATTGACCTGCGATCAGGCTACCATCAGCTAAGGGTCCGTGATGAAGACATCTCCAAAACTGCATTCAGGACTCGTTACGGTCATTATGAATTCCTTGTTATGCCCTTTGGAATGACCAACGCGCCCGCGGTATTCATGGATCTCATGAACCGAGTGTGCAAACCTTACCTCGACAAATTTGTGATCGTGTTTATCGACGACATCCTGATCTACTCGAAAAGTCAAGAAGAGCATGAACAACACCTACGCCTTATCCTCGAACTCCTTCGCAAAGAGCAATTGTATGCCAAGTTCTCGAAATGCGACTTCTGGCTTCGAGAAGTCCATTTCCTTGGGCACGTGGTTAAAAAGGATGGAATTCACGTCGACCCGGCTAAGATCGACTCTATAAAGAATTGGCCTACCCCTAAGACTCCGACCGAAGTCCGCCAGTTCTTAGGACTAGCGGGATACTATCGAAGATTTATCATGGGATTTTCAAAGATCGCTCAGCCTCTCACGGCTCTTACTCAGAAGGGTATGGTTTATAAATGGGGTGAAGCTCAGGAAACCGCATTTCAGAAACTAAAGGATAACCTCTGTAGTGCTCCTATTCTCTCGTTTCCTGAAGGCACTGACGACTTTGTGGTTTACTGCGATGCATCCATCCATGGGCTCGGTTGTGTGTTAATGCAACGCGACAAAGTTATTGCTTACGCCTCTCGACAACTTAAGACGCACGAAAGGAACTACACTACGCACGACTTGGAACTAGGAGCAGTGATCTTTGCGCTTAAGATATGGAGACATTACCTGTACGGTACCAAGTGCACCATTTACACCGATCACAGGAGTCTCGAGCATATCTTCAAGCAAAAGGAATTAAACATGCGACAACGTCGATGGGTCGAACTCCTGAATGATTATGAATGCGCCATCAAGTACCATCCGGGCAAGGCCAATGTCGTGGCAGACGCCCTCAGCCGAAAAGACACTACGCCCAAGCGCGTGCGAGCGTTACAACTTACCATCCAGTCTAATCTCCCTACCCAGATTCGAAATGCTCAGACTGAAGCTCTGAAACCGGAAAACATCAGGGCTGAGTCCCTGCGAGGATCGAGACAACGACTAGAGCAAAAAGAAGACGGCGCCTACTATGTGGCAGGACGCATTTGGGTCCCACTTTACGGAGATCTACGAGAGCTTGTGATGGACGAAGCCCATAAGTCCCGTTATTCAGTACATCCTGGTTCAGATAAGATGTACCACGACTTAAGGACCACTTACTGGTGGCCTGGCATGAAAGCCCACATAGCTGCATACGTTAGCAAATGTTTGACCTGCGCAAGAGTCAAGACTGAGTATCAGAAACCAGCAGGCCTACTCCAGCAACCGGAAATCCCGAAGTGGAAATGGGAGCAAATTTCCATGGATTTTGTTACGGGGCTACCTAGATCCCAACGCGGGAATGACACTATTTGGGTGATAGTAGATCGATTGACTAAGTCTGCACACTTTCTGGCCATTAAGGAAACAGACAAGTTTTCTACCTTGGCAGAAATCTATTTAAAGGAAGTAGTCTCGAGACACGGAGTGCCAACTTCTATTATTTCCGACCGAGACGCTCGTTTTACTTCCGAGTTGTGGCAAGCTATGCACAAATCCTTTGGCTCACGTTTGGACATGAGCACCGCTTATCACCCACAAACGGATGGGCAGTCTGAACGCACCATCCAAACCCTGGAGGACATGCTTAGAGCATGTGTGATCGATTTTGGCAAGAACTGGGAGAAGCATCTACCGCTAGTAGAATTCTCCTACAACAACAGCTACCACACTAGTATTCAGGCGGCACCTTTTGAGGCCTTGTACGGTCGTAAATGCCGATCACCTCTTTGCTGGGCGGAAATAGGTGACAGTTAACTCACAGGCCCAGAACTGGTGGTAGACACAACGGAAAAGATTACCCAGATCAGACAACGCATGGCGGCAGCTCGTGACCGTTAGAAAAGCTACGCTGATAAGCGTAGGAAACCGCTAGAATTCCAGGTCGGGGACCGGGTTCTACTTAAAGTCTCACCCTGGAAGGGTGTGGTTCGTTTCGGTAAACGAGGCAAGCTGAATCCGCGATATGTTGGACCATTCGAAATTACCGAGAAAATCGGTAAGGTTGCTTATAGATTGAACCTGCCTGCAGAGCTGAGTGCAGTGCACAATGTCTTTCACGTGTCTAATCTGAAGAAGTGTCTGTCAGATGAAACACTCATAATTCCTTTCAAGGAACTCACTATTGATGAACAGCTACACTTTACTGAGGAACCAATTGAGATCACGGATCGAGAGATCAAAACCCTCAAACGTAGCCAAATACCTCTCGTGCGAGTTCGTTGGAACTCACGACGTGGCCCAGAGTTTACCTGGGAGCGGGAAGACCAGATGAAGTCCAAATATCCCCAGTTGTTCCCAAACGAAAACCCCAGCACTGAAGCTACAACCGAATTTCGGGACGAAATTCCAAACTAACGGGGGGATGATGTGACACCCCGTTGAAACACGCTAGCTTGGCAGTGGCTGCCTTAACTTTCGGGACGAAAGTTCTTAAAACTTGGGGATAATGTGACACTCTAGGTTTTTCCGAACGAACACTTTGTAATATTTTTGTGTATATATATGTTATTAAATGAAAACGTGATCTTTTTGCATGATATGTGTTGTATGTATGTATTATATATATATGTATGTGAGTCGAGACCATGACTCGCAACCACTCGGTTGCGAGTGGGCCACTCGGTCTCGAGTGGGCCTCTTGAGCCGTAACCGGTTTGGGCCGAAACCCCTAGCCCAACTCGAGATCCCTTGTATATAAAACCCAACTTCCCCTCATTCTTCATTCATTTGTTACACAAACACACAAACACTCCTTCTATTCTCTCTCACTAGAAAACCCCCAAACAACATTCCATTCTCTTCCAACTTTCGGATCAAGCAAGGATCTCGGTCAAGGAATCTCGGACAAGATCATCATCATTCGGACACTTTACTTTCTCGGTTCCCTTCCTTTGTTTCGGCTCCTTCTTCTCAACCGGTTAGTGTTATTATTATGTGCATAGGACTTATGTGTGTTGAATGAACTAGAAAATGCTTGGTTAGTAGTGTTATGCATGATTTTTGGGTGATTTGTGAAGTTTGACTATATGTGTAAAACCTTATGTATGAATACTTGCTAACATGCTTAAAGATGGCTAGATAATGGTAGTTTAAGAGTATTCATGGCTAACCATACTATGCTTCATTATTTCTTGCAAAATGATGTTGTTAAACATAAGATTTCGGCTACAAAATGTATGTTTCTTTGTTCTTGCATGATGATCTTGATGAAATATGTGATTTTCGGTTCAAAAATGTATGATTATGATAAGATGAAAACCCTAGAAATCTATGAACTTGTGATGAACTTGTTGAATATGGTTTGAAGTTTTCAAAAAGGGCAATGTTTGATCCATGTTTACTAATGTTCAGATTAGGAAAAGTGTTAGTGAAACCTTATTGGCTATTACTTGATTTGGGCCTGATTACATAGTACATTTTGGACTGATGTATCTGAATCTACACGTGAACATGATAAGGACAGCATTACGACTCGCAACCACACAGTTGCGACTCGCAACCACAGCGTGATAACTCGAGATCACACGGTTGCGACTCGCAACCATAGCGTGACAACTCGAAACTGCAACGGTTGCGACTCGAAACTACGACGGTTGCGACTCGCAACCACAGCGTGACAACTCGAGACCACACGGTTGCGACTCGCAACCACAGCATGACAAGCCGAGACCTCCTGGTTGCGACTCGAGACCATCTGGTTGCGACTGGGCTGTCCACTTTGGTTATTGGGCCATAATGTGTGTAACATGGGCTACCTGTTGACTGGACTATGTGTTGCTGTTTGACTGTGTAAATGTTAGGGCCGGCCCAATAACCCACCGTCTAATTTCATGCATGATACGTGGTAGTTATGTGTAAGTTTTTACGTGAATGCTGGTACACCAAACCTGACCTATACCGGTAACCATGTTAGGACGTGGTGACCAACGTGTTTGACAAGTAACATAATCTACCGAGCAACCCAAGGTGAGTTCACAACTTAAAAGCATGCGTCCCGGTGGTTTGGGGACACGAGACTAAAACAACCCTATCCCCTTGTAAAGGGGATACTATTTACATTCCTTCCCTAGTTACTGGGAACAAACTTACTTTTCCTTCCCTTGTCATTGGGAAACCTTTTAGTTAATTACTGTTTATACGAAATGCAACCAAACGGCACTAAACGCAACTCTATCACTCAAGTCCCTACTACATAATACCGATTAGTCGCCGGGGCCAGGCGAACGGGTTATTAGTTGATAGCGCTATTTAGGTTTTACCAACCTCACACCGTGCAATGGTATGGGATCGGTCGTGAACTAATGTACTCAGGCATCCGTCAATGATGATAGAACTTTGACATCGGGGCATCCTGCGGAAACGCAAACGGTTACCTAGTGTTCGGTATTGGAAAAACAGTTTAGTCGCTAACTTTTGGGGTAGCTCCCCATGGCATGTATAAACGGATAAATTAACTGGTGAAACAAGTTTTTGGTAATTAAAACTGGACAACTAGTGAACTCACTCAGCATTATTGTTGACCCCTTACTGCATGCTTTGCAGGTAACCAGTGACTGAGGAGCGGCTGCTTGGGAATGTGTAGTGTTTGTCAAAAACCCGTGTGTTGGGTTTAATTATCATGGACTATGAACTTTGTTAAACTATTATACTTCTACTTCCGCTATTTAAGTTTTAAACTCTGAACTTGATATTTGCTAATCTCATGGTTAGTGAGTATTACTTTGATTATCAACTTAATTATTCAGTATAATTGGTGGCTGGATCCTGGTCAGTCACGCCTCCAAGCGGTGGTGTTCCGCGTGTGGATTTTGGGGGTGTGACACTATAACCCGGCTATTTAGGACTGTATCCCTGCTGACTCAGACTACTTAGCCGAGGGTAACGTCACCGCCAAAAGCGGGGCCTACCACAATTTGCATTAATAACTTAATTCATTATCTTTCAATAATCCAACCCTTTAGGATTGTATCCTTGCTGACTCAAACTACTGGGTTGAGGGTAACGTCGCCTTCAAAAGAGGGGCCTACTACAATAACTAAGATAATCTCTTAAACAAGTGCAAAAGTACGAAAATAATCTAAGGTTATACTAATACACGTGTCGGATCCAAGTGATTCATCTTGTCTATCTGTTTTTATTTTATTTTTATTTTCAGCATTTAGTTAGTTTTTATCTTTCTTAGTTTAAAACATTTTTCTAACCTTTTTGATTTGATTAGACGTTGAGGATAAACCGGTATTAAAAGCTCTTGTGTCCTTGGACGACCTCGGTATCTTACCAACACTATACTACGTCCACGATGGGTGCACTTGCCCATATGTGTGTTTAGTGTTAGTGAATATCGTGTTTTATAAATTTAAAACTTGGCTAAAAGTGTAAAAAGGGGCTTAAATATATATCTAAAAACATATATACACTGACACGCATCAATTCTAAAGGCTTCTTCCTGTTTTGGTCCCCATTCAAACTTAATGGATTTACAGGTTAACTTAATTAAGGGAATGGCTATTCTAGAAAAGTCTCGAATAAATCTTCTATAATAACTGGCCAATCCTAAGAAACTTCTAACCTCGGTTGGTGACTCCGGGGTTTTCCATTTGGTAATCACCTCGATTTTTGTTGGATCCACATGAATTCCTTCATGATTGACTAGATGTCCAAGAAATTGTACCTGCTCTAACCAAAACTCGCACTTTGAAAATTTAGCATAAAGCTTTTCCTTTCTTAATAGACATAGAAGTGCGTGCAAATGCTTTGCAAGATCCTCTTTACTTTTATAATAAATGAGAATATCATCAATAAAAACAATTATGAATTTATCCAAATATGGCTTACATATTCGGTTCATCAAGTCCATAAATGCAGCTGGGGTATTGGTTAAACCAAATGGCATGACAATAAATTCATAATGACCATACCTTGTTCTAAATGCGGTTTTAGGAATGTCCTCTTCCTGTACCTTTAATTGATGATATCCTGAGCTTAAATCGATTTTAGAGAAAAATCGAGCTCCTTGCAGTTGATCGAACAGATCATCGATCCTTGGTAATGGGTATCGATTCTTAATCGTGACCTTGTTCAATTCACGGTAGTCAATGCACATACGCATTGATCCGTCCTTCTTTTTGACAAACAGTATCGGTGCTCCCCGTGGCGATGAGCTTGGCTGTATGAATCCTTTCTCTAACAATTCGTCTAACTGTTTCTTCAGTTCCTGCATTTTGATGGGTGCCAAATGGTAAGGTGCTTTGGCAATCGGTGCTATCCCTGGTAGCAGATAGATTCTGAATTCAACTTCTCTGTCTGGCGGTAGTCCTGGTAATTCTTCTGGGAATACATCTGAAAACTGAGACACTACTGGAATGTCTTTTAGCCCTTTTTCTTTAGGGTTAGTGATTATAGAAATCAAATACACTATAGATCCTTTTCTTATATAACTTGCAGGTTTCATCACAGAGATGAATTTTGTGGACCTAGATGGCTTATCTCCTTTAATTGTGATCTTTTCACCTCTTGGTGAATTTACTTGAATTGACTTTTGATCACATAAAATACTGGCTTTATTGGCTATTAACCAGTCCATTCCTAATACAATATCAAATCCTGCCAAATTCATTGGGTAAAGGTTTGCAATAAATTTTTGATTTAAAATTTCTATTCTTGCCCCCTGCAATATTTCAGAAATCTTAACGGTTTCTCCATTTGCTATCTCTACTAGACATTCTTGTGGGAGTTTAGTTAATGATTGATTTAAAAGTTTGCAAAACGAAGTATTAATAAAACTTTGGTTTGCACCAGAGTCAAATAATACTTTAGCAAAAACATCATTAACTAAAAACGTACCGGCTATCACGTCCGGAATCATTTTGGCTTCATCTGCAGTCAGAACAAATGCTCTAGCATTTTTAGTGTTCTTGTTGTTTTCAGCTGGAGCCAATTTCGGACAGTTTGGCTTGATATGGCCTTTTTCTCCACAATTGAAGCACAGTCCATTAGTAGGTTTCCTCATGCAGGTTTCTTCCTTGTGTCCTGGTACTTTGCAGAAATTGCAGTAAGTGGAGCATCTTCCAGAATGCTTCTTTTTACAGGCCTTGCAGTATGGTGTAGAGGTAGAACCTATATTCCTACCACGGTTGGAATTACCATAGCGAAATTCCTGAGTAAGCTTTTGGGTTAGGTTTCTCATCTCCTCTTTTTCTCTAGTACGGATTAACTCATCTGTCAAGGTATTTGCTAGTTCTATAGCTTCTTCTATAGTTTGGGGTCTAGCTGCCTTGACTACATGTCTAATTTCTCCAATTAATCCCCAGATGTAATGGGAGATTAATACTGGCTCAGGTGATGCAAGGGTTGGTACTATTCTAGCATATTCAAATAATGTGGTAGTATAACCCTTACTATCTATCCCGGTCATCCTAAGGTTCAGAAACGTATTCGCTATCTGTTCCTTTTCATTAGGAGGGCAGAATTTCCTTTATACCATATTTTTAAATTCCTCCCATTCTATGTTGTACACCTTATCACTTCCTCTCGAATGAAGGATAGTGTTCCACCATTCTAAGGCTGAGTTCTTAAACAGATTTGAGGCAAACATTATCTTATCTTCTTCAGCGCACTTGCTTATTTTTAAAACAACCTCAGTCTTTTCTATCCAGCGTAGAGTTGCAATGGGTTCTTCATTGCCCGCGAATTCTATTGGTTTGCAGGACCAGAATTCTTTGTAAGAACAACCATGAGATATGGTTCTTCTTCTTTTGGGAATGGGCGCTTGAAGTATGGGTTCATTGTTTACGTTGTGTTCAGGTTCAGTTGGTCGCTTACTGCTATGTTTACTTTTATTATCAGTTTCTTTAATAGTTTGGATAATAAATGGCATTGCATCTATTATTCATTGTGCCACTATTTGTTGGATAGCACTATTATCCACTTGGTTTCCATTGTTATTGTTGTTTGGATTCTCATTATTTGGGTTATTGTCATTCTGGATATTAACGTTCTGGTTTTCTTGATTCACTTCATTGTCCATCTGAATTTTAAACATTTACCACATATTAATATCACAGAATAATATGTAATACAACCAATCACACAACACACAGGTTGATCAAAAACGTCGAGCATTGCGACTTTTACTCTTTTCTTATAGTATGCATCTATTACACACCAGTACTGATATATTGAATGCGTAAGCCGTGAAGCGGACACGCTAAACATATTGCAAATGAACCCTTGGTATTGGGTCTAAAGTTCAAAAATTTATACATGTCAAATTGTTAAAAAGGGCATGCTTGAATCTTTGAAAACAAAGCATGACGTTAATGCGTAAGTAACCCTTGGTAGGGGAGCGAAACGCTAATGTTTAGTAAACCCGGGAATGGGTAAAATAGTTTAAAAAAGGTGATGATAACAAAACAAGATGTAGGACTTGTAGAAAAAACAAGTCGAACAAACAAATGGTGAAATTATAGGACAACTGTTTATAAACCGGATTTTAATGTGAACAATGTTGTTAAACGGGTCCGTAATTTAATTACGGTCGCGTAGGAAAAAGAATTACGTAAAACGGACTTGTATAGTAAAAGTTATGCAAGTTTTAAGTTGGTATTTTGGTATTTTTCGTAGCTGGGCATCAGCAGCATAAAACCAGGCAACAGTCTGTCAAAAAACGGACGCCAAACCAGGATTACCGTCGCGTAACGTGATGATCGTCTCGGGCTGCGTAAACTTTGTAACGATCTGTCGCGGGGCGCGACAAACCCATAGTTCAGCATTTTGTTTCATTTTTCGTTGTTCGATAACAGAACTTGCTTATACGTAATATAACATTGTCAAAACTAACATTTAACGTGGTTTTGGCATTAGGTAAATGCTCACAAGATTTCGGGTGAAGATCAAGCGACTTTCAAGAACCGAACACACCGAACAAAGCTTCCGCATTGATCTATTTTTGTTTTAGTTAATATGTAAACTCTTGAAATTTCTTTTTGGAAAGTTCTAAACTAGTAGGATGATGACTCGAATACTTTGATCATGTATGATCGTAACTCAACAAAGTTTTGCTTTAAAAAGCTCGCATTTTTGTCACATTTGCATGGTAAAAGTTATAAATCGTGTTATTTAAGAAGGGTCTTACAAGTTGGTAATCAGAGCCCAAGGTTGTGGGTAAAGTGTGTTCGGTTCAAGCTTGATCAAGCATCCGGTAAGAATTAATTATTTTATGTTAACTTTAACTAAACACTGGAAAAAGGAATTATGATTTGATATGCATGGGAAGGGTGTGTTAACACACTCAAACCCGGAAAGTGCATTAAACACAAATGGTTGAAGCAAGTCACGAACTTGGCTAAACCTAAGTGAAATATGCAAATGAAAATGAAATGAAATGTTTAACAATCGATGTAAATGTTTCAGATTCAAGATGTCAAGTAGTGGAAATAATCATGATACAGTGCCGACAGTCACCGGACAAATGAAAGAGGTGATTGCCGAAGAGGTTGGAAAGGCAATCGAGAACAGTCTATCTGGTTTCATAGACAGGATCCAAAGTACGGTGCTTTCACTAGTTGAAGAACGGATCCAAAGGTTGGAAGATAATGTCAACCAAGTGAAGGGAAAGTCCGGAGAATGGAAGGCTTGTTCATACAAAGAGTTCATGGCATGCAAACCGCCAGTTTATAATGGGGAGGTTGATCCGATAGTATGCCAATGATGGCTAAGCGACATCGAGGGAGTGTTTAAAAGGACCCACTGTGATGCAAATGTCTTCGTAGCCTATGGTATGGGTCAATTAAGAGGTCAAGCGAATGACTGCTGGGATAACAAGAAGAAGGAGATTGGAAGTGAAGCGGCTAAGGCTATGACATGGGACAATTTTAAGGCGCCGTTCCTTAAACATCACAGTCCCAAGGCGGTCATTAACCGAATCAAAGAAGAATTCATGCAACTTAGACACAAGGGCGAGACCATTGACAAAATCACGGGAATCTTCATGGATAAAATGAAGTTTTGTGATGAACTTGTGACAAATGAGGAACATAAGGTATACTACTACTACAACTTGTTGAGCGCCGGGTATTGGGAGTTCATGACTCCTTCAAAGTATGAGACCCTTACCGAGATTATAAACGTTGCTCGGGAACGAGAAATTGAATTGAAAAAGCAAATAGAGCGGGGCGAAAAAAGGGCGCAAGATGTTAACCCAAGCCCTACAAAGAAGGCACGAACGACTGAATCGGCAAAGAAGCCGGATGCGAAAACAGGGTTGCCAAGTTGCAAAATTTGTGGGAAAGGTCATAAGGGCGAGTGTCGGTTCAAGGATAAACCTTGCCCCATATGTCGGGAAACGGGCATACAGTTCCAACATGCCCGGATAGAGTGACAGTTTGCTATAAGTGTTATCGACCGGGTCACAAAAAGTCTGAATGCCCGGAGCTAGTGGGAAAGAAAGATGGGCAAGAAACGAAAGTTGAAGCTCCGAAAGGAAAGGCTAGATCTTTCCACCTAACCGCAGCAGAAGCAAAGGTGGAACCCCATGTGGTCTCAGGTATATTTGCAGTAAACTCGATTCCTGCACGTGTATTATTTGATATGGGTGTGACTAAATCCTTTATTTCATATGGATTTATTCGACATCCTTCATTTGTTCTAACAAAGTTACCTATGCCTTTAGAAGTAGAGATAGGTAATAACAAGAGTTTTATTGTTTGTGATGTATGTCAAAATTGCAAATTGAGTATCGATGATGAAGAGTACTCAATAGACTTGATCCCGATGTCGATGGGAGAATTCCAAGTGATCGTGGGGATGGATTGGTTATCCCGATACCATGCGAACTTTGCATGTTCCGTAAGGAGATAGAACTGACGTCTCTGAGCGGAAAGCACGTTACCATATACGGCGAAAAAGGGGGTAACCCCGTGGTGTGTTCAATCCTAGAAGCTCGCAGGCTTATAAAACACGGATGCAAAGCATATATGATATACGCAAGCGTATCGGAGAAAGAGTCCCCGAAAATAAGAGACGTACTGGTGGTACATGATTACGAAGATGTGTTTTCGGAAGACTTACCGGAAATACTGCCAGAACGGGAAGTAGAGTTCGGAATCGAATTGGTTCCGGGTGCAAAACCCGTAGCTAAGGCGCCGTATCGACTCGCGCCATCGGAGCTACAAGAGTTGATGTCTCAAATTCAAGACTTGCTCGACAAAGGATTCATAAAGCCGAGTGTGTCTCCTTGGGGCGCACCGATGCTGTTCGTGAAAAAGAAAGACGGGAGCATGCGAATGTGCATCGATTACTGGGAGTTAAACAAACTCATGGTAAAGAACCGATACCCGCTTCCGAGAATTGACGATCTATTTGACCAACTACAAGGCGCGAGTTGGTTTTCCAAAATTGACCTTAGATCGGGGTATCATCAGTTAAAGGTCAAGAAAGAAGATGTACCGTAGACGGCCTTCCGCACGCGGTACGGACATTACGAGTTCCTCGTGATGTCTTTCGGATTGACAAATGTACCCGCGGCTTTCATGGACCTCATGAACCGGGTTTGCAAGCCTATGTTGGATAAGTCGGTAATCGTGTTTATCGACGACATTTTAGTATATTCAAAAAACGAAGCTGAACACGCGCATCCCTTGCAAGAAGTGTTAGAGACACTCAGACGAGAAAAGCTATATGCAAAGTTCTCAAAGTGCGCTTTCTGGTTATGAGAGGTGCAGTTTCTTGGGCATATCATTAGCGCTGACGGAGTACTAGTAGATCCGTCGAAAATAGAAGTTGTGTCAAAATGGAACCCTCCGAAGAATCCTTCAGAATTCCGAAGCTTCTTAGGGCTTGCGGGATATTATAGGAGATTTATACAAGATTTCTCCAAGATTGCCGCACCGTTAATCAAATTGACTCGCAAGGAGGAAAGATTCGTATGGGGCGTAGAACAAGAGAAAGCGTTCCAAACGCTCAAGGAAAATTTAACCCACACTCCGGTACTAACGTTGCCGGATGGAGTTGATGATATGGTGGTTTACTCGGATGCGTCACATTCGGGGCTCGGATGTGTTTTGATGCAACGAGGCAAGGTTATAGCTTATGCCTCGAGGCAACTGAAGATTCATGAAAAGAAGTACCCGACTCACGACTTCTAGTTAGCGGCGGTGGTATTTGCCTTAAAAATATGGAGGCATTATATGTATGTGGTAAAATGCACTATCTTTACCGACCATAAAAGTTTGAAATATTTCTTCGATCAGAATGAATTAAACATGAGGCAGAGGCAATGGTTGGAAACAGTCAAAGATTTCGATTGTGAGATACATTACCATCCCGGGAAAGCCAATGTAGTGGCAGATGCGTTAAGCTGAAAGGCAGACTATGCCCCGATACGAGTACGATCAATGCAGCTCATTGTGACCTTGGGTTTACTTGAACGAATCCGAGAAGCACAAGTTGAAGCAGTGAAAGTGGAAAATTGGAAGAAAGAAAGAATAGTCGGCCAGTTGAAGGATTTAGTAGATGGTAACAACGGGTTGAAAACGCGCTTCGGTAGAACATGGGTTCCTAACTCGTGTGGAGTTAAAAAGCTTTTACTCGACGAAGCTCATAAATCCCGTTATTCTATTCATCCGGGAGAGACCAAGATGTACAATGACTTGAAACAGAATTATTGGTGGCCCGGAATGAAAAGAGATGTGGTAAAGTACGTGGAGAAATGTTTGACATGTTTACAAGTCAAAGCTGAGCACCAGAAACCATACGGTAAACTTCAACCGTTGGAAATTCCGGTTTGAAAATGGGAACATATCATAATGGACCTATTGACCAAACTACCAAAGACGAACCGCGGATTTGATGCTATATGGGTGGTTGTAGACAGACTGACAAAAAGTGCTCACTTTACACCGATACATGAGACTTATACGTCAGAAAAGATGTCGGAGGTGTACACTAACGAGATAGTGGCACGCCACGGAGTACCGGTATCCATCGTGTCCGATAGGGATACCCGGTTCACTTCAAACTTTTGGCGCGATTTCCAATAGCAAATAGGAACTAAGTTGTTCATTAGCACCGCGTACCATCCTCAAACGGATGGACAAAGTGAAAGAACAATACAAACATTGGAAGACATGCTACAGGCGTGTATTATCGACTTCAGAAGAAGTTGGGATGTTTATCTACCATTGGTCGAATTTTCTTATAATAACAGCTACCACGCTAGCATCGGTAGAGCTCCGTACGAGATGCTTTACGGTAGAAAATGTCGGACCCCGGTGTGTTGGGATGAGGTAGGTCCTCGTGAACTAGCACATATAGACATAGTTCGACCACTAACGAGAAAATTGACATGGTTCAGGCACATTTGAAAGCGGCTCAAGATAGACAGAAGTCGTATGCAGACAAAAGAAGAAGACCGATCGAGTTTCAGGTCGGCGACAAGGTTATGCTAAAGGTATCTCCATGGAAGGGGATTATCCGATTTAGGAAAAGAGGAAAGTTGAGCCCGAGATTTATTGGGCCATTTAAAATCATTGAACGGGTTGGTAAGGTAGCGTACAGACTTGAACTACCGGAGGAACTTAGTGGGATACATAGCACATTCCATGTATCACACCTTCGAAAATGTCTAGCCGACGAAACGGCTCATGTCCACTACGACAACATTGAAGTGGATAACAGACTTAACTATGCGGTGAAACCGATTGCAATTCTAGACCGCAAGGTGAAAAGTATAAGAAACAAGAAAATCGACCAAATGAAGGTCAAATGGGAGCATAGAAAAGGTTCGGGTATCACTTGGGATTCCGAAGAGGAGATGAGACGTCTCTACCCTACATTATTTGGTATGTATTCCGGTTTCGAGGACGAAACCCCTTTTAAGGGGGTGGAATTGTTAAACCCCGAAAATATACTTATCCTGTTGAAAAATAAATATAGGTATTAGTCAAGATAAAATAACTAGGAATAAATAACCTAGTTAGCTAGTGCCTTGACATAATAGAACAAATATGGTTAATATACCCCTTAAATAACTTGTGTAAAGTGGAGGGACTAAACATGGCCAAATGAATTAAAGTTTTAATTAAATCAAATATTAAACACAAAACACACACACATACGTGGTGTGTGTCCTGCGATTTCAACTAGACCAAAAGGGAGCTCTCAAGCTTCAACCCTAAAACACAAAAATTCACCAAATTGAAGGGGCAAATCGAGTCCAAATCAAAATCCGAACATAGATTAGTGATCACCTCAGTGAAGGGATCATAAGGTATGCAAAATTTCACTATTTGGTTCCATCTTAAATTTTAGATGAACTCATGAGATTCGAATATGAGCTTGCATGATCATTGTTTGGATGAAATTAGGAATGAAATTATGTCTAGCAATAAACCCCAGTCATTTACTTGTAAATTGATGTTCATAATTGTGAATTCATGATTATACACTCATGTGACAAGTGGGTTTTGTGGAATTATATTAAACACTAGGATTATCATTGTAACACCCCGTGTTTCAAAAGTCAAAGTCAAAGTCAAGATTGAAGTCAAAGGAAGAAAAGATTGCTAATTGCGACCTGTCACTCCTTGCTCAATTCCTGTTTTGACTTTTTTGACTTGTAGATAGTCTATTTATTTTATCGCATTAGTTGTATTATGTGGTGTACTTGTAAATAATCGAGGGTTTATTCGCTATTTATCGCATGTTTATCACTTATCGCAATCGCACCCGTAACCCGAATTATGCGTTCTGGATATTGTTTTATGTGTGTTTTCTATATATGTGTTACTTGTGCATGTTTATTTATGTTATAATGTGTTGATTAATCGAAACACAATTGAAACTCAATAGCAATCGAATCGCAAACGCTAAACGCAAGATAGAATCATCCTAATTAACTGAGATTGTATGTTAGATATAGTAATTGAGATTAATGAGAAACTCTATCGCATCGCAACGCTCAACACGCGAATCGAAACCACAAAACTCGTCGTGCCGAACACTCAAATCGAGTGGCCAACCGATCGAGTTGACACCCGATCAAGTTGCCACTCGATCGAGAAGCCACCCGATCGGGCTGCCACCCGATCGACCAACCACTTTCCCCCACTTTCCTTTTTTGGAAACCCTATGTGACAGCCTCTCACTCGACCAGCTCACTCCAGCCTCCATTTCTTCCGATTTCTCGCGATTCTTGTAAGTTTTCAACCTAAATCTTGTACTTTCTTGATCTACATGCACTCCTTCACCTTTCTATCTTTTGAATCTTAACTTTTAACCGTGAAATCACTAGATTTAAGGTGTTCTAGGGTGATGTCATCATGGTGTTCTTATGAACTTCATGTTTTGGCTTCAATCCACCGAGAACGACTTAGATCTGAATGATTTCCACATGAATAAACAAAGATATTGCACAGGAACATATTCACGGTGAAAAGGATGGAAAGATGGTTTCTAACTTTCTTTCAACTCTTTTACACTCAATGCACTCAGAACCGATAGAATTCGGAGCTCGTTCTGATCTTCTACTCTTTCTTAGTGATGTATCAGTTCAAGATCTAAATTCTATCCAGGAGACTACTGATTTCGGGTTAAACATGGAACTCCGTCCCGAAGAGTCAACTGGTCAGACTAGGGTGATTCCTGTCCGATCGGTTCACTCGAGTCAGGACGAGGTTTCTATTGTTTAACACGTATCACATCGTCTCGATTAAACTACAAACTTTCAAAACAAAATAAGCGACAAGACGATCTGGCCACCGAGACGGATTGCCGTCTGATCGGATTGCCATCTGATCGTATTGCCACCCGATCGGACAGCCGTCCGATCGGCTTGCACTTGTCCCACACTCAAACATTTATTCTAATATTTTAGAGTTTTAAACATTGAACGGATTACCGTCCGATCGGATTGCCACATAATCGAACGACCTGTTAGTATCTGAGTTTGGATTGATTGTGAGTTATGTTTGAATTAAGATGAACAATGAAAGAGTAGTGCAGCGGAATTTAAATGGAAACAAACTTTTCACAATCAAACAGGAGAATTGCTTCCAACACACATTTTCAAAGATGAACTGAATTCTTAAATTTATTTCAAGATTCAATTACAATTGCATGTATGCAACAAACTCCCCCTCAGCCTGAGCTCAGTGATTTGTTCGTATAGGAAGAAGATGGTGAAGAGCTAATAGAACAGTACAGGGTACTGTTCTATTTATAGGCACAGACAAACCACTAAAGCACCTAAGCTGACGTCGCCAATTGATTGAGTTTAAAATGTCCATTTCTTCTAAGTCAATTGATGCAAAATGTCCATTTCTTCTAAGTTAGTGGGATCAAAGTGTTGCAAATCATTGAGTTTAAAACACAAATTATCTGACATCTGGTTTTCATAATTTGCAGTGAAAGCATAATTTGCATAGTGAGAATCAGAGTTGTTAAAATTTCCACCAGCAGTTATATCAATAAAATGATCAAAACTCTGATCCTTACTACTGCTATCAGATTCTTCCTGACCAAAAAGAGCTGTGCTGCCAAATGAATAATCATCAGCAACTTTGCCAGACTCTTGCAACTTCTTTTTCTGGTTTAACTCCCTTTCATAGGTCAGGAGTCTACCATGAAGTTGGGTCAGGGTCAGATCTTTGAACTCAGCTGAATTTCTAGTCACAAAAGCAATTGTATCCCACTTTTTAGGTAGTGATCTAAGAAACCTGCTATTTTGAGTTGCATTAGGAAATGTAACTTTAACAATCTTTGCTCACTAATGAGACAGCTAAATCGCTCAAACTGTTGGGTCAATGATTCACCCTTGATGTGACAAAAGGTTTCATACTGCTGATTCAGAATTTCCCTATTATTTTCAATAACTTCTTCCGTCCCCCCAAACTGTTCCTTCAGTGCATCCCATAGCTCTTTGGCACTGTTACAATGTAACAGCCCAACATATATTTCATTAGGTAATGCAGATGCAATGATGCTAAATGCTTTGGCATCGAGTTCGAACTTTTGGAAATCAGTTTCAGTATAAGTTTTCAGGTTGTTTAGGTACCAACTTCTTTGTATCCTCAGCACTTGGCACCATGGGAACATGTGGTCCAAAAACAACAGATCTCCAACATCCAGTATTTTGTTGAGCAAGGATGTGACCCATCCTTCTCTCCCAGATGTTGTATTCATTGCATTTAAGCATGGGTGGTTTAAAAAGTGAGCCAATGTTATTCTTATCATCTTGTGATTGTGACGTCATCCTGGTTGTTTTACAGGTACTGATTAATCAACTTTGATGGTGATTAAACCTTACTCTGTTTTTCAACAAAACGAACAAACTATCAGTATCAACGATTTTGAGCTGAACTATTTATGTCAAAATGACTGTTAAATCAAATTTAACTGTCCGAGCTCTGATACCAATTGTTAGGTTCTGAGTTTGGATTGATTGTGATTTATGTTTGAATTAAGATGAACAATGAAAGAGTAGTACAGCGGAATTTAAATGGAAACAAACTTTTCACAATCAAACAGGAGAATTGCTTTCAACACACATTTTCAACAATGAACCAAATGCTTAAATTTATTTCAAGATTCAATTACAATTGCATATATGCAACAAACTCCCCCCTCAGTCTGAGCTCAGTGATTTGTTCGTACAGGAAGAAGATGGTGAAGAGCTAATAGAACAGTACAAGGTACTGTTCTATTTATAGGCACGGACAAACCACTAAAGCACCTAAGCTGACGTCGCCATGAAAGTGACATCTAACCTCCTAACAAACTCTAACATCTGATCTACACAACCAACCACTGCTATGATAACAACTGTTATTACAATAGATTACATGATATAAACTAAACTACTGCTGCATCCTTCCATTGATGTGAACCCAACAGTACTTAACATATCCAGCAGAGCTTGACCCATAGCAGTAGATTGAACAGCAGAGCTTTAGTCTTCCATCAATCTTTGACTTGGGAAGTAGTTGTAGATCAACAGTTTTGTAATGATCAGTAGATTGGAGGTCAGCAGATGTTGAAACCACTTTCAAGGGGAGAGACTTGAATACATAACATCTGCTTATTCTGGACCCACTGCCCTGATCCAGTTTTGGCTTTAATTATCTATTCCTTTGATAGGGTTCAATCCCAACACGACCATCCGATTGTGTGATGTTTGGAACTTCAACACTTAAACAACTTTTAACATGTTCAATACATGAACAAGAAAATGGATTGTCACCCAATCGGACTGTCATCCGATCGAGTGACAAACTGCTGTGAACTTGTTCTCACTAAGTGTCCACCAATCGGATCGTCACTCGATCGAGTTGCCGTTTGATCGATCGACCTGAAGGGTAGAGATACTTCTCTGTTTTCAAAATGCTACAACGAAAACTTTAAAAGACAAACCATCATACACAAACACATCCATCCCAAACGAGGTAACAATCCAATCGTATGGTCACCCGATCGGATGACCATCCGAACGGATTATCACCCGATCGACTGGCCATCCGATCGGATTGCCATCCGATCGGATTACCGTCCGATCCTTTGACACTTGTACCGTTTTACGCGCCGCTTATCGTTTATGCTATCGTTAACTGTTCAGGATAATCTCTCTCAGCGCTCCCTTCAATCCAAGGCTGTGTTTATTATTAAACACATTATGTGAGTATACTCGAACCCTTTTTGCTTTACGCACTTTTGGGTGTTACATACGTTTTCTATATTCAAATCACATCAATCACACAACACAAACACTATTTACACGCTGACCGTCATTGCATGCTACGTGTTTTTGATGAATGCTTGTATGTTATGTTAACACAGTGATTGTTGCCTGACACCTTAGCAACGATAGTACTATAGTTTGGACTCAGCACTTGTCGTGGATAGGGTTAGTTAAAGGCTTTACTTCACGTGTCCTAGTATGGATATGTGTTGCGCATTCTACAACTCGCCGTCACGTCTGTGCATATTTCTCTGTCGATAACCTACTTCCCTTCACTTTATACATGTTACATGCTGGTTACGCGTAAACTATTTCGAACTCTATTATGCTATATCAAACTTGTATGCTCACCTTTACATTTTATGTATTGACCCGTATTTTAACATATGTGACAGGTGTTTAGGATGCTATCTGCTAGGATGTGGTGTTTTCTTGCTCTTGTGGAATCGAGTAGGAGAGTCTAGAAACAAAAACAATTTATTTATGTCATGAGTTGTCGAAACAATATTTTTATCTGTCTTTGAGATTTGGTCTGTAATAATTAGATTGCTGAATATGTTGTGGTATGGTACATGACTTAATGAATATTTGGTAAATTTAGTTGTTATAGATTTCTCCTGGACAATCTGTTTCGCTCAGTGCCTCACCCCGATGTTTCCGTCATCGGTTGGGGTGTGACAATCATTGTTAACCTAGTGTATTTGAGCTCTATGAAGTGAATTCTGACTTGTTGATATGACAATTTGACATGAACTTGTGAAGGGATGCTTAAATCTTGACTAAATAGTTAGTTAAGAACTTGATTTTAATTGAATGAAATCATGCTCATTAGGTTTTTGATATAATGCCTAAGAGAAGATAAATGTTGAAAACCGGACTAAAAATGCATATTTGACTAGTGTGGAAAATTATGCGTTATATGCTATATGAGAGTTCTAAACATCTATGGTTGAACTCTATAGGCAAGGAAACCGGGACGCCAAGCGGACAAGCTAGTGTCGATACGCGTTTGAAAGGATTGCTCTAAAGGTATGTGACCGTGGTTTCGTTACATTATGTTTAGTTATTAAATACTAGCTTGTTGAATTAAAATTAGCGTAAAATGTGAACTCGTTATGTCGCTGAAGTGAGGAAGCTCACTAGACAACAAAACCGGTCAAAATATTGGTTAGAGTAAAGTTTGGTATGTCTTTGAAATGGTGGTTTCCATTAGACAACCAAACAGGTCAAAAAAATGTCGAATTGGAAATGTTGAAGTGAATGGATCATCACTCAATGATAGGATATATTGAATGCGTAAGCCATGAAGTGGACACGCTAAACTTGTTGCAAATGAACCCTTGGTATTGGGTCTAAAGTTAAAAAATTTATACTTGTCAAATTATTAAAAAGAGCATGCTTGAATCTTTGAAAACAAAGCATGACGTTAATGCGTAAGTAACCCTCGGTAGGGGAGTGAAACCCTAATGTTTGGTAAACCCGGGAATGGGTAAAAAAGTTGAAAACAAGTGATGATAACAAAACAAGTTGTAGGACTTGTAGAAAAACGGGTCGAATATACAAATGGCGAAATTATAGGCCAACTGTTTATAAACCGGATTTTAATGTGAACAATGTTGTTAAACGGGTCCATAATTTAATTACGGTCGCGTAGGAAAAAAAATTACGTAAAACGGACTTGTATAGTAAAAGTTATGCAAGTTTTAAGTTGGTATTTTGGTATTTTTCGTAGCTGGGCATCAACAGCATAAAACCAGGCAACAGTATGTCAAAAACAGGGTGTCGCGTCACGCGATGCCAAACCAGGATTACCGTCGCGTAACTCGACGATCTTCGCAGGCCGCGTAAACTTTGTAACGATCTGTCGCGGGGTGCGACAGACCCATAGTTCAGCATTTTGTTTCATTTTTCGTTGTTCGATAACATAACTTGCGTATACGTAATATAACATTGTCGAAACTAACATTTAACGTGGTTTTGACATTAGGTAAATGCTCATAAGATTTCGGGTGAAGATCAAGCGACTTTCAAAAACCGAACACACCGAACAAAGCTTCCGCATTGTTCTATTTTTGTTTTAGTTAATACTAGCCTAAGACCCCACGAGCTTCGCGGGTGGCTAAGCACCAACTAAACACATAAAATAATTTAAAAGTAGAAGCGTTAAAGTATGATTTGTTAAGCCTAATGTAGGATCGGTTTCAACCTGAATGAGTCGTTCGGAAGAGCTCTCGTACGTTTCAGAGGCGGAAACTAAGAAACGCACTTGAAAACAGTTTGAAATACACTATAATCCTCTTGTATATTCAATTAACAATGTTTACAATGAGAGGAAATACCGGCAGCACTTCGGTATCACTTTTATCAATCGTTACAAATGACATCGACATGAAACCTATTTATAGTACATGACCTATCGTTTGAACCTTTTTAAACGGACACACTTTCAAACGGTTATCTTCAAACGACCAAGTCTTTCAAACGGTGACCTTTCAAACGGTCTACTTCAAACGGCAGCCTCTCAAAATGATTGGTCCTTTCAAACGGTTAGATCTTCTCAAACAGTAATGGAACCTTATCTTCTCAAATGAAAGCCTCTCATTGGACCATCATATTGACTTATCTAATTGGACAAAAATAAATCAACTTATTCTTGTCGTTTACTTGTTGCTTTGATGATTATCATATTATGATGATGTCATTGATTATGATGTCATCATTCAATATGATGACATCATGCTTGATCGGATTCGCACCGAGACTGAGACTCGACATAAGACGAAGACGACAGATGACTGCACCAACACCTAATATTTTGAGACAGTTGAGCACGTCCCAATAGTACATCTACATAATGTTCGTTACAAATTAAGTTTTTGTCAACTAAACCTTCATGATGTTTTCATGATGTCTTCTTTAACTCCACTATCGCATTCATCCTCTGACATTATCAATTACAATCAGGACGACTTAGAATTTAAAGCTCTATTGCTAGATTATTAAAAATATACATGAAATTAATTTGAAAAAAAATAGATTCTTACTTAAGTGTAAGAACAACTCAAACGGGTTCTTAGAGATATCAACTGGTTGGCTACCCTCCAACACTTGATTTGCTATAGACCCCTTTTACTGTTATAGAAAAATAAGGTTAATAAATTAAAATACCCAAGATACCAATAACCAAAAAAACTACTATCTTACATCATCTTGCATTGCAAAACTTTATAGATTACATGTAGGTCTTCTCCTAAAATGCATAGCATGAATTAGATGATAGAGAGCTGCACAATTCATTATAATTTGAAAAATTTATGAAGAAATAGGTTATCTCCCGTGAATACTCACGGGTTGTGAATCTTTTTATTTAAAAACAACAGATGTACATATCTATATAGGCAATTTTTAAAATATCCATATGTGTATATTATAAAAAATATATATCCTTAACTTAAGAACTGTAGGAATCATGTCAAATGAACTCCAATTAAGCTCATTCCAGCAGCATTGGAATCGGCTCGTCGAACACTAACCAAAAACTCTAAACCCTAAACACTAAAGCTAACCCCTAAATTTAAACCCTAAGGCTAAACCCTATTAATATTTTATTTTTTATGTAATGGTTATTAATGTCTTGTCTCTTCTAGTGCAACTGGACAATAACGCAACGTGATTGTTATTTAACTTATTAGATGTTGTTGCCAACAAAGCTTCTAATGGGCATGCAAATATGCAATGGTTTTTGCTTCCATTTGTTTGCATAATATATATTTTTTTCTTTTAGCGGTTAATAAACACCATAGCGAGGTGCTATGAGGTCCCCAAATTACACGCAAGTTCAGCAGATGATTCAGCACAAACAACCAAAAATTAATGCTCATCCATTCACCCCATAATACCTCAATGCCTTTTGTCCAATGCTTGCTTTGCAGCATATCAATAACCAAATCATTACTGTTGCCCATAGGGAGTTTGAGCCACATATGTAACTGAGTCCGCACTGCGTCTGCTACCAGGCACATTACCAAGATATGATCCACGGTTCCGTCCCTTGTATTACTTATTTTGCGAGTTGTGGTTGGAAGAGTAATACCCTTGCCATTGCGTTGGTATTTTCCCGTCAATTGCTCTCCATGCAAACAGATTCGCCTTTAACGTCGCCACATTGTTCTATGTAAATCCGTTTGCTTGTTCATTCATATCCACCGTTCTAGCCAAGTCCATTCTCACTTTTCTTTCATAGAAAATCCTATCTCACCATGACCCTTCCAATGCCACTTTTCATCTACATTCCGTTGTATAAGTTCTGCATTCAAAGTCTCCATCTCTTTCTTTTCTTCGTCATTATTAGGTGGTCTTACCCAATTCCATTCCCGTCTTACCCAATTCCATTCCCAAACCCCTGCCTCATGACACTTCTTATAATGATCCTTCCCAAATCGTAATATGATTTTAGCAGATTGTGTATAGCAACGAATGGTCAATGCTGCAAGGGCAAACCCTTAAATTTAGTCAACCCTTTTCATTTAATTATCAAACCCTTAAATAACATAGTATCTTGAAATTAGATTACAACGTTAAAACACAAACCAATATATTAGATTACAACGACAATTTGAAATACAAAACCTTCTAAATACAGTGTTAGTAAACCAACATCATTATCTAACGAACGGAATCTCTGAGTTGGTCCACTTAGTTCACAAATTCTCCTACATAGTAATAGCAATTTCCCATTACACGAAATAGAAAAAAAAAAAGATAAAAAGAGAAAGAAAGAAAGAAAAAGGTTCGTATGAAGTTAACGTTATCTACACTCACACGTCAGTTAAGTTCAGAAAGGAAACGGATGAAGGAATCGGTCCCGAAAGCCCCGTCCCAATTAGTTCTCTTCAAAAATGACAATACAAAAAAAGTGAACGGAATTAAACATACAGCACAAGTGCATATGATTTACAAACTGAACTTACAGTTTATTGAGTTGTCTCCAATTCTCTATGAAATTAGGTATGGCCCACTGAGATTATTGTCACTTATCCTGCTGTAAAATAAAAAAAAAAACAGTTAACTTACACCTCAAACATCAATGAAACCAAAAAAAAATCATTAACTTTCAATAGCAATGTGAAAATGTTTACAAATCTTTTAAATTGCTCAATTCAGCAAGGGATGCTGGCAACGTTCCCATCAACCAGTTTGAGGACAAAATCCTGGAGTAAAGTATCAAAGAACAGAATAAGTTAAAATATGTGAGTAATTGAAGAACAAACAAACCGAGAGCCAAACATCCTAAAAAAATTAGGATTTATGATCTTACAAATAAGGTGAAGTTCAACATCCCGCCGTAACGCGCGGGTTGCGTCAACTCGTATATGTTAAAAAGCAAACTGGATGGGCACTATTGTAATTTACACATTTTTTAAGATGGCATATAAGATAAAACTTTTTACTCTTTATATTTTGTTCCATCTATGCGCCTCTTTCAATGTCAAGAGGGTAAATCATATTGAGTTTGAATGCGATTGAATGGCAACCGATATCACCGCCCTTTTTTCAACTTCTTTCAATGAATTCATAACTGAAACCCAGACAACGAATCGTTCAATCACTCCCTTGAAAACTCATCCTGGAAAAAAAAAACCCTTTATTAGACACAAAAATTTGTACTCAAAGTGTACCTTAATGCATCATCATAATGAACTATCATGTATCATTTGTTGACCACTAAATGTCAACAGATGATTTTACAAACACGAAATATGATAATTGTTTGCTAATTAGTAGTATAGCACTATAGCTATAAAGCATTAGATTTAACTACCTATAATTACCACCAACAAAAAAATCAAATGATTGATACTTAACATGGCACCTATTATAGAAGAGGCAAGTTATTTGTTGATGTCAAAATATTGAGATGTATGTAATCAAAGAACAAATTTCTTAGTCAAACCTCTCTCAAGGTATTAGGAGCATCCTAATTAAGCTTAATGAGGGTATAATCTTAGGTTATTTCAAATTAAAAAGACCTTGAATTATATGTGAGCCTACCATCTCTTGAACCGTTCTTTCAATAGAGAAATAAAAGCCATCAACCACTACATGCATTCTGCAATTGCATAATCTCATTGAAGTTCATAAGCAAATGTGTTTTAACCAAAACTAACAAAGTACCTGATATATAGATATATATAGATGAAAAACCTTATAAATAAAAATTTCATGAATAATTATAGCATTAGAAGCAACCGATTTAACATACCTTAGTAAATCGAAAGAAGATCACGAACATGTGAAGCGATCTGAAGTAGCTGACGTATTAAGCACCTGTTATTAAAAGAAAAAAAAACGAAAATTATATGAATTTAAGTGAGAACTGATTATAACTTGATCATACTTTATATAGCAAGTTTTACCTACAAACAATAAGAAAGGAATTTAGATAGGTACCTGGGTAATCTTCGATTGGTGTTGTGGAGGAGAAAACTTCAGAATCCACAGGATCTTGCGAACCCTAACTTTCTAACCCTAATCATATTCATGAATCAACGCAAGAAAGTCATAATTCGTAATCCAAAATCTATCTATCTGGCATACCGGCTCAACTATTTTGTTGGCCTAAACCGAATCCGTAATTTGGGGCCCTTTTATAATAAAATATTTATTTTTAATTATGAGGATCACTGTAAAGATTGTCGTCAAAGAATGACAATAACTAATTTTTTACGATGACTTTCATTAAGGCGATAACTAATACCAATTAATATTCACAACAATAAGAAAGAGAGTTACAATCCATTAATCGCTCCATTCTTAATATTTATGTGAATTTTGTTAAGAACTTAAACAGAAATGTTTTACATTCATACAGTATACTATAAAGCTACATGTAGCTACCGAGTTTTGAGGTTGAAATAAGTCAAACAGACCTTAAAAGGTCAAGTTTTTAATTTAAAAATTGGAGCTTTTTAAACCCGGTAATAGAAAACACATCGAATTAAAGAAGAAACAAAGAGACGTTACCTGACAAATAAGGCAAAAGCTTATAACCTCAGAGACGTCTCTCACACTTGCGGCGGTGGTAGGCTTTAGCGGTGGCACACAAATAGACAAATAACCATAGAATAAAAGAATAAGAGCTATGTCTCTCATCAACCCCAAAATACAATGATTCTAAATCAAGACTCTAGAGAGGTGCCAAACTAAGAACAGATTTCTTAGTCAATATTGCCCATGTTCCAAAATTACCATTGCTTTCTTAAAGATTAAACAAAGATTTATTTTATTAGTTATATATACCAAGCATATAACTGTGCAAAAAAGTTGTTTTCATGATCTTAACATGGGCTGTTTTTACAGATTGGCTAAAAACTTCTCTCAAGGTATTAGGAGCATCCTACATAAGCTTAATGAGGTTCTATTCTTAGGTTATTTCAAATTAAAAAGACCTTGAATTATATGTGAGCCTACCATCTCTTGAACCATTCTTTCAATAGAGAAATAAAAGCCATCAACCACTACACACATTCTGCAATTGCATAATCTCATTGAAGTTCATAAGCTAACGTGTTTTAACCAAAACTAACAAAGTACCTGATATATAGATGAAAAACCTTATAACTAAAAATTTCATGAATAATTATAGCATTAGAAACAACCGATTGAACATACCTTAGTAAATCGAATGAAAATCACGAACATGTGAAGCGATCTGAAATAGCTGACGTATCAATCACCTGTTGTTAAAAGAAAAAAAAACAGAAAATTATATAAATTTAAGTTAGAACTGGTTATAGCTTGATCATACTTTATATAGAAAGTTTTACCTACAAATAGACTTGGCAAACGGGTCGGGTCGGATGGAACCCACACCAACTTTCCAAGTTAAAAAGTTAGTTAAATCGTGTGTTGCATCTGCTTGCCACCCTGCTAAACACACACATAACCTTGTTAAAAAGCAAGTTAAATCATAACTGAAGTATAGAAATGGTATACTATCATCATGTCGGTGGTGGTGGTGTTGTCGAATGGGACACCTTGTCCACTGGCGTAAGCGTGTGCAGCAATGTAGTAACGTGCTGGAGCCTGGTCGGCTTGCATGAGGATATCGGTGGTTTGACCCGGCCCGAGCATGAGGACCAGGGTGGTGAAGGGTTTTACATAGGAAGCATCAGCTCCTACCACTGTAAGTTTGTGGTTAACAATGGTGAAAAAAAGCTGTTGATTTAGCGCTGCCTTGATCACCCGGATTAGGCTTGTTTCTCCCGAGTCAACTCGGACTTTGACGGTATTTACATGTGAAAAAATATAATATCATTTTCTTAACATAATTCTTAAAAACTAAAAAACATAACAATATATATAAAAAACCAGTTCTAGTTCTGGGCCAGCCATTCCGGTTAGCCTATCTTACAGTGTTTTGGGCCAAGAAAGTCCAGTTTGTTTCAAGTTTTAATTCTTAACAAAATTACCTATAAGCCCATTTAACGGTGTTTGGGGTTAATCTAGCCCGTTTTGTTTTGAGTTTCAACTTGTACCATGTTAGCACATTTGGCAGTGTTTTGGGTGAATCTAACTCTACTTTGTTTTAAGTTTCAACTTGTACCAATTTGATTGTTTTTCAGGTCAATCTGACCCGATTTGTTTCAAGTTTCAACTCTTACCAAAATTATCAGTTATCCGATTTGAGACTGTTTTGGGTCAATCTAGCCCACTTTGTTTCGCGTTACAACTCGTACCAAAATTACCCTTCAGCTCGTTTGACCCATCAATTCTACCACCCCTAAAGAAGTCATGTTTTACATTAATAAACCTTAGCTAGAGCACTTATAGAGATCACCGGGTTGACCATTGATGGTAAACGCATCAGAAACATTTGGGCCTTGGGTCTGATCTGGTCCTTGTGGCCTCTCTTATAACATCAATCAGGTTTGCATACCACCATTCACCTGATTATCATCAACATCATAATATGTCAAGTATCTCAAAAGTTTAAATTTTCCAACATGTACATTAATCATTAATAAATTGTATACCAAGTGACCGATTGACGGTGCGGCTTAGGGAACGGGTACGGATATCCTTCTTGTGGGTGAATAACAATAGCACCATAAACAGTGGCTGAAAGCCATGAGCTATGTGCATGCCACCATAAAGTTCCTTCTTGTCCTGGAATTGTGAACCGGTATGTGTAACTCCCTCCTGGTCTAATTGGACATTGTGTAATAAACTCCGGCCCATCAGCCCATGCTGTCGTCATCTATCTAACACCATGCCTGAAAAGTCACAAAAATAAATTAAAAAAATACCAGATCCTTTGCACTTCCAAAGTCACAGAATATGAGCTGGCAAATCACGTTTAGTCATATTTTTAATTAAGATTAGAGAATAGACCTTCAATATAAGATAAGAGTCCCATGTAAAAAACTTGCCATAAGAAGCCAGTGTAACGGGCACTGGCTTAAAATTCTCAATGCGCCACACTTCAATTTCTCTGTAAATAGTTTAAGGAAAAAATAGGCGAATGTCCAGCGAATGTCCATGATAATTAAAAAAAATAATAGAAAATTAGACATTTAATCTACTCATTAGTTAAATAATAAAAAATAGTATCAAATATGCTATTGAAATAAATCAACTTCATGATATATGAAAGAACAAAGGATACACTTTTTGTCCAGCTCCTTGGAAGGCTGGATCCAAATCTCTCATAGAAACAGACATACTATTGTTTTTACTTCACTGTGTGGCTTTTTAAAGCTACAACCTAAATACCACGATGGAGTCCAAAAAAATCCCTAAAATGTGTATTAAAAGTGTATTGTTACTTTCTTTTAAACATTTTACATCTCTAAAATTTAATTTTTTTAAAAGAAAAAGCTTTCAATGTCAGCCTGACATCTCGACAAACCGCGAGAAAGCTGTAAGTCGTAATTTATTTTTTTTTTGTTCATGGGGTTTCAAGAAACTCTATTTCAAGATTCTTTAAATCAAGAAAGATCATACCTTTGTTCATGCTTTCCTGACACTCAATTCAACTTCTGCAATCTGATCACCAATGACGGATTTGAAGAGAGTTTCTAAATCATGTTCTTTAGCATATGAGTAACGCAAGAGCTGGAAAACCAATGGCCTCATTATAAATCAACTGCAAATTAGATTAAACATATCATCGATTAGGGTGCACAAATAAAAAGTAACATCATGAAACAGAAACACATCATACAGACTATAGATAAGAAAAAAAAACAAATGCGATGGAAGAGGAGTTGTTTTAGAATTTGTGTCTATTGATCTGCAAAAGTAGTACGAAAAGCAAATACAAATACACACAAACATCTTACAGTTAGGGTTTCATATTATTAAAAATAATCCCCAAAATTAGGGAAAATCGGATATAAAACATGAAAATATGTGGAATCTATGTAAAACATACACAACAAAGATTAACATATACAATCAGAGGATGAAAATACCTCTCGATGAAGAAAATTCACGGCAAAACCCGGTGGATGAATGCTTCGAAGACTAATCGCCAAAGGAGAAGAACGACAGGTATTTAGGGTTTTTGATTTGCAAACGAATATACAAAGGATAGAATGAATTCATTATGGAAAGTGCGATTTCAATTGATGAATTGATTAGGTTTTCAAAATTTAGACGGTTTCAAAAACAAAAAGAGCGTAGGAAGGAAAACATACATTGCCGCTCAAAGGAAAAAAAAAGGAGAGGATAAGATGCCACGTGGCATCAAGCAGCCTAAGCACATGCCATGTGGCTTAAGATTATTTTGCTTTATTAGAAGTAGTAGATGTAAACTCTTGAAATTTCTTTTTGGAAAGTTCTAAACTAGTAGGATGATGACTCGAATACTTTGATCATGTATGATCGTAACTCAACAAATTTTTTGCTTTAAAAAGCTCGCATTTTTGTAACAATTGCGTGTTAAAAGTTGTAAATCGTGTTATTTAAGAAGGGTCTTACACTTAAGGATAGAATATCTTCATAATAATTTTGATGAATGTCTATACTCACTGGATGTCCTAAATGGAGTTATATTTTTTAGGTTTGCAAATCATTGATAATTACCAAAGGTCAATGTTCCAGTGATGTTATCAAGAAATATTGGTCGAAAGAATGGTTTATGTAATGGAACTCGACTACAGGTCCTATCACTGGGTGATCAGGTTATTGAGGCACTCATATTATCCGAAAGTAATACTGGCACTTGAACGTTTATCCCTAGATTTCGTTTAATACCGCCAAATAAAAGGATTCCATTTAAATTGAAAAGAAGGCAGTTTCCTCTCGCCTTATGTTTTGCCATGAGGATAAATAAAAGTATAGAACAATTTCTATGTAAAGTTGGTTTGTTTCTAAAAGAATCAGTTTTTACACATGACCAATTGTTGTGTCATCTATGGTAAAATAACACTTATGTAAATTTTTGAAGAGAATATAAATTTAAATAATTTATAAATTTATATCCTTAAACCCGTGTAGTACACGGGTCTAATAATCTAGTATATTAATTTAAGTTTGAAATTAACTCCTTACTACTTTAAAATAATATACTATTTAACTCGTTCTTCTTGATGAATATATGAATTTAAAGAGGTCATTAACAGTAATGAGGTTTTTAAATATTAATTTAAGTTTTAAATTAACTCTTTAATACCTTAAAATAATATTAACACTTTAAAATAATGTATCTATATAACCCGTTCTTCTTGATGAATAGTACATTTAAAGTTTTAATAACAACAATGAATAATAATTTATTTTTTGTCGCACACTATACGATTGCCGATAACAATATTAATAAATGCATTTTTAATCGTAAACTATACGAGTATCGATACGTAACGAACCAAACCGATTTCAACCGAACATCGGTACCAATATTGGTAGTATCTGAATCGGTATTTTTCCTAGTGGTTTTCAATTGATATAAAACACATGTCGATATCCTTTCGAGCATATCAAAACTTTGTTTTCTTTAGTTTTCTCTTTTAGGCAGTAGCGAGTTCCGATACCGAAACGAAACATACCGATACCAACTCAGTTCCCGCCGCGTAGGACAGGGGAAAACCACTAGTTAACATGTAATATGCGATACACTCATATTTATTACATATTATATTAATGGGTATTTTTAATATTTAAATAGAAATACTAAAATAAAAATCCTAACAAACACGATACCGAATGTCATGTGAAGTCCCCAAGACCTTCTTGATCGATGACATACACAAACATTGCACTTGAACAAGACGTAAACAACAAAGATAAAAGAAAGTGTAGAAGAAGAAATTCTTTTATTCAATCATCACATATTACATATCGAAAGAGTATACATCTCCTAGACAAGCTGGTTTAGAAGATCTAAACCCTAGCTTTCTCTCTCTAACTTTAAGATCAAATTGTGTTTGAAATTCTATAAATATTATTATATTATGAGTTAATATAATGATTATTTAATAACTAAGCCAAGATTAATGAGATCTTGAGCATTAAGTTTGTGTGTTGGAAATTAAGCTTGTCCCACATAGGTGGAGAGATAAATCTTTTGTGGATTTATAATTAGAATTCTCCACACGAATGTATTCTTGTGTGACAACTCATACCCAGTGGTAGCCAAGAGGGTGCGAAGCACCCGACACGCGCCCGGGCCCGGCTCCGGGACGAGGGCGATGGGCGCAATGTGTAGCTTTGATGACGCACTTATGCACATTCCTACCCGACAAGTCTAGAATTCATTGTGATATTGAATTCTAATATTTATTTTTACTGAATTTTGTATTCAATGGTGACTTATCATTTCATATTATTGCCAGTCGGTATACAAAGCTTTGTGCTTTGTTTTAGACAGAACCTTGAAATATCGTATGGTTCATACAACACACACAGCTTCAAACGAATTCCCTAATTTTGGATATCCACGCACTCTTGTTTCAAGTATTTTTACAGGTGCTAGGCTAATCCCGGCAGTACAATCTGCTCTGGCTGTTGTACCCTGGGAAACAGACGGGTTCACCTGGGTGGCCCGAAATCTGTTTTAAGGGAAGCGTCTTGAACGTGACTCAGCTGCTATTTCGTCTTTCATCTTTTGTTTATTTTATTTTGTTGTAAGCAGTTTAAGGTTTATTTGGTTCGTTCTATTTGTAATTTTGTTCTATAGTTTTTCATTTTACTAGTTGTAATTCGCAATGAAAATTAATAAAAGTGTATTTTCTTTTATTATGTGAACGGTGCTCCTACAAATTGTTGATGATTTGAAAGTTTATATAGATTTTAAGTATAAAACTTATTACTTTTTCACATTTTCAATTATTAATAACAGTTGATGATTTGAAAGTTTATATAATTTTAAATAGAAAACTTATTGCTTTTTCACATTTTCAATTTTTAATAACAACTAGAATGCATATTAGAATCTTATGGAGAAGTAGACAACTACGCACATCTTAAGCTTTCTTAAACGATGTATGTGATGAAAACCAGGCCAGACTGTCTGGTTTGGTTCACCCTATCTGACTCATTTTAAGTCGAGCTGGTTGGACCGAAAAACTGGGCGGTCGAACCGGATACTTTTGCGAATTGAAGCTGATTTTGGTTATTTTTTATTTTACCCTATTTATTTTATATGATTTGTAGATAAGGTTTTGAAGTTGCTCATTTGTTTCGGAACATCAAATATTTGATTTGAAAGTTTAGATACTTATTTCTTTTTCACATTTTCAGTTTTTCTTAATAGCTAGAAATTTAAGTATTAGAATCTTATAGACAAGTAGACTACTAAACTAAACACATCTTAAACTTTGTTAAAAGGTGTCTGTAATAAAAAGAAACCCCACCAACCAAATTAATAATAGTGTTTCGAAAAGTAGACCGGACTAGCTGGTCGGACCGGGAATCAGAGGTGTGGCTGGTTCGATTCACCATATCAGGCTAGTTTTAAGGTCGAACTGTAACACCTCGAAATTTTGTGTCCAATAATGTGTTGACACGTGTCATGGGCTTACACGTGGTATTAACTATTAAATAAAGGACTAAAGTTGACAAACCTTGAGAGTATGTAAATTCGAGGGTTATAAATGTCAACGAAGGGTAAATATACTGTATAGTAACCCTAAATAATGCTCGTAACTTCAAACGAATAAATCATGGATCGTACGGAGCGAAACGCGGGAGAAAGTGAGAGATTACAAGCTACAGGGGTTAATTGTGTCAACATGTTTAATTTATACCTCTGAGTGACCCTTTGACGAACCCGAGGCTTTGTAACAGTAAAATACGCTCACTAGAATATACTATATAAATTTCGCGAAGTTCCGTTTTAAAATGAGAAAGTTATGATCAAATTCGTATGAGAAGGGTTAAAAGCGTCAACAATAAAAGTTAAGGCTTTTCGGATAGTAATCAAACTAACCGGGGACTTAACAATGCGGGTAAAAGGCACGAGGCCCTTAGTGGTGAATAATCGAGGGCCAAATCGCAAAGTTACCCCTTCGAAACCGAAAGGTCAGGTTAATCATTACAAAAGATTTGAAAATCTTGGAATTTAACCCTCAGGCGGGCCGCGTTAAGGATACAGGTGAGCTAATGCGGGTCGCGCGCCAGTTGAAGATACGTTTTCTGACATTAGGATTCATGCAGCCCGCGTCCGAGTTGCTGAATCCTAATGCGGGCCGCGTAAGGACCCCAGATGCAGAAACTTTGGACAGACTTGCTGTTTGAGCTTGTGAACGATCATTGAGGCAATTAATGAAGCATGGGCACCCTCTACATGACCCCTAGCACCTTAGGACACCTGCTGATCATCCATGGACCCTTGTAGGTTGAGTTGTAATGATCCTATGCCAATTTTTTCACTATAAAAGGCAAGGCATTGTGCACAAATGAAACACACCTCAAATCTGCATTCTAGTCCATCTCTGGAGCTCTAAACCATTCTTCTATCATCCCTAATCGTGCACTGTAAGTGTGTCTACCCTTTTTGTGGCTTAGTTTATGCATAGTTTAGCTTAAAAGTCAATCCGTCGTAATTAATGATTGACTTTGCGATAAATCACAAATGGTCCAGTGGTTTGTCGAATCAAAGATAGTTATATGTTGGTAATCATGTGGGCTTTAAACCCCTAAAAGGGCACCCTCTGATTCCCACTCTAACTAGTCCGAATGTCGAGTCAAACGTGCTTAGAAAAAGTCAACAGAAATGCTATTTTGCGATTTCTTGCATAATCAGTAATGTAGATGATATGTAACCTGTTTAAACACTCATAAAACATGATGATAAGTATATTAACTAGTCTAAGCTTGTTTGATCCGACCGTTTACTGTTTTGACCCGGTTCGGGGCCGAAAGTCGCAAAAGCTTTGACTTTTGCTTTGACTTCAGTTCTGACCCGTTAAAGTTTGATTTAGATATGCCTTAGGACTCTCTTAGGACCAGGTTACATGATGGTATAAACCTCTGTGACCGGTTCGTTGTTTGTCCGAGTCTTTTACACATTTCCGTTAAATGCTTAAAAGTTGACCGTAACGCCCTTTTTGATTTAAAACGAGAATTTCGGACATGTGAAAGAATCATAACCTTAGTTACTGATTTCTAAGCATGTCCCTAAAATTTCGCGTCAATCCGAGGTCCAGAATAGGAGTTATGCTAAATAGCGCAAATTACGGAAACTTTAGTAATTTAATAGCGCAATTAGCATAACGCCTATCTAAACCCAGATTTCGACATCAAACCTTTTATACACTGATGTAAAATAATATTTTGGGATTTTTAAAAAATTTTAATTATTTTTAACCTGCTCATAACCTGCGGTTATGGCAACGGTTCGGTAAATACCGAATATACCCTTTTCGGCCATAACTTGAGTTCTACAAGGTCTTTTGACCCGATTCCAGTTGCTACTGATTTTAAATAATAAATAAAGTATTTTAGACTTTATAAACTGTTCGGGAAACTCAGATTTCCTGTAGAACTCAGAAACCTCTTTTATAATCTTTAAAAAGACCGAAATACCCCTCCGGGGCATAATATGAACTTTAAAGCATATTGACTTAGGAAAACAGTGTAGGACTCTTACGGTTACCCGTTGCGCCTTTTGCGCGCACGGTTTGGCTTATGTAACTAGTTTACATAAACTAGCCGAAACGGGTCAAACCATATTGTTTTGACCCCAAAATCCAGAGTATGATTATTATACCCATATAAAACAAGTCTTCAAACTTGTTGGGTCAAAATCACACTCCATTCATGGTTTTCGCCTTTCACGCGATTAAACCGTAACTATCCTTTGAAACTGACTGGTCTAAGCTACGGCTAAATTAAAGACCCGTTAGGATTCTAATAGGTTAATTTAAACCTTCGTTCCAGATTAGGGGACCAGTAAAAGCTATCTGCAATTTATTTCGATTAAGGATTTATACTTGCAAAGGTAAATACTTTTAACTTATTTTCCGTTATACGGGCTTGGGTTACGGTATATAGCATACCGCTTGATCGGGCATCAAATTCTCCACCATTGAGTGGGTAATTGAATAAATTTGATCGGCTCGTTTAAACAGTCTTGTTACTTAAAAGCCTTTGGGGGTTAATGACCATGTCCCGGATATCCCTGGCATCATTTTACGAAATGGCCACGACCTAAGCGCGGTGTGTAGGTGTACACTCGTCAGTGCATAAATAGATCGTTGTGGTGTGTCTATTGATCTTTAACCCGGACTTGATCCGGGCTACTGAACGCATAAGGAACATGTAATTCGTTCACAAGATTATATATTTAAATAATTCTCCCAAGTTACAAAAGAGTTTGTGCCTTGTGCATTCAAATCAATTATAATAAACATTTTTCAAAAGTGTCGGTTGAATGTATTTACCAGTGTAAACTGACGTATTTTCCCAAAAAGATTAAATGCAGGTACTAAACGTAATTGGCTGGCTATATCTCCTTAGCATCTTAAAAGAGTCTCGCAAGCTTAAGGATGCCTTCGTCTGTTGAACAATACTTTTGTTATTATTATTGATCCCTTGTGGATTTTATTTCAACAATGGTGATACTTTGATATTACAGTTAATGTTGAAATATATTTATCTTTATGCTTCCGCTGTGCATTCATATATTGTGTGGTTTGACTATATTGTTGCCAACTACGTCACGATAATCCCCCACCGGGCCCACCGGTGAGACACGTGGAAATCGGGGTGTGACAGGTTGGTATCAGAGACAGCACTGAGTGAATTAAACACTAGCCTTTGTGTTTAATCTCAGTTACACAATTGCATATACTTGAGTCTAGACAAGAACATAGGACAAATTCGAATTGTTATTCCAATTGTCTTTTTATTGTTTATTGTTATTTAAAGTTTTGAAAGCAGGAAATATGCCACCTGCAATCAGACGAGGAAGAGGAGGAAGAGGAAAAGGGACGATCATTACTCACAATGATCACGAGGCTGGACCTTCGAACATGCGAGCTCCTTCCAGTACAAGGAGTGAAGAACCACAGAGACGAAGAAGAAACCTCTTTGAACCTGCGAGACATTTTACCTCGCATAGCTCAACACCCTCTTACCGTCATTCGTTTGGACCAGATTCGGAAAACAATCCCAATAACCCTCAACCATCGTTCATACCTATCCAGCGATCCGCTTCGCACCGTTCTTATGGCGATCCTTCACCTTTCTTCGTAGGACAGTTTAACCCGGCGGATTATGTCCAAGAACCAATAGGGTATAACCCTTTAGGACCAGAGGATCACTTTTCTGAAGATAATGCAGTGGATATGGACGAGGATACAGACCCCGTCGAACCTGCAAGGGGTACTCCCAATCACCCAATCGAGATCTCTGATGGGTCATCCTTTCATGGAACACCCTATCAAGGTCCCGACAGCTACCAGGCGAGGTTTGACCAATGTAATTGGTACTTCACACCTTCACATCATTTCTCGCCTCACGATCAACAGCAACAACAGGATCCTTCTGAGGATTCGCGGTTCGTGGCAGTCACGCCACCACCACCGCCACCGGTTCAACCAGTAATTCCAGATCCGCCAAGGCATAGAAGATCAGGCGAACGGATGTCTACCCGAGGAGGGGAATTTCATTTCAGCACCCCTCGCCACTCGAGTGCTAGTCACTTTCCGTCAGTACCTGAAGAAGAACCACAATTAGGGGAACCTTCTGGTCACCCTGCAGAGGTGAATTCTGCACCAGTTGCACCACCTCCGCCACCTTTCGGATATGACAATCCGATACCAGCGTACGACGCTTCCACCGCATACAACCCGTTTGAGCAGCCGACTCACACGCACTACAACTATAACTATGATGCCGATCCATATGTGGTAGCGGCAAATTACAATGCCCTCCATGGAACCTCTTGGAGACCGGATTACTCAGCTCATGGGTATCCAATACCTCCTAGACCCCCAGTTCAGCAACCGTCGCAGCAGCCACGTTTTTCTCCACCGGAGCAAGAAGAAATTCTCCACCGTTTAAACCGTGTGGAACGAGCCTTTGAACAAGAACGAAAGAGTAATCGTGGATTTCTCAAGGGCCTAGCAAACCTGCTAAAAGGGAGGAAGAAACGAGATCATTAGTCTCCTTATGTATTGTTGTATTTACAATTTAGTCCCTGCGTGGACATTTGTCGTATTTCAGTCCCTACGTGGACTTATCTTTTAGTCCCCGCGTGGACATCTATCTTGTATTGTTCCCTGTGTGGACTCGTTTTTCTATAAACCTCTGCGTAGGTATTTATTTATTTAAAAAAAAAGTCCCGTTTAGGACAGCGTGTAATCATATCTGAAATTTATGGAATGTTATGTTATGAATTTCAATTTTGTTATTATATATGAAATAAATCAAAAATCATTCCTTTTAAATTTAAATCTGCCTGAGTAAAGAATCTTAAGAGTGAAACCTAGCCAGGTGTCTTTATAAGATCCGGCCAAGATGGTAAGACCTGATTAAAAGATTCAGATTCCAAGTTAACCTCTGAAATCATGTTAACGTTCATGGCAGAAGTGATTCGTTAAAAATCGCACGCGTCATTCTTATATAAGAATCCTTTTAAGGATTCCAAAGCCCAAATTAATGATTTATAAATCATGGGTTAAATCGTCAATGAAGACGATAACTTATTAAACATCCATTAGTGATGTAGCGCCTACGGGCCAAACTTATTTAAACATCCATTAGTGATGTAGTGCCTACGTGCCAAATTTATTAAACATCCATTAGTGATGTAGTGCCTACGGGCCATAATTATTGTCATATAAGACAAAAGACAGTGGTAGTCTATGACTCCCTGTCAGAAAAGGTAAAAGACTATGGTTCGAACCTTCATGCCTTGATTCTCTGAAATCCCGGCTAATATTATAAAAACATCCTCGTGACTAGGCTTTTATGCCACTAGCAATATTGTTTGTAATTAGGATAAGTTATATTCAAATCCTAAATAAAAGTGAGTAACGAATTAACCAGATATGGTCTCTGTTTACCATGGTTAATGAATTGCCATAAAAGACAATTCCATAATAAACTCCTAAATAAAAATTTTCGTTATCTTCTGTAGCAGATTCAAGTTACCATGGCTGATCCAAGTGGGGAAAATAGTCATTCGAAGGAAGACGAATACGATAACGCCCAGGTTCATTTGACGGGCGCAGAATTGAAAGCTCTTGTCGACAATGCTGTTAAGGCAGCCCTGGATCGACAATACGAGGAGTATACTGAATCCCGGAGCAGAACCATATCTAAACCACACTCAAAGCCGAAAACCCACTCAAAATCTCACAACAAACCACCGTCCAAGCCCAAAAAGGATGATGATAATCACTCATCCAATGAAAACAGTGTCCGTCCAGAAAGAGTGTATACTGATGCATCTTGCGCCAGGGGCTGTACCTACAAGTATTTTGTATCTTGCAAACCCCGAGACTTCACTGGGGAGAAAGGCGCGGTTGATTGTATGACGTGGCTAGACGAGATGGACACCGTGGTGGACATCAGTGGTTGCGCAGAGAAAGATGTGGTAAAGTTTGTTTCACAATCATTCAAGGGCGAGGCCCTGGCTTGGTGGAGGTCTTTGGTTCAGGCCTCGGGAAAGGCTGTTCTATACAGCATGACATGGGAGGAATTCATTTCTCTCATCAAGGAGAATTACTGCCCTCAACATGAGGTTGAAAAGATAAAGACTGACTTCCTGTCATTGGTTATAACGAACCTTGACTGTCAAGCATACCTCACGAGCTTCAACACGATGTCTCGGTTGGTTCCGTATCTGGTAACCCCGGAGCCAAAGAGAATAGCTTGTTTTATCAGTGGTTTAGCCCCTGAGATAAAGGCAAGCGTGAAGGCCTCTCGGCCAGCGACCTTTAGATCTGTAGCTGACATTTCTTTGTCCCTCACTCTGGATGCGGTCCGACAAAGATCGCTGAGGAACAAAGAGGCTGAGAAGAGAAAGCGTGAAGATGATACTTCACGGAGGTCGAGAAAGAAACACCATGGAAACGGTGACAACAAGAGAGGGTCTGAGTCAAGGAAGGATGGGCAACAGTCTGGTGAGAAGCCCAAGTGTAAAAATTGCAAGAGACATCACTTTGGAAAGTGTAGACTCGAATCAAACTCGCAGACTCAGTCGAAGTCATATGCTTGCGGGTTATGCAAGTCCAAGGACCACAAGACCGTGGATTGCAAAAAGATAAAGGATGCAACTTGCTACAGTTGCAACGAGAAGGGGCACATTCGAACCAACTGCCCTAAGAATGCCAAGAAGCCGGAAGAGGCCAAGAAGACCAATGCAAGAGTCTTCAGGATGGAGGCGAAAGAAGAAGTGCTAGACGATAACGTGATCACAGGTACTTTCCTCGTAAATGATATCTTTGCAAGAGTACTTTTTGATTCGGGCGCTGATAAGTCTTTCGTAGATCATAAATTTTGAAAATTGCTGAATATGCCTGTCAAAACCTTAAATGTGAATTACGAGGTAGAGCTAGCAGATGGCACCATAGAAACCGTCTCCACTGTGTTAGATGGATGTGTGATATCCACTAAGAACCACTCTTTTCCTCTATCTCTACTTCCCTTTAAATTGGCCAGTTTTGACCTAGTATTGGGTATGGATTGGTTATCTCACAACCAGGCTCAAATCGTCTGCAACAGAAAGCAAGTGGTGATAAAGACTCCGTCTGGTGAATCGCTTACCATTCGGGGAGATACCCAGTACGGATTGCCTGAGCAAGTGACTATGCTCAAGGCTTCAAAATGTCTAAAGAAGGGTTGTGTCATCTACATGGCACATGTGATTATTGAAGAGCCTAAACCAAAGATAGAAGACATTCCCGTCATTTCGGAATATCCAGAAGTTTTCCCTGAGGATCTACCTGGTCTGCCACCGGATAGACAAGTGGAATTCAGGATCGATATTATCCCTGGAGCAGCACCCATTGCTAGAGCACCTTACAGGCTAGCACCAACCGAAATGAAGGAGTTGAGGACCCAGCTGGATGAACTGCTAGCTAAAGGTTTCATCAAACCTAGTTCGTCTCCCTGTGGAGCACCTGTCCTGTTTGTTAAGAAAAAGGACGGATCGATGCGTCTGTGCATCGATTATCGCGAGCTTAATAAGGTCACGATAAAGAATAGATATCCCTTGCCGAGGATCGACGATTTGTTCGATCAGTTACAAGGGGCAAGTTATTTCTCGAAAATTGACTTGAGGTCAGGCTACCATCAACTGAAAGTCAGAGATGAAGACGTACATAAAACCACATTTAGGACTCGTTACGGTCACTACGAGTTCCTAGTGATGCCTTTTGGGCTCACAAATGCACCGGCTGCGTTCATGGATCTCATGAATCGCGTTTGCAAGCCATACTTAGAAAAATTCGTCATCGTTTTCATCGACGACATTCTTATCTACTCGAAGAACCGAGCTGACCATGAGAAACACCTTCATTGTATTCTCAAACTCCTGCATCATGAGAAACTCTATGCCAAATTCTCTAAGTGCGAATTCTGGCTTCGAGAAGTCCAATTTCTAGGACATGTTGTCAGCGAGCGTGGTATCCAGGTGGATCCCGCTAAAGTTGAAGCTGTCATGAATTGGCAAGAGCCAAAGACGCCTACAGAGATTCGTAGTTTCCTGGGGTTAGCAGGATATTACAGGATATTACAGGCGTTTCATTGAAAATTTTTCAAGGATTGCTGCGCCCTTAACTTCCTTGACCAAGAAGAAAGTAAAGTTCGTTTGGGGCCCTAAGCAGCAAGAGTCCTTTGATATTCTGAAGCAAAAGTTGAGCAACGCTCCTGTACTGACATTGCCTGAAGGTACCGAGGAGTTCGTAATTTACTGCGACGCATCACACACTGGCATGGGATGTGTGCTCATGCAGAAAGGCAAGGTTATTGCCTATGCTTCAAGACAGTTAAAGGTGCACGAAAAGAATTACACCACCCATGACTTGGAGCTGGGTGCCGTTGTGTTCGCACTAAAACTGTGGAGGCATTATCTGTATGGTATCAAGTTTGTGATCTATTCGGATCACAAGAGCCTTCAACATCTGTTTAACCAGAAGGAGCTAAACATGAGGCAACGCCGTTGGATGGAGACTTTAAATGATTATGATTGTGAAATCAGATATCATCCCGGCAAGGCGAATGTAGTCGCTGATGCCCTGAGTAGAAAGGAAAGGGTGAAACCCATCCGAATCAATGCCAAGAGCATTGAAGTCAAGAATAATTTGATTGAAAGGTTGTTAGCTGCACAAAGAGAAGCTGTGTTGGAAGCTAACTATCCTAAAGAGAAGCTGGGAGTAACTGAGGAGCAGTTAACTCTTAGCAAGGACGGAATTTTACGATTAAATGGACGAATATGGGTTCCAATTCATGGAGGACTACGAGATGTTATCCTCCAGGAAGCCCATAGTTCCAAGTATTCTGTTCACCCGGGAGCTGATAAGATGTATCAGGATCTAAAGGCAAATTATTGGTGGATAGGCTTGAAAAAGTCTGTAGCCGCTTATGTAGCCAAATGCTTGACTTGTGCGCACACGTTTGAATTTTAGTACGGCTTACCATCCTCAGACAGACGGTCAGAGTGAGCGTACTATTCAAACGTTGGAAGACATGCTACGTGCATGTGCTATCGATTTGGGTGGTAGTTGGGATAAGAACCTACCATTAATCGAATTCTCCTACAACAATAGCTACCATACCAGCATAAAGGCTGCGCCTTTCGAGGCATTATACGGTAGAAAGTGTAGATCGCCTGTTTGTTGGGCGGAAGTTGGAGATGTCCAATTATCAGGACCAGAGATAGTCTTCGAAACGACAGACAAGATTGTCCAGATTCGCGACCGTCTCAAAGCTGCCCGAGATAGGCAGAAGAGTTACGCGGATCCAAAGCGTAAAGATTTTCACTTCAAAGTAGGTGAAAAAGTGTTACTTAAAGTATCACCCTGGAAGGGGGTGATGCGTTTTGGTAAGAAAGGAAAACTAAGCCCGAGATACATAGGACCTTTCGAGGTTATCGAACGTGTCGGGTCAGTTGCCTATAAGTTAAACTTACCGGAGGAGCTCAATGGAATTCACAATGTGTTCCACATCTGCAATCTAAAGAAGTGCTTCGCTGATGAATCATTAGTAATACCACATACAAATTTGCATTAGATGAGAGCTTGAAATTTGTGGAAAAACCTTTGTCGATTGAAGATCGACAGGTAAAGAAGCTTCGAAGGAAGCATGTACCTATTGTTAAGGTCAAATGGGATGCCCGTAGAGGTCCCGAATTCACGTGGGAGGTTGAATCCACGATGAAAGAGAAATACCCTTATTTATTTCAGTAAATCTCGGGTCGAGATTTATTTTAAGGGGGTGAGGATGTAACACCTCGAAATTTTGTGTCCAATAATGTGTTGACACGTGTCATGGGCTTACACGTGGTATTAACTATTAAATAAAGGATTAAAGTTGACAAACCTTGAAAGTATGTAAATTCGAGGGTTATAAATGTCAACGAAGGGTAAATATACTGTATAGTAACCCTAAATGATGCTCGTACCTTCAAACGAATAAATCATGGATCGTACGGAGCGAAACGCGGGAGAAAGTGAGAGATTACAAGCTACAGGGGGTTAATTGTGTCAACATGTTTAATTTATACCTCTGAGTGACCCTTTGACAAACCCGAGGCTTTGTAACAGTAAAATACGCTCACTAGAATATACTATATAAATTTCGCGAAGTTCCGTTTTAAAATGAGAAAGTTATGATCAAATTCGTATGAGAAGGGTTAAAAGCGTCAACAATAAAAGTTAAGGCTTTTCGGATAGTAATCAAACTAACCGGGGACTTAACAATGCGGGTAAAAGGCACGAGGCCCTTAGTGGTGAATAATCGAGGGCCAAATCGCAAAGTTACCCCTTCGAAACCGAAAGGTCAGGTTAATCATTACAAAAGATTTGAAAATCTTGGAATTTAACCCTCAGGCGGGTCGCGTTAAGGATACAGGTGAGCTAATGCGGGCCGCGCGCCAGTTGAAGATACGTTTTCTGACATTAGGATTCATGCAGCCCGCGTCCGAGTTGCTGAATCCTAATGCGGGCTGCGTAAGGACCCCAGATGCAGAAACTTTGGACAGACTTGCTGTTTGAGCTTGTGAACGATCATTGAGGCAATTAATGAAGCATGGGCACCCTCTACATGACCCCTAGCACCTTAGGACACCTGCTGATCATCCATGGACCCTTGTAGGTTGAGTTGTAATGATCCTATGCCAATTTTTTCACTATAAAACGCAAGGCATTGTGCACAAATGAAACACACCTCAAATCTGCATTCTAGTCCATCTCTGGAGCTCTAAACCATTCTTCTATCATCCCTAATCGTGCACCAAGCTTCTGTAAGTGTGTCTACCCTTTTTGTGGCTTAGTTTATGCATAGTTTAGCTTAAAAGTCAATCCGTCGTAATTAACGATTGACTTTGCGATAAATCACAAATGGTCCAATGGTTTGTCGAATCAAAGGTAGTTATATGTTGGTAATCATGTGGGCTTTAAACCCCTAAAAGGGCACCCTCTGATTCCCACTCTAACTAGTCCGAATGTCGAGTCAAACGTGCTTAGAAAAAACGTCCCAGATTTCAACATCAAACCTTTTATACACTGATGTAAAATAATATTTTGGGATTTTTAAAGATTTTTAATTATTTTTAACCTGCTCATAACCTGCGGTTATGGCAACGGTTCGGTAAATACCGAATATATCCTTTTCGGCCATAACTTGAGTTCTACAAGGTCTTTTGACCCGATTCCAGTTGCTACTGATTTTAAATAATAAATAAAGTATTTTAGACTTTATAAACTGTTCGGGAAACTCAGATTTCCTGTAGAACTCAGAAACCTCTTTTATAATCTTTAAAAAGACCGAAATAACCCTCCGGGGCATAATATGAACTTAAACTCGTTACGGGCATTATGGAAGGTATCCTACTGATACCACAACCTCTTTAAAGCATATTGACTTAGGAAAACAGTGTAGGACTCTTACGGTTACCCGTTGCGCCTTTTGCGCGCACGGTTCTGCTTATGTAACTAGTTTACATAAACTAGCCGAAACGGGTCAATGGCACACCCCAAATATCCATGTGTCACCGGTGGGCCCGGTGGGGGATTATCATGACGTAGTTGATATCATCATTGTCAAACAACACAAATTATAGTACACAGCGGAAGCAATAAAAATAGATTTACTTCAACCATCAAATGTAATATCTAAGTATCACAAGTAGTCGAAATAGATCCACAGGCGGATCAGAATAAAAGAGGTAATTGTTCAACAGATAAATGCATCCCAAAGCTTGCGAGACTCTATGATGCTAAGGAAATGCCAGCCTATTCCGTGTAGAACCTGCACTTAATCTTTTTGGGGAAAATACGTCAGTTTGCACTGGTAAATACAATTTAACTGACTCATTTTGAAAACATTTTAGAAAATTGGTTTGAATGCACAAGGCACAAAACTTTTTATAATTTGGGAATAATTAATCATAGTTAAACTTGTAAAAGAATTACATGTTCGTTATGCGTTTAGTCGCCCGGGTCGTGCCGGCTTTAAGGTAAATTGACACACCACTCAGTATAAATCCGCGGCGGGAAGCCAACGTTTATACCTTAATAAATATGGACACATTACCGGGTGTACGCCTACACCCGGGTGTCAAGGTCGTGGCCATTTCTTAAAATGATGCCAAGGATATCCGGGACATGGTCATTAAACTCCCAAAGGCGTAGAACAAACAAAACTTGTTTTCAAACGGGTCACATTGATAATACCCAACTACTAATGAGTTAGGGTCAATTGCCCGACAAAGCGGTATTTTATATACCGTACCCCCAAGCCCATATAAGGGAAAATAAGTTAAAAGTATTTACCTGAGCAAGTATAAACCACAAAAGCAAATGCAAGGGTCTTTTACTGGTCTCCTATTCTGGAACAAAGGTTTATAATAACCTATTAGAATCCTAACGGGTCTTTTAACATAGCCTAAGCTTAGACCGGTTAGTTTCGAAGGATAATTATGGTTTAATCGCGAGAAAGGCGAAAACCGGGAAAAGAATGTGATTTAGACCCGACAAGTTTGGAGACTTGTATATTATGGGTAAACTAAATACATTCTGAATTTAGAGACTAAGATGATACGGTTTGGCCCGTTTCAGCTAATGTGCGTAAACTAGTTACATAAGCCGATCCGAACGCGAAAGTGCGTAACGGGCAACCATATAAGTCATATACAAGTTTCCTGAGATTATATGCACCGAATATGTTATAATATCAGTAAGATATGTCCTATTATGCCCCAAATGATTTTCAACTCACTTTACGCCTCATAAGGGCATTTTGGTAATTTCACATAAACTTAAAAGGTCAAAACGGAAACCTGAGTTCTCAACCTTAGTTTACTGTTATGATATAAAATTTTACTAATTATATCAGTAGGTATTAAACCTTATGTATATAAACTAGTTTTAACATATACTATGTCGTAAAAATGCCTAAAAAGGCGATTTGGAGCCATTTCCGGGTTTTAAAAGAAAAGCTGATATTTTTATAATTCCAGAAGGCTCAAAATAATATACTTAACATAACAAATCAGTAGAAAAAGGTTTGGGGTCAAAAGGTTTTGTAAAACTCATTTTATGGTCTAAAAGGGCAAAACCGGCATAAGCCGAATTAAGCTTAAAACCTTAAGTTATGCTCAGCCTAAAAATAAATAAAAAAATCTTTAAAATTCCCAAAATATTATTATCTAACAGTGGGTATAAAGTTTTGATACAAAATTTGGGTTTAGGTAGGTTACATGCTAATTACGCTAACTATTTACTAATAAAGCTTCTAATTACGCTAATGAGCATAACTCTTAATCTAAACCTCAAACTGATGTCAAATTTTGGGTACAAGTTTATAATTCAGTAACTAAAATGTCTACCCTTCTTTTTATTCTCAAAAATCATGATTTATGGACATTTGGGCATAATGGTCAACGTATGGGCATTTAACGGAAACATGCATACGATCAAGATATCTAATTAGCCAAGTTGTATAATCACAGGAGGATATACTAACATGTTATTAGGTCCAAAAGGAGCTCTATGGCAATCCTAATCATGACTAAACCGGGCCAGAACTGAAAGTCAAAGCGAAAGTCAAACAATGCGACTTTCGGTTCCAAACCGGGTCTAAAAAGAAAATTGTCGAGTTGAACATGTTGGAACATGTTCTTACATTATTTACCAAGTTATATTAATGTTAAAACAGGTTACATGCATCCTACATTGCTAATTATAAGTTAATTCGGATTTAAGCATTCTGTTGACTTTTTAAAGTTAGCTTTGACTCGACAATTGACATGCTTAGAGTGGGAATCTGAAAATACCCTTTTAAGGGTTTGTTACCCACATAATTACCTACTTAAAGGTATCTTTAATTCGTGATTTGACAGAGCACATTTTAATTAATCACGAAGTCAAACCTTAATTACGACGGTTTGACTTTTAGCTAATTAACTAAGCTAGAATGGATTAAGGGAGGTTAAGGGCACTTACAAGAGTCCTAAGAAGGATTAGGGACCTAATGAAAGTTGGTTGCTGTCCAGGGAAGCTCCAGAGAAGTCTTGAACCAATGTTTCAAATGAGCAAATGAAATGGTCACCACCTCATGCCCTTATATAGTGAACTAAATGGTCCAAGATTGAGACAAGCAACTCTACAAAGGTTAGGGGATCATCCCAGGTGTCCCTAGAGGGCTAAATACTGCCTAGCAAGCCCCTGATTTCAAAAACCATCATTCTAAGTCGGTGTAACGGGTTGAACAGGCAGCTGTCCAAAACTTGCTGCCAGCGACAGTCTTACGGACCGTAAGCTATAGGCCTTGCGGTCCGTAAGCACCTCTTGCGGACCGTATGCTGAAATGGCTACGGTCCGTAACCGACCTTTGCTGAAAATGCCCAGGTACCTTCCTTACGGACCGTAAGCCTAGAGCCTTGCGGTCCGTAACCGTTGGTCAGAGGACAAAAATTTTTAAAACTTTTAAGTCTTGACCATGCAACCTTGAAATGCCGAAACATCATGCCTTTACTGCAGTGTAGGGTCCACTAATTCAGATTTTGCATGCTTGCATGAACTTTGATACCTTGGACTCTTATGGCATGCTTTAACCTTGACGGAATTATCAAGAACAAGTCTTGGTTTTCTCATGGAAATTGGACAAACTAAATAACTATCTTTGATTCCCCTTTTTCAAAGGTTTTAGTCAGTATTTTAGTAGTAACCATCCTTATAATCCTAAGTCCATATAAAAGATGAAACCTTATTTATTTGGAAACAACCGGTTATTCTATAAGATGTTTATCTAACGGTTTAAGGATCTTGGGATTTATAAAAATTTGGGTCGCTCAGAGGTGATTTAATAACATGTCGCCCTTGGGTCGTTCAGAGGTATTTTAATAACATAACGCCCTTTTTACTAAAATCCTACCGTACATCTTTTTATCTGATCCGGTTTTCCTGACACGTCTGTCTCTCATGACACGTGTCTTTATTTCAATGGACAGGAATTTTCGAGGTGTTACATCCTCATCCCCTTAAAAGAAATCTCGACCTCGAGATTTACTGAAACAATTGAGGGTATTTCTCTTTCATTGTGGACTCTAACTCCCACGTATAATCAGGACCTCTGCGGCCCTCCCATTTGACCTTGACGATGGGTACATGCTTCCTTCGAAGCTTCTTTACCTGTCGGTCCTCAATCGACACAGGTTTTTCTATAAATTTCAAGCTCTCATCTATGTGCACATCTGTGTGTGGAATGACTAGTGATTCATCAGCTAGGCACTTCTTCAGATTGCAGATGTGAAACACATTGTGAATACCATTGAGCTCTTCAGGTAAGTTCAACTTATAAGCCACTGACCCAACGCATTCGATAATCTCGAATGGTCCTATGTACCTCGGGCTTAACTTACCTTTCTTACCAAATCGCATTACCCCTTTCCAAGGTGATACCTTGAGCAAAACTTTATCACCAACCTCGAACTTGAGGGGCTTTCGCCTATCATTAGCATAGCTCTTCTGCCTATCACGGGCAGCTTTTAGGTGATCACTAATCTGGACAATCTTTTCCGTCGTCTCTAAGACTAGATCTGGTCCTGATATTTGAACTTCTCCTACTTCTGCCCAACAAATGGGTGTTCTGCACTTTCTACCATATAGTGCCTCAAAAGGCGCAGCCTTAATGCTGGTGTGGTAGCTATTATTGTAGGAGAACTCGATCAGAGGTAGGTGCCTATCCCAGCTTCCTCCTAGGTCAATCACACATATCACTTTTACCCTTTTAGCCCAAAAAGAAATTTTTTAACATCTGAACTCTCAACGTCTTTTTTTAACCCTTTTTGGACCCCAACGTCTTTTTTTCTAACCCTTTAGGCAAAATCGTAATTTACTCTTGATATTAACTATATATTTGAACGTTTTATTTAGTTTGGAATCAAATAGATTTTACGAAACTTAGAATAAAATTAATTAATATTATTTATCATTTCTACATTTACAAGTTTTAAATAAATGGTTAAATTTATTGAGAATTTGTTAACAAATTTTACTACAATATAATAATCTATTTATATCAATATAAATATATATTTATACTATACTATATAATAAAACATTAATGTGTAACACCTATCATCCATTGTAAGCATTTATTTTATGATTTTTCACCTCACTTCCAAACTTATCTTATATTAATAAAAATTAATGAATAATGAACTAATATTAAATTCCATCCTACTTTAAATTTTGAATACCATTCTTCTATTTTCTAATAAAATATTATTCTAAAATTTAAATTGTTAATTTAAGATATTTTTAAATAAAACAAATTATTTATCATGAAAACCAAACTTTGTATTAATATATGAAATATTTTTATTTTCATTACTAAAAAAAATTATTATATCAATTTTCTTACATAATTTATAAATCAAATTGTCGGAATTCGTACCAACATTTTATCAATCAAATTAAAGATATAGTGTTTTATATTATTTAGTATATAAAATTCATTTATTCGACCCGTGTAATACACGGGGTTATAACCTAGTAATTCTAATATTTAATAGACTAAAATGCCAAAATAGTCCCGGAGTTTACCTCACTTTAGTCCAAAAATAAACTTCTTTATATCTAAGTTCCTAGGATTTCATTTTTGTTGTCATTTTCATCCAATTGGTAAAATGAGTTAGAATTTTCGGTTAACTTCTCCTTTTTTATTGGTTTCCTCATTTAAATCAAGGGTATAATAATCGGCTGCCAACTGCAACTGAGTTGGTACGCCGTCGTGTTTTATTCCAGATATTCGATGCAAGATATGTTTGGAAGAGGACGAGTCGGCTGCCCATTTGTTTGTTGGATGCAAGTTTGTGCAGAATGTTTGGGAGGAGGTGGCAGGCTGGTGTAAAATAAAGTCTATCTGTATCCTTGAACTTAGGCATCTTTTACAAGTTCCAAAGATGAATCATGGGTCAACTAAGTGGAAAAGAGTGATTTTATCAATTGTCTAGGTGTCTATTTGGATTGGATGGAAAACCCGTAATGAAGCCGTTTTCAAGCCCAAGCAAGCGAATTTCAGTAGGGCCATGGAAGAGATCAAGACATATACTTATCTTTGGATAAAAAACAGAGCGAAGTTTTGAGCTCTTTCGTGGGAGGATTGGTGTAATTTCAATGTCACATCCTTTGGCATATAGTTTTGTGTATTCTTGAACTGGGGGATGACCATTTTCGGTTTAACGAGATGTTGACCGATGTGCTTTCTTATTTAGTACCCGGTCGGTCTGATCCTGAAAACATTTCTTAACACATGCTGTGTGCCTAGTACTATCCTGGTGCATGTCTATACACTCACGTGATTTGCAAAACCACGCTTAACTCCCATCTCACACCGCTTCCATTTGTCTTTATCCAGCCATTGTCCAAAAGTCCAATCCTACCCATCGGTTCCTTCAAAATCACATATGTTGTCAATAAATGCTAAATATGGTTAGATTTTTTTTCGGATCCTATATCGTACTGTTACCGATACCCCTATTGATTTTGTTAATTTGGTACATGTCAAGTTTTAAGAATTTAAGTATTCGGTACTTGCGGTATAAGTACTTATTTTTTTCTCGGTAAAAATGGTGTTGGTACCGAATTTGATATTATGCCTTATTTCCGTATTGTGGTATTATGGTTTATCGAATCGTTATACACGTACCAATTTAGCCTATTTGGTACTCGTGTAATATATTTTTATGATGATGATTACAACAACTGAAGTTCAATGAAGATGATATATCTTAACAGTTATTTTCGTTGATTTTATATATTATTTCGTTGATTACTTTATAATACATTATTGCATGGTATGAGAACAACAAAACGTAATGGTAATACAATTTTTGTAGGATATGAAAACTACACACCACTGGTCGAGAGTTGTTGTCACTCTCCTGATGAGTCCAAAACAAGATGAAAACTATGACCCATATCATTCGCGGAATGGATTGGTTGGTGTCACACCCCCAAAATCCACCATGCGGAGTACTACCGCTTGGAGGCGTGACATGACCAGGATCGAGCCACCAATCATACTGAACTATGTATTTAAGTAATTAAAGCCAACCACAATACGATTGGTGTCCGAAAGCTAGTTAACCAAGTTTTAATTTAAACAGCGGAAGCATAAACGTAAAGTCCAAAATATGAGTCCATAGTTTATAAGTTAAAGTTTCAAACGCAAGTTTAATAAGTTCATAAGGATTATATATTAAACACGGGACATAACTGTCCGTACACCACAACGACTCCTTCCTCGTGCAAGCTCCAAGCATTTAGCGACCTGTAAGGCATGTAACAACGAGTCAACAACAAAGTTGAGTGAATTCACAGTTGGTTGTTTAGTTATAGCATTCGTTTCGTAAATCATTTGTTCGTTTTGAAAACCATGTATCGTATGAGTATGCATCGCGGTCTTTCTGACATGTTTGCGAAGGTTAGTGGGGGTTTCCCATGTGTTACTAGACCACGCGTATCGACTGCTACGAAAATATAAGAGGTGCCCTAAGTCAATGTCTATCAGCATTGACCCTTTGCCCATAGTCCATTAGTACACGCCCGTCCGACTGGCACGGTGTGAGGTTTGTTAAACCTAATAGCGCTATTAACTAATGGCCCGCTCGCCATAGGCCTCGGCGATTAAGTCGATAAATGAGGGACTTAAAGTGATAGAGTTGATGGTCTTATGATCGTGTACGTAGGTTTTACGTACGTGCCCTTCAATCCGAGGACAGTAAAAAGTAGTTTAATAGTAATGATAGTACAAGTAGTTAATCAATCCCATTCCCAAACTCCTGGGAATCCCATGCCTTAGAAAGAGTGTGAACTCACCTTGGTTTGCTCGGTTAGATTCTCAATATAGCTAACAGTCAAGGTCGGTCAATCACGTCCTAATATAATTTACCAGTTAGTCATTTAGTGGCTTTCAAATAGAACACAAAGTTCCTACACGTATCTATCACACAACATGCATCGTTTTAACGGTTTATACCCCTCTAAGTTTTCCATCCATTCCCCACTCAAAATCAAACATACGATAATGCACATAACATATATACCATGTTAGATCATTCACGGATAGCACACTCGACATTTAGACACACAAGTCACAACTTATATCAATTCAGCATTAATATTCAAAACCGGCTGTTTTCGGACGTTTTAATAAAATTGTTAAATTATTCCAAAAATTCCCAAATTTTTACAAGATGTCTTAAACTTTCCATATTTTGTTGTGTAAAAATATCGGGGTCCGGTTCACTACCAATATTTTATAAAAAATCATATTCCGGACTGAACTCAGATTTATGAATTTCTGACCACAGTCCACGGAACAATTTATTAAAAATTCATCGAGTGTCCGATTTACGAAATTCCAGTGGGGTAATTACACATGCATCGGTTGTCATCTACTGTACAAATTTCATGGTCCGATTCATCATAAAACTCAGGTTATGACTGAAAGTACGACACCCATTTATTGCTGTCAAAATTCAGCTTAAGTTGCTGTTACAAATTAACACTTTAAAAATAGTAAACGAAGTCCAAAAATTACAATTCCGGTGCCATTAGAACCGTATTTCATAATATCACATTTTAGACTCAAAATATCAGTTTTTCGTTGAGTTTATGACCTGTTTACAGCCAACTGAAGTTGGCTGTAAAACTTGGACAGATTCTGATTTTCAGTGTTTAACCTTCTAAATCGTGTTCGATCGATACCGTTAACAAGTTTAGTGATCACAACAACATCAAGAATTAATATTAACCAGTAAATTATCAAGGAAATCAGCAATAATCATATCCACACCAGATCTACATGATTTACACCACTAGTTACTCTTTAACCAACATGTTCAAGACTTTAGTGCAAGTTCTTTAGTGTTTCATAACTTTAATCATCAAATCACCTATTAACCACTTAAATAACATGAAGAACGAACGGATCTAAGTTCTTACCACTAGCTCAAGGCTAGGGAAGTTCGAGTGAAGAAATGTGGTGGTTAATAGCAAATAGAGAAGGTCCTTCCACTTCCGAGAGCACCAAGCTACGTTGTATGACCCGTAGCACCTTTGTATGCTTGTAGAATGCTTGAAGGTGATCAAGTGATGGTGGTGGTGGTGGTACTAGGGGGCGGCCGAACAAGAGAAGGGAGGAGAGAGTTTGAGTGTGTTGATGAAGATAAGTGATGAATGTGATGATGGACTAGTGGTTTATATAGAGATTAGGATGGCATATGGCATCTAAGTTTGGTATATTCCCTACAAGATTTTTATAAAATATAACAAAGTAATCAAGGGTGGGACCCATATCCCCTAATCATCCAACATGGGGGGGGGGTAGTAGGTTAGGTGTTAACTAGTTTGATTACTTACTAGTTCTAATCTAAGTATTAGTTACATGATCTAGTTAGTAGATATTTTTAGGAGGTGTTATGATGTTCGGGGATCATAACTAATTCAGAAAAATAAAACAATGCCTCTGGTAATATTTTAGTGTTCCGGGTAATGTCCGGTTGTTCAGTTTGATATTGTTCCGTTAAAGTGCTTAATTAATCCGTAAAGTGTCTTTTATATATATTTTTGTAACCCTTTTAATTTCTAACACTTAGGAAGTCATAACAGACTATTTAATTACTTTTCTGTACACTATTAGTGTGTCAACATGCACATGTAAATATAACACAGATATCAGAAAGCAGTTACGTAATTCCACACAGTCGTCAAGCACATTAATTATTATTAATAAATTGTACGGAATACATCGGATTTTGAGGGTTGTCACATTCTCCCCCTGTTAAGAGAATTTCGTCCCGAAATTTAGTGCGTGGTTACTGAGGAAGCTAGTTAAGTTGCGTTGTTTTCCTGATTTTCCTGGGGTGTCACATCATCCCCCCGTTAATTTGGAAATTTCGTCCCGAAATTTTGCGGTAGCTTCAGCCTCAGTAGTGGTTGCATTTTTCTTAAACAGCTGGGGATACTTGAGTTTCATTTGGTCTTCTCGTTCCCAGGTATACTCTGGGCCACGACGGGAATTCCAACGAACTCGGACGAGGGGTATTCTGGTGTGCTTGAGAATCTTAACGTCTTGATCCGTAATTTCTACTGGTTCCTCGACGAATCGCAGCTGGTCGTCGATAGTGAGCTCCTTGAGAGGAACTATGAGGGTCTCATCTGACAGACACTTCTTCAGATTTGACACATGGAAAACATTGTGAACTCCGCTGAGTTCTTCAGGTAGATTCAACCTGTAGGCGACTTTTCCAATTCTCTCAATGATCTCGAACTGTCCGACATAACGCGGGTTGAGCTTGCCCCGTTTGCCAAATCGGACTACACCTTTCCAAGGTGAGACTTTGAGCAGCACTCGATCCCCAACCTGGAACTCGAGTGGTTTTCTTCGCTTATCGGCATAGCTTTTCTGACGGTCACGAGCTGCCGCGATTCGTTGTCGTATCTGAGCAATCTTTTCTGTTGTATCTACTACTAGTTCTGGGCCAGTGATTTGACTGTCACCAACCTCTGCCCAACAGAGAGGTGATCGGCACTTGCGTCCATACAATGCCTCGAACGGAGTGGCCTGGATGCTGGTGTGGTAGCTGTTGTTATATGAAAACTCCACTAACGGGAGATGCTTTTCCCAGCCGTTACCAAAATCGATTACACATGCCCTAAGCATGTCTTCAAGAGTTTGGATGGTGCGTTCTGATTGCCCATCCATCTGTGGATGATAAGCGGTGCTCATGTCTAATCGTGAGCCAAAAGACTTGTGCATAGCTTGCCACAGTTCAGAGGTGAAACGCGCGTCACGATCAGAAATGATGGAGGTTGGCACTCCGTGCCTTGATACCACTTCCTTTAGGTAGATGTCTGCTAGAGTAGAAAACTTATCCGTTTCTTTGATAGGCAGAAAATGTGCAGACTTGGTCAGTCGATCCACGATCACCCAAATGGTATCATTTCCCGTTGAGATCTGGGCAGGCCAGTAACGAAATCCATGGATATTTGCTCCGATTTCCATTTTGGGATCTCTGGTTGTTGAAGTGGGCCTGATGGTTTCTGGTATTCGACCTTGACCCTAGCACAGGTCAAGCATTTACTGACGTAGGTTGCTATGCTGGCTTTCATACCAGGCCACCAGTATGTAGTCTTTAGGTCGTGGTACATCTTATCCGAACCAGGATGTACTGAATAACGAGACTTATGTGCTTCATCCATCACAAGCTCACGTAAGTCTCCATAAAGTGGAACCCAGATGCGTCCGTTAACATAGTAGGCGTCGTTTTCTTTTTGTTCTAGCCGTTGCCTCGATCCTCTTAGGGACTCAGCTCTGATGTTCTCTGCCTTCAATGCTTCAACCTGAGCATCGCGAATCTGAGCGGGAAGGTTAGATTGGATGGTAAGCTGTAACACACGTACACGCCTAGGTATAGTATCCTTCCGGCTGAGGGCGTCAGCCACAACATTGGCCTTGCCCGGATGATACTTGATCGCGCATTCGTAGTCATTCAAGAGTTCGACCCATCGACGTTGACGCATGTTTAACTCCTTTTGCTTGAAGATATGCTCGAGACTCCTGTGATCGGTGTAAATGGTGCACTTGGTACCGTACAGGTAATGTCTCCATATCTTAAGCGCGAAAACAACTGCTCCCAATTCCAAGTCGTGCGTAGTGTAGTTCCTTTCGTGAACCTTAAGTTGGCGCGATGCGTAGGCAATGACCTTGTCACGTTGCATCAACACACAACCAAGTCCTTGGATGGAGGCGTCGCAATAAACCACAAAATCATTTGTGCCTTCAGGCAATGAGAGGATAGGTGCGCTACAGAGTCTATCTTTCAAGTGCTGAAATGCGGACTCCTGTGCATCATCCCAACGATAGGTGACACCCTTCTGAGTCAGTGAAGTGAGAGGTTGCGCAATCTTGGAGAAATCTTTGATAAACCTTCTGTAATATCCTGCCAAACCTAAGAATTGGCGGATCTCTGTTGGTGTGCGGGGTGCAGGCCAATTCTTGATCGATTCAACCTTAGATGGATCCACATGAATTCCATCCTTGTTTACCACATGGCCTAGAAAGTGGACTTCGCGAAGCCAGAAGTCACATTTCGAAAACTTGGCATACAACTGCTCTTTTCGTAGAAGCTCCAGAATAAGCCTCAGGTGTTGCTCGTGTTCCTCCTGACTCTTAGAATAGATCAGGATGTCGTCAATGAAAACTATGACAAATTTATCCAGATAAGGTTTGCACACTCGGTTCATGAGGTCCATGAAAACCGCAGGTGCATTCGTCAACCCGAAAGGCATAACCAAAAACTCGTAATGGCCGTAACGAGTTCTGAATGCTGTTTTGGAGACGTCCTCCTCTCGGACTCTCAGCTGATGGTATCCCGATCTCAAATCAATCTTAGAGTAATAACTCGACCCTTGCAACTGGTCGAACAAATCATCAATGCGTGGAAGAGGATAACGATTCTTCACGGTCACCTTGTTGAGCTCGCGGTAGTCAATACACATCCTGAAGGTACCGTCTTTCTTCTTTACGAACAACACTGGAGCTCCCCATGGCGAAGAGCTAGGACGTATAAAACCCTTTTCCAGAAGTTCTTGTAGTTGCGTAGACAGTTATTCAAGTTCTGATGGAGCAAGTCGATAAGGCGCACGAGCTATTGGTGCTGCTCCAGGAGCTAGCTCGATTTGAAACTCGACTTGTCGATGAGGCGGAAGCCCAGGTAATTCCTCAGGAAATACCTCGGGAAAGTCGCGTACAATAGGAATGTCTTCTATCTTCCTTTCTTCCGCGGATGCCTCAGTAACGAGGGCTAGGATAGCAGTGTGGCCCTTCCGTAAACACTTCTGGGCTTTAAGGAAAGAGATGATGCCTACAACAGCACCACTCTTGTCGCCACGAATCACGAGGGGTTCTTTACCAGGGCGAGGGATGCAGACGATTTTCTCCTTGCAAATAATCTCCGCTTGGTGTTGAGATAACCAATCCATCCCAATGACAACGTCAAAACTACCCAGAACGATAGGAATGAGGTTGATAGAAAAAGGGCTGACCGGCAAGGACAATTTTGCAACCTTTAACTATATGTGTAGCCTCTAAACTTTTGCCATTTGCTATTTCTACCGTGTGTTCGGTGTTCAAAAGTGTTGGAGTGCGCTTAAGCATTTGGCTAACTTTTAAGGACACGTAGCTAGTATCGGCACCCGAATCAAATAAAACAGTAACAAAGAAATCATCCAGAAGAAACTTACCCATCACAACGTTGGGATCATTCCTTGCATCACCCTGACCAATCACGAAAGCACGACCTCTTGCTCCATTACCATTGTTGTTACCCCCGTTGTTACCTCCATTGTTGTTCCCGTTTCCCTGGTTGTTGTTGTTGTTCTGATTTTGGTTAAGCTGGGGACAGTTCTTCTTAAAGTGGCCTTCAGCGCCACACTGAAAGCATCCCCTGTTGCCCCGTTGCTGTTGTTGATTTTGCGGTGCTTGTTGTTGCTGCTAGCGATTCTGATTTGCAGGCCGTGAGCTCCTGCAATCCTTGGCTTCGTGGCCCATCTTGAGACACCTCTGACAACGTCCTTTGTTGCATTGACCACTATGGTGTCTGTTACATTTGTTGCACTTCGGGTGGTTTCCTCGATACCCACCCTGTCCTTGATTACCGGAGGATTGCTGACCAGGACTCTGGTAGCCATCAGTCTTTCTCTGCTGAGACTGAACCGAAGCAGAACCCTTACTGGAGTTTTCATCCCATTTTCGCTTGTTGTCGTTGGGAGCATCAGAAGTAGTGGCGCTAATACGTTTGGGCAGTTTGTTCTGCTCAACTGCCTGATCAGTGAGACGGTGAGCCAACTTGACGATTTGCTGTATAGTGCCAAGGTTAGCTGAGGTTATGTGGCTTTGAATTTCTGGCACCAAGCCCTTAAGATACAGCTCAATGCGTTTGTAAGGAGGGTCCACCATAGTAGGACACAGGATGGCCAGTTCGTTTGACCTCTTAGTATACGCCTCAATCTCAGACCCCATCATTTTCAGGTTGAAAAATTCCACCTCTAGCTTGTGGATGTCGTCACGACTGCTATACTCTTCTCTAATCAGTTCTTTGAAGTCGTTCCATGGGGTGGCGTTAGCAACCGCCAACCCAAGCAATTGGACCTGTGCTTTCCACCAGGTTAACGCAGCTCCTTCGAGTGTTCCAGTAGCATACTTCACCTTACGATCTTCCGGGCAATCACACATCTCGAAAACAGACTCGAGCTTCTCGAACCAGTGAAGAAGGCCTACAGCACCTTCTGTGCCGCTGAAAGTGCTGGGTCGGCAATCCATGAAGGTTTTGAATGTGCACACAGGAGGCTGAGCATGTTGACCTGTGGCGCGAGAATAAAAGACAAGGTTAAGCACGAGGGTTGATTTGCGAAGGTGGGATCTAAACGTTCTAAGATGGGTTGAAGTAGCAGGTTATACCTCCTGCGGGAACAGCTGCGAGTACCTCAGCAACTCGTTCGTTGATCAGAGCCGTCAACTGGGCTTGAGTAAGGTTGATACGTCCTCCGCGTCCGCTCATGATCTTCATCACGAAGCAACGTAAGTGAGAAAAGTGTCGTGAAAGTGCGTAAGTGTGGGACGACAGTAGAGAGTAAGCACACAAGGTTCAAGTAGCAGTTATCACGTTAACTAATGCACAGTGCGAGCTATCTAACCGACAATATAACATAAATCATACCACCTATTGTGTCGAGTCTTGCACGTGGAGCGAAGCGTCGTTGTGGATCGTTGAGCACTGTACAGGTTATAGTCTGGTTTTATCAAAAATCTTTTCCCTTTCTAAAACCAAGTTCACTATAACCAATGGCTCTGATACAAATCTGTCACACCCCCAAAATCCACCATGCGGAGTACTACCGCTTGGAAGCGTGACATGACCAGGATCGAGCCACCAATCATACTGAACTATGTATTTAAGTAATTAAAGCCAACCACAATACGATTGGTGTCCGAAAGCTAGTTAACCAAGTTTTAATTTAAACAGTGGAAGCATAAACGTAAAGTCCAAAATATGAGTCCATAGTTTATAAGTTAAAGTTTCAAACGCAAGTTTAATTAGTTCATAAGGATTATATATTAAACACGGGACATAACCGTCCGTACACCACAACGACTCCTTCCTCGTGCAAGCTCCAAGCATTTAGCGACCTGTAAGGCATGTAACAACGAGTCAACAACAAAGTTGAGTGAATTCACAGTTGGTTGTTTAGTTATAGCATTCGTTTCGTAAATCATTTGTTCGTTTTGAAAACCATGTACCGTATGAGTTTGCATCGCGGTCTTTCTGACATGTTTGCGAAGGTTAGTGGGGGTTTCCCATGTGTTACTAGACCACGCGTATCGACTGCTACGAAAATATAAGAGGTGCCCTAAGTCAATGTCTATCAGCATTGACCCTTTGCCCATAGTCCATTAGTACACGCCCGTCCGACTGGCACGGTGTGAGGTTTGTTAAACCTAATAGCGCTATTAACTAATGACCCGCTCGCCATAGGCCTCGGCGATTAAGTCGATAAATGAGGGACTTAAAGTGATAGAGTTGATGGTCTTATGATCGTGTACGTAGGTTTTACGTACGTGCCCTTCAATCCGAGGACAGTAAAAAGTAGTTTAATAGTAATGATAGTACAAATAGTTAATCAATCCCATTCCCAAACTCCTGGGAATCCCATGCCTTAGAAAGAGTGTGAACTCACCTCGGTTTGCTCGGTTAGATTCTCAATATAGCTAACAGTCAAGGTCGGTCAATCACGTCCTAATATAATTTACCAGTTAGTCATTTAGTGGCTTTCAAATAGAACACAAAGTTCCTACACGTATCTATCACACAACATGCATCGTTTTAACGGTTTATGCCCCTCTAAGTTTCCCATCCATTCCCCACTCAAAATCAAACATACGATAATGCACATAACATATATACCATGTTAGACACGCAAGTCACAACTTATATCAATTCAGCATTAATATTCAAAACCGGCTGTTTTCGGACGTTTTAATAAAATAGTTAAATTATTCCAAAAATTCCCAAATTTTTACAAGATGTCTTAAACTTTCCATATTTTGTTGTGTAAAAATATCGGGGTCCGGTTCACTACCAATATTTTATAAAAAATCATATTCCGGACTGAACTCAGATTTATGAATTTCTGACCACAGTCCACGGAACAATTTATTAAAAATTCATCGAGTGTCCGATTTACGAAATTCCAGTGGGGTAATTACACATGCATCGGTTGTCATCTACTGTACAAATTTCATGGTCCGATTCATCACAAAACTCAGGTTATGACTGAAAGTACGACACCCATTTATTGCTGTCAAAATTCAGCTTAAGTTGCTGTTACAAATTAACACTTTAAAAATAGTAAACGAAGTCCAAAAATTACGATTCCGGTGCCATTAGAACCGTATTTCATAATATCACATTTTAGACTCAAAATATCAGTTTTTCGTTGAGTTTATGACCTGTTTACAGCCAACTGAAGTTGGCTGTAAAACTTGGACAGATTCTGATTTTCAGTGTTTAACCTTCTAAATCGTGTTCGATCGATACCGTTAACAAGTTTAGTGATCACAACAACATCAAACATTAATATTAACCAGTAAATTATCAAGGAAATCAGCAATAATCATATCCACACCAGATCTACATGATTTACACCACTAGTTACTCTTTAACCAACATGTTCAAGACTTTAGTGCAAGTTCTTTAGTGTTTCATAACTTTAATCATCAAATCACCTATTAACCACTTAAATAACATGAAGAACGAACGGATCTAAGTTCTTACCACTAGCTCAAGGCTAGGGAAGTTCGAGCGAAGAAATGTGGTGGTTAATAGCAAATAGAGAAGGTCCTTCCACTTCCGAGAGCACCAAGCTCCGTTGTATGACCCGTAGCACCTTTGTATGCTTGTAGAATGCTTGAAGGTGATCAAGTGATGGTGGTGGTGGTACTAGGGGGCGGCCGAACAAGAGAAGGGAGGAGAGAGTTTGAGTGTGTTGATGAAGATAAGTGATGAATGTGATGATGGACTAGTGGTTTATATAGAGATTAGGATGGCATATGGCATCTAAGTTTGGTATATTCCCTACAAGATTTTTATAAAATATAACAAAGTAATCAAGGGTGTGACCCATGTCCCCTAATCATCCAACATGGGGGGGGGGGTAGTAGGTTAGGTGTTAACTAGTTTGATTACTTACTAGTTCTAATCTAAGTATTAGTTACATGATCTAGTTAGTAGATATTTTTAGGAGGTGTTATGATGTTCGGGGATCATAACTAATTCAAAAAAATAAAACAATGCCTCTGGTAATATTTTAGTGTTCCGGGTAATGTCCGGTTGTTCAGTTTGATACTGTTCCGTTAAAGTGCTTAATTAATCCGTAAAGTGTCTTTTATATATATTTTTGTAACCCTTTTAATTTCTAACACTTAGGAAGTCATAACAGACTATTTAATTACTTTTCTGTACACTATTAGTGTGTCAACATGCACATGTAAATATAACACAGATATCAGAAAGCAGTTACGTAATTCCACACAGTCGTCAAGCACATTAATTATTATTAATAAATTGTTCGGAATACATGGGATTTTGAGGGTTGTCACAGTTGGCTCCCAAGCAACCAGGTGCGCCTCACGAGATCTCGAAATATGACTCCCTAACAAGTGGTATCAGAGCGGGTCGATCCTCTGATACATTGTGTTGGGGAAACAATGTGTTTAGTGGTAATGATAACATTTAAGAAACACAAATAATCCCTAGTTTTAATATGATTGAAATTAGGAATTTGTGTTAATAAGTTGTTAGTTAATATATACCACATACATATATCTAAACGCTTAATGTATATCTCAAAAATGATAATGAAGTATAACAACACAAATTAGTAGTGAATTAGTCAAGTATTGATTAAGATCAACAAGGTGCAAGAAGAACAAGCTCAACAAAATATCAAGGTAATCTAGATAACCGATAACCAAGCCATTCTAGGTTCGGGTTCTTCAGTGTTCGAGTTAAATGGTTCGGGTAGGGATGGCAATGGGTCGGGTTCGGGTCGGGTATTGGTAATCCCATACCCATACCCGGTTGTAAAACCGTGTCCCATACCCGACCCAATACTCGTCGGGTATATGTCGGGTAATTACCCGTCGGATACCGGGTATACCCATTAGTTTGTTAAAAGATATACATTTGGATTTCCAAATACATTTTTTACTATTATAATTATTATATAATTTTATTTATGCAACAACTATTATAAATTAAAAATGTATATTACATACATATAAGTTTTATCATAAATTAATAATAACTTTATAATATATATACACTTATATGTATATACTTCACAACATACAAAATATAAATACCATCATCAAATACATATGCTAAAAGAAAATTTATTTTTTAACATTATGAACATACTAAAATAAATCACTCATAGATAAGGGTTAATGGAAAATAAAAATATAAATGAAAAACTTCGGGTATATGAACGGGTATATAGTTCGGGTAAACGGGTATGTGGTTTCGGGTAATTGGGTCGGGTATCACCTAATCCCATACCCGACCCATACCCATGAGAATTTTTAAAACTAAACCCATACCCGGCCCAATACCCGTCGGGTATCGGGTTTACCCGTCCCATTTGTGTCGGGTTTCGGGTATACCCGTCGGGCTCGGGTATTTTTGTCATCCCTAGGTTCAGGTTTTATCAGGTCGGGTTTTATCGGGTCAGGTTTTATCGAGTTTTGAGTTTAGTAAATGGATTACTAAGAGATAAAAGGGATAACAAAAATTGTTGTTTAGGTTGCAAATTGATGTATCGGCTTGTGTTTCGATTTGGGCTGCAAATTGTGTTTTTTTGGGTTGTAACAGGCTTTGGTAGTCTTTGTTTTAGATAGAAAGTTAGAAACCATATATGTTCATAGCAAAGAATTTTATAAGCTAAGTAAATGAGAATTTTAGAAACCAAAAGGTGTGTAGTTGAAAAACAACTTACAAAACCAAAGAACTTTATAAAATTTTTAGAAGTAAACGATCATGAGAATACGATTATTAGAAAGATCTCCATAAAATCTCCTAGGATAATTTGGGATTTTTGTATATTGAAACTATATCGGGTTGTTCGGGTTAACCCGTTTTCCATAAATTTCATCTGAAAACCAATCCGATTAAGAGCATTTGGGTTTTACATTAGATCGGGTTCGGGTTTATCAGGCCTAGTAGTTCATCGGGTCAGGTTCGGTGATCGGATTCGGGTAAAAAGGAAGGCCCTATTTGGAAGTCATCAAAAATGGAGTTCTTGTCCTGACTAGAGAAGACGATCAAACTAAACCTAAGACATTTATTTCGAAAATTTTGGAGCTAAATCTATTCGATAGTGAACTGCCTAAAAATGAATATGAAAGAGCTTTAATGTGTGAAATCACAAATGATATTTGAGAATACTTGTTATAACCCATCAAGGTAACCCTCAAGTTATGGGGAACAAGATTGAATTACTTGTACAACAATATGAGCAATTCAATATTAATGAAAATGAAAAGATAGATGAGGGTTATGCTAGATTTAATTTTATTGTCACTAGTCTTAAAGCTCTGAATACTACTATTTTAACAAGAATTATGTAAGGAAATTCTTGAGAGCTTTGCATCCAAAGTGGAGATATAAGGTGATCGCAATGGAGTAATCAAAAGATCTCAACACACTTCAAATGGTGAACATGGTGATAACTCATACATTATCATTTTATTTTAAGTGATAATGTCTATAAGTTGTTGTGACTTTATTAATTTAGTGACCGATGTTACCAAAAAAACACAACTCTGTTAGCATACCATGACTTGAATATAATACATGTTTACCGAAAGAAAGAAAGAGGTGGCGGCTACTAATATTGCATTATTTTGTTTTCACAGGTTGCTAAATCAATAAGATGAAAACAACTTGTTGGCACTTTCAATTTACCATACGAGAATATATAACATGTTCAACGTAAAAGGTATTGACATTGTATAGATCATTAGAAATACAAGTGATCAAATTGGTGTATTGACAATTTGCCACTATCTCCATTGTCTTTGCTATACTAGAATGATGTAGTGTTTAAGAGGCATTCAAAGGCATATAAACCCGTATTAAAAGTCATAACACAAAGAAGCATAAGAACTACATTACAAAATTGCAAGTATGCTCAACCCTTTGTAAACGAGCACCAAGTTGGACGAAGGTCCCACCATGTTTCAGGGGGTGACATGAACACCTATAGTATGACATGACACCAATTAGATTTTGACATTCTAATTAGTTGAAAACATCTTTTGGATCCCCTCATTAGGGAAAAATATCACCCAAGTGTAACAACACACCTTTCTATATATATGTGTTTTAGATGAGCTCTAAGTTGCACTTTTCACCTTTTATGTTTCAAAGTTTCTGCAGACGCTGTCCTTTAACTTTAAAAGTTACAGTGATGTCCTTTACGTTGGCAAATGATTATATGCGGTGTCCTTTTGACCTAACCCAGTTAAATTTTAGAGTTAGCTTTGCATTGCATATTGTCCTTAAAAGAATCTTATTTAAAATAAAACTATAAAATGGTTAAGCTTGTTTTAAAATTTCACTCTAATATGAGGGGTTGAAAATGTCAAGTGTCTCAAACTCCTTTCTTTTTAGAGTAAATTACATAAATCGTCCTTTATGTATGCGCTGTCCTTTAACTTTAAAAGTTGCAGCGATGTCTTTTACGTTGGCACATGATTACATGTGGTGTCCTTTTAACCTAACCCAGTTAAATTTTAGAGTTTGCTTTAATTATGTGCATTGCATATTGTCCTTAAAAGAATCTTATTGAAAATAAAACTATAAAATGGTTAAGCTTGTTTTAAAATTTCACTCTAATATGAGGGGTTGAAAATGTCAAGTGTCTCAAACTCCTTTCTTTTTAGAGTAAATTACATAAATCGTCCTTTATGTATGTTGCTTATTGCAAATTGTGTTCTTTGTCTTCAATAATTACGGAAAACGTACTCGATGTTTGCAAACCCTTGCAAGTTATGTCCTTTAGCCCTAACTCAGTTAATTTGTGTGGTTAAATCTGAACAAATGGACCCCACATGACGGTATTTTTGTGGTTAAATCTGACCAAATAGACTACACATGAGAATAAAATGACCAAAATACCCTCATGTGGGGACCATTTGATCAGATTTAACCACAAAAAATTAACTGAGTTAGTGCTAAAGGACATAACTTGCAAGGGTATGCAAACATCGAGTACGTTTTCTATAATTATTAAAGATAAAGGACACAATTTGCAATAAGTGACATACATAAATGACGATTTTTGTAATTTACTCTTCTTTTTAAACAACCGCCCAAGAATGCCTGTTTCCCCTCCAATCGTATTTCTGGTGACTCCCGGATTTACCGACGAGTTACTTAACCTTCGAATCAACGTGCAATCTATACCCTTTTGATCTCGTTTATAATCTGCAATAATATCCTAGTATACTAACACGTTTTATACCGCCTTTATATGTCGATTGATACTGAATCAATCAAAGACCCAATCAGATCTTAGTCCAAATTCTAAAGTGTTCCAAAATAAAGGGTGTCGCTCCAATCAGGTATATGTACAAGCCTTAATGCACAAAAATAACCTTTTACTCGTCTGAAATCGGCGCCTAAAAATATGGGGGATGTGAACCGGTGTAGGATCGAAATAATTTTTCATTAAACGATCATTTTCGGCTTCATGGTCTCGCACAACATATTCCCTCCTCAAGATTGAGCGTGGGAGAACGATTAACATGTTGCATAGCGTTAATCGCGAGGGCACACACGCTCGTAACGAAAAAAAATTATTGGTATAGATCGATGAAAGAATCTTCTGATGGAGGCGAAGACATTGTAGTAAGGAGGGTTTTTGTAAAGAGTGGTTTTGGTTGAGTTGATTGGGTATAGAATAAGTTTTGTGTGGAGTTTAATTGATTATATGGGTGTGTGTGTGTATATATACATAGAGAGTTAGAAAATATTTTTTTTATTGTTTTTGACCCACGGTTCAAAATCTTGAACAAATCAACAAACACCCGTTATGGCCTTCGCGGGGAACAAATTTTCGAAGCCATAGCGCCTCGAGGGCGACGGTTTACCCGAACGCTATGAGGCGTTATGATGGTAGGTGGCGCTGGGTCACCGATCGACTACGAAGGGAATTAGTATACATCATAAAAGGACATTGTAATTTAGTTAAATGTGTTACATGTGTGTTGTCATACACTTTTTATCTAATATTTACACATTAAATTCAGTACTATATATTTAAATCAATTATTTAACTGCCCCTCATTTTTGACATTTATCTATTGATCATGATAACACTAAATTATTTTTTACTATCACGAGAAACCCCGTGGCTAAAACAGAATTCAGGATGTTTCACCGTATATGTAAAGATTCTTTTATCTAAATTTAAGATTAAGATATAATATAAGCATTTTGACTTATAATAAGTTAATTGTATACAACTATACATATTGATGCACAAACTCGTCTCAATCCACAATATATGGATTTGAAAAAACAAGCAAAACAGAGAAGCAAGACACATAAATAAATCAAAGACATAGACACATATAAAAACCCCATATCAATAATCGAAAGCAACAACTTTGAATGAGAAAGAGAAACAAGGAGAAAGCCGATAACATAATTAGAGAGTAGAGTGTAATAACATCCGATAAGAATGGCATCAGGATAACAAGTGAGTTTTTCTATGCCAATGTAAGGAGAACATATTTTGAAATATGACGGTGATGTTAGATATAAATATACGTAATTACCCGTTTATTGTTTATCATCATTACTAGCCTATATCCCGTGTGACACACGGGTTAAAAATATAATTAATAACCTATTATTTAATATGATGTTTTATATTTTAACAATCAAAGTAACATCTAAGAGCATTCACATTGATGCCTTCATCTTCATCTATATAATTGAATAAAAAAACTCATTTTTCTCTAAATTATGTTTAGTTTTCTAAAACCCCTCACATCCATCTCTCTATCTATATCTTTATCCTACTCACAAACACTAATTTTATTATTTATTTATCTTTCATACACACTCACAACAAAAATATAGTGGATGGATATGAGCCTCTAAATATACAGGTTTACTTTAACATCTATAAAAAATTATCTATTATAGAGATATCAATGTAGTGGTTTTTTTGTTGTTTTCTCTATTTCTTCTTCTAAATTATATAGAATTTATTAATAAAAAGGCTTTAATGTGAATGCTCTAACCAAGTAATTTAAAATAATAATGTTTTGACACATTTTTATTCAATATAATTTCCCTCTTTCGTACACAGGTTAGATAAATATATTAATAAAGCATATAATATTATAAAATGAACATCAACAATATACGAAAAAAAATTGTTGACTATGATATAGTTAATTTAAAACTTCCCACATAAGTAGAACTTTTTGTTTACATATAATTTCCGACCTTATACATTATGAATAAATTATAATATCCTTTCATAACTAAAGAGGTAAAAAAATGACATTAAATCAAATATAAGTTCGAGTTCACAAATGTTACCTATGATTAATTATCGTTTGAATCCTTCTATACTTAGATTATCTAAATTATTATTAGCATATTTAACAAATTAAAAATTGAAATGTATAAGAGGTCTTTAAACTTAAATTTATGGAAAGTAATTATTTTGATATACCACAATTATAAATAAATATGTATATATGAGTAAATTAAGTTATATATATATAAATACATAACTTATACAATATTAATATAATGTTGTAAAAAATAAAAGCAGAAATGTAACAAAACATTAATGACATAAAATATAATGTTGTAAAAAATAAAAACAGAAATGTAACAAAACATTAATACATTAAAAACCAAAACATAATAATTGCTTTGGAATATTGTTTTAAACCATTCAGTACAACAAAAGGAAATTAAACTTCTTAAACATAAAAGCTAGAATGATCCCAAGCTTTTGAAGTAGTTCTTAAACGATAAACATAAGTTAAAACACAATAAAATAACATAGGAAAACAACACTTAGAACATAAAGACTGTAAAGTCTTCATTTTTCAATTTTCAGAATTAGGAGAGTTGGTTTTCCAGGTTTAACTGGTTTGGTGGTTGACATTTCTCCATTTTCATCAACATCATAACTCTCAACCAAGTTTTTCTTGAAAGCAGGTTTTTTGGTTTTCCTCTTAAAGATCGCAGTCTCACCAAATGGCTTACTTGCCATGGCAGTGTCATCCAAATTTTTGGCCAAAGGGGTGATGACATTATCATCCATGGACTCAGTAGCAACCTAAAAATGATATACAAAATTGGTGTCAACAAAAATACTGAAAATTGGTCTTAATGATATAAATTAAATTGTAAAAAATTAAAAGTATATAATTAATTTTACATACCTTCAATTTGACGTCTTCGGTTTGATTTGGTACCAACAGTGACTCCCATAATAACATCAGTGGAGTTATCATCCTACATTTTTTGTATAGTACAATTTTAATATCAAATAACTAAAATACTACATAAACATATAATTGAAGATAAAGTTTAATAATGAGTAATTTTAAAGAGTACAGAATGCATACATTCAGGTTAACAGTATCTTCTGAATCTATTTCAGTGAACCTGTTGTTCAAAGAAGCGGACTTTTCCACCTACAATGTTTTTCAGAAATTGAGTATGTCAAATATGTTTCAATAGTAAATGAACCGGTAATTAAGTACTGAATCTTAATATTACCTCAATGTTGTTTGCTTTCTTCTCAAGCTCAAATATGATATCCTCATCATCAGTCAATTTAGAAACACCAAAAAACCAAAAGTTGTTTTCAATGTTGAACTCACTTATATCAATCTTAAATGCAATTTTTTTCCCCAAAAGAGCTTCAAACTCGTTAGGATAGAGACCCTTATCACCACCCTGTAGCATATATACAAATATATTATTGACATATTAGATGGGACGAAAATAAGAATGTGCAAAATTAATAAATACAAACTTACAGCAACATGTTTCTCAATTAAGTTAGCTGCAGTTGTTTTTAGAATTCGGCAAGCATCTCTGTCAAATAATGTCAATGACACAGTTCCACTTGAATCTTGAACAGTCAATGGAATTTTATGCCTAAATAACAAAGTGTCAAAATGTAAGGTATGAAATATAAACAGCTAAGAGAAACAATAACTTTCAAACAATTTAAATTTGTTTAGACCTTTGAGTATATTGAATCACAGTGTCCTTGCAAGTTGCCGTTTTGCACTCATAAACCTCTTCTTCATCAACCAAGACACTAACCGTAGGTATATCATTATTAACTTTTTGGAAAACCTTCTTGTTACAAGCTTTACAAGCAAAATAATACCATGGCAAATCTTCGGATATCATTTGAACAGTACCAACAACAACAGACTTGGCCTATAAAATAAGTAGTTTAGTTATAACGACAGAAATAATGTTAATATAAAAACATAGTCATGTACTTTACGTGATTGAGATTTACTTCAGCTACGTTGTTGAATTCAGATCTAACAACATACTCATCATACAATGATAAAAATATTCCAGAAAGCCGAGAAGATTGACTCGAACATGAAGAAGCAGCAGAGTTTGTAATAAGCCTGTTACAAATAATTAGATTACATTAATATTTGTGTATTTATAATAAATTACCGAAAAAATTTAATAAATGAATTCTGGGTTTTTTCAATTGAAATGATTAACCTGTTACGAAAAGAAGTCATTTCATCAACATCAGAATTGATGAAAAGCTTTGAAACATTGAAACAGATGTTAACATAACCAAAACGACCAAAGTACTTCAGTGTAGCAAACTGCAGAATGACAACAATAACACCATGTTGTTCTCTGTTTTCCCAATGCTCTAAAATCCGATCAGCATAAGAATCCCACAAAGACAGGTATATTGAATCCATCCTTCACAAAAAAAATATTGTAAAATCAGGCGTAAACAAAAGGGGTAAACATTATAAATTATGAATTTATAATCAATATATTGAATACAAATTAAAATACATACTCTAGATCTTGAATGATGACATTGAGTTTCTTGGTGTCTTTACCCCTTGCTGTCTTAAACTTCTTAAGGTCTTTAACATCAGCAACAAAACCAATAACATCTAGAAAATGACAGTCGGGTTAAATGTGAAAACATATTACAGTATTTAACAATTTAACTAAAAAACATGTATGAGGTTTTTAGTTACCTATAGATTTGTTTTCGGGAACAGTTTTGTCGATGATATCCTTAAAGGATGTGAATGAGAAGCCATAGATGGGACCATTGAAATCCTTACATGGGTACACATCGGTATCACGGTAGATTCCCAGCTTGTTTTTGTTGTCCACATACTTGTACTTGGACTCATTTAACCCAATAGTGGGTTTGACAATGAAATAGCAATCTGTTAGAAAATTTGGAAAATAAACATAAAAGAATTTAAAAAACAGTAAAAAGTGAACATGTAAGGTACATGTAAAAAAGTTGGTATGTAAAACTTAAAAGTTAAAAAATATTTAGAAACTAAAAATACTTAAGTTACAATGCAATGTTGTATTATTAAGTTAAAATTAAAACCACCAAAGGGTGTACAAATATATTATGCAGTTGCTTATTTATACAGGTTATAAGTTATTGCATATACCTAAGTTATAGGTACCTTTTAGTTCTACACTATGTGGATGTCAACAATTTATTTTTAATAAATTTAAGGATAAGGTAAATGTAAGTATACAAATATTATATGATGTTTAAAATATAAGCATATAAGGTACTTCAATGAGAATATGGTTAAAACTTGTGGTTGTTACATTTGGAACTACTCATAACTTATTAGGGATAAGATGATAATACAATTCCTAAATTAATGACATGTGAATAAAAATACATGTATAAAACACATAAAGAAACTACTTCAATAATACACAATTATACAAATAAAAACAAACAATTATATTGCATAAATATATTTTCTTAAAGCTAATGCAGTTGTAAATAAGTAGATATGTAACAGTTAAAAGATATTTAGAAACTAAAAAAACTTAAGTTACAATGCAATGTCGTATTATTAAGTTAAAATTACAACCACCAAACAGTGTACAAATATATTATGCATTTGCTTATTTATCGAATCATACGTTATTGAATATACCTAACTTATAAGTACCATTTAGTTCTACACTATGTTTTTTTTTTTTTTTTTTTTTGAATGGCAAAGGTTACATTACTTCTACTTCTACACCAATAAATACTAAACTACACCCTATGCCAGGATTTGAACCCTGGTCTTTTCTCCAAGAGGCAAGAGCCTCTACCACCCAGCTATAGCTGGAATGGCTAGTTCTACACTATGTGGATGTAAATAATTTCTTTTAAATAAATTTAAGGATACGGAAAATGTAAGTATACAAATAATTTATGATGTATAAAATAGAAACATGTAAGGGACTTAAATGAGAATATGATCAAAAGTTGACGTTTTAACATTTGGAACTACTCATAACTTTCTAGGAGTAACATGATATTAGAAGTCCTAAATTAATGACATGTGACTAAAAATAATTTTAAAAAAACACATAAAGAACCAACCTCCATAATACACAATTATACAGATAAATACAAAAACTAAAATTTCATAACTACATTTAATTAAAACTAAGCCAGCTGTGAATAAGTCTTTATGTAACAATTAAACATGCAAGTTTATGCATAACCAAACATTGTTAAAATATACATGGCAGTTGCTTATTTCAACGGTTATAAGTTATTGAATATACCTAAGTTATAACCACCTTTTAGTTTTACAATATGTGGATGTAAAAAATAACATTTTATTATAACTAAGGCAGCTGTAAATAAGTTAATATGAAACAGTTAAATAGGCAAGTTGTTGCATTAAATATAACTTTAACAACTTTAAAAGGTTTTAAATAATATACCCGATTCATTCAAAAGATGTTCAAATTTGGGAAACCATCTTCGGAGAACATTGGCTTGCATGGTGGTTCCCTGTCAAATAAAACATGAAAAATAAAAATAAAAAGGTTAAAAACCACAAAAAAAAATATACTTTACGAAGATTACAGAGGAAAGAGACAGGAAACTTCATTTTGGCATGTTACAGTCAGATGTTCATAAGCAGAAGGATAACACTTTAAATTAAACGGATAAGTGATTCGATAACCAAAACTTTAACAAAGTGACTGGATGCAAAGGTTATATGTTTGTTTGAGATGTAAAATAATTCAATTTGTTCGTTATTTCAAAAAACAGTGAACTTAATATGAGAAATATATACCTCTTCATCAACAACGATCATTTCGATTGAGTAAAACTGCTCTAGATTGTTATACATGGGCTGCTTCCATAAACGGAGTACACGAACCTTCACAGTGTAATCACGCCGAGCCAAATCCAAATCCTTCAAATAGGTGATGTTACTGTATCAAAGAAATATGGGGTTAATATTAGTATGTATAAAATAGGATATGAATCAGTAAATAGAAAAAAAAAATAAGAGAACTACCCGTGCTCCACTAGTTCACTAATTTGCTTCACAGATGAAATGAAAGAAGGAGAGTTCTAGTTGGTGAAAAAGGAGGAAGGGGGAGTGGATATAAATAATGGGGGATGGAAGAAAAAAAACAAAACCATATAAGGTATATGAAAGTAAATAGATTCAGTTATCTTCCTTGGATAGGTAGTAGAATAACTAAAAGGTGAAACAATTTGAAATGGTTTATTTGTCCTTATAGTTGACCGAAAAAAAAGTTAGACCTTACATAACCTGCCAATTTAAAAGCATGAACCGTTGAAAGTCCATTTGTTAAAGGAACAAAGAATTCAGTCCCATTTTAGGCTTTCAGTTTTGTTTGTATTATTCTGTTTTTTTAACTGCTGTCTTTTCAGGGCCTTAATAGGCTGTATGAATATCAATTGGGTATGTATAGTTTTTTAGTGAATACTTGTTCTTAAAATTATTTAAATACATATGTATATGAAATATCCTTTACTATTGTTAAGGACTACTGTTGTAAAGGTTTAAATTAATGATCTTTATAAAAAAGAAACACGTTTCCAGTCTTTAAAATGTTTACAAAAGTATGGTTATGAGTAGAAATCAAAGTGTCTTTGTGAAACGTCCTTGAAAAATTTGATTTACTTTCAAAAAAAGAAATATTGTTAGTATATTATTCAAACATAATTAATCTATAGTTGACAATTTAAAAACTGTGAAAACCATAATGTACTGCAATGACAAAAGGGCTTGACCGTTAATAAACTGAATGGTGAAAAGTGGAACAAAGATTATGGTTAAGGTCAACTAAAAGGAAAAGGTCTTTCAGAAAGTCAAAATAAAAGGTTTATGAAAATAGGAAAAGTTTGTCTTTGTATTTTTATGCTTTTCCTGAGTTTTTAAAGCTAGTAATCTGAAAAGTAAAGGAGGTGAACAGTGTTTTTGGGAAAGAGTTTGATTACCTTGTTGATACAAAGACAGACTTGTATACTTTAGGAATTCTTAGAAGTGTAAAGTGTAAAAAGTTATAAAATAGGTTAAAAGAAATACCAAAATTGATTCAGATCTGTTTGGAATATTTTGTTTTCAAATACAGAATGGTGACATAATGGTTTACCAAGATCAAAATCATATGAACCAAGATTTAGTTTAAATTTTACAATCATTCATCCTAAACATGTTAGTAATCAATTTGTGAGTACATTTACAACAATAAGATAAAATGAGACTTAAAAACTTATATACCTTTGGACCATTTCAAACTCAGCTGAGTGAGATTTCGGATTCAGGTATGCATCCATCCAATGCTGAAAACTGATGATTCCATAGAAACTTATTTGTATCACCTACAACAAAAAACAGTTGTTGAAAATCAAAACTCTATTATGAATCTGATATGAACTGAAAAAAACATGTTATCCCTTCTTAAAAACAAAAACTAATATCATGCTAAAAAACAGAGGTGACATTATTTCTTGCAAACATCCAGAACACAAATTGGACATTTAACCCAATATTTGATTATCAAATATCAAATCATATTCAGATTCTAAATAATTGGTTTTCCAAATCCATAACGGTAAAAAAAAAAAAACCAATGTTAGTGAAATTAGTTCAACATTAGAAATATCAAGCCAAACAATTACTTTTAGTATTCAACTACCTAGTTAGGATTCGTCAATTATGTATAAACTGGTTATTAAGATTTCCAATTTACATTTAAAAATTAGAATTCTTAATTCGACTTATCTGATTATGGATTTCCAAGAATCGTGCAAAGAAGTGTCAATCACATGAAGCCGACCAAGTTGTTTGACTTCGAATCTTAGAATAAACCCTAATATGTTCAACCAAAAACAAAATGTTAGAATAACAAAATGGAATCACAACTCATAAAACTGCTATAAAAGAGAAGAATGATGAAAAAGATGAAGAAACCCTAACCTGTAATACGCGTGGTTCAGATCTACAATAATCACTAACAAAATCAACTCAACAAACGCCTAGAATCAAGAACAGTGATCAGAAACATGACGAAACCATAACCTATTAAACGCGTTGTTCAAATCTTCATAAAAGTTTTAAAAAAACAAAAGATTTTTTAGGGAGAATAAAACCTGATACAGAAAAGGATGCAAAATTGGGAAAATAAAAACAGCCGCCAGTACGGATAGCTTGAACAAACCGTAATATGATCAACGGGTGGTTCAGATCTACAATAATAAGTAACAAAATCAAGTTAAAAACCACCTAGAATGAAGAACAATTAACAAAAAAAAGGAGGAATCCCATACATGTTAATCGCGTGGTTAAGATCTTCAACCATGGATGAATGATGGAGATGAACAATGGAAGAATAAACCCTAATATGAAATTCAGATCTAGAATAATCAGTAACAAAATCAACACAACAAACTGCTAAAATCAAGAACAATGAACAAAAATAGAATAAAACCATACCTGTTAATTGCGTGGTTAAGATCCAGAACCATGGAACCATGGATGAGTGATGGAGAAGAAGAATGGTTGCGCAAGTGTTGAGGAGAGAAGAAGGAATCGGAGTGGCTGTGGGGAAGTATTAGGGTTTGTTCGAAAATGAAACAAAAAACCCGGTTCAGCAGCGTGTAGACGTGGACACCTTATTTGTTGAACACGGTAGTAAATTGAAGGAGGGGCTGACATGTGTTTAGGGGGAATGTGGGGGTGCCAAGTGGAAGAACCTAGTTATTTTATTAGAGATAGAGATTACTATATTATTATTATTAATTAAATAAATGCTGTTTTGAAAAATTAAAATGATTTCGCCTTATTTCTAAAAATTATCTTTAACCATACTTAATTTTGCAAGGATAGTAAAGCAATAAAGTCTATAATATAATATCAAACAAAACAATAAAAGAAAACTTTTTCAATAGTTAAAAGTAGGGTTCTAAACGAATCAAACGAACACGTGTTTGTTAGTTTTTCAAACTTACGAACCGTTTATGAACACACTAACGAACATAATTCTATTTTTGTGTTCGTTTGTTAAGGAAATTCAGTTGTTCGTGAAGATAGGCTCCAAACACAAACGAACATATAATATGCAACTAAATAAAAAACATTTTTAACATTAAACATTACACCAAGTACATCCACCAAATGTTAAGTCAAATTATACTAATTTAAACATAATTATCCAAATTTACTTAGACAGAATAAATGATAATATTAATTCTAATTCAAAAGTTCATAATTATTACAAAAATGTCTTGATACTTCAATGACCAAGTCAGGAGGGAAAATAGTTTGGAGGGAAATTGGTTAATATTTCGGGTAAATAAAAGCTAGGAAAGAAATTGAAAAACTAAAAACTTGTAACTAATGAACAAAAACAAATAAACACGAACGGACATAAACGAGCTAACACATTACCGAACGTTCACAAACGCAATCGAACGAACGAACAAGAGCTTTGTTCGTATTGTTTGTTTGGTTAATCGAACGCAACTTATTGTTCGTGTTTGTTCGTTTATTAACAAATGAACATAAACGAACATAAATGAACTTCCCACTGAACGGTTCATGAACTGTTCGTTGAACGTTCGGTTCGTTTACAACCCTACTTAAAAGGTTAATACCTTAAAAGACATGTTTTTTTTTACAAAAAAAATATTCAACATAATTTTAACATATTAAAATTCATACAAATTTGGTAAAACATGAAAAAGTCCTCAACAAAAATTTCATATATTAAAATTTGTTCACTTATCTAAAATACATGTACTCATGAGTGGTGGTGGTCCGACGGCGGTGGTGGTCCGACGGCGGCACTGCCGCCGGAGCCATGGCTACGGACGTGGTGGTGGACTTGATTCAGTTTTGTCCGGCTCGGTTCGGTCAACAGAAGATCGGATTACGGGTTCACATCAGACTAGTTCGTGTGCGGCACAGATATGGTTCGATTCAGTGGGTTCCGATTCAGTCTCAGGTCCGACGTGGTTCGGGTTGGGTTAACAATAGTGGTGGCGGTGTTATACAACTCAGATTAGGTTTGTTCGACACCGGGTTTTGTTCGACTTCAGATTTGGTTCGGGTTTAACTCACTCGGTTCAAGTTTCGGTTCGTGGCAACTCGCCACAAAACGGGTTCGGTCAACTCGGTAAACACCCGAGTCAAACTCGGGCAATGGCAGCCAAAACAGTCGACTCAAAGACCCGGTAACATTTAACGGCGTGAAAATTTCTAGTTATATAGTTTTAGATTTTAGTTAGTTACGTGACCGAGCTCGACTCGATTCGACTAGATACTAGCTTACGTTTAGATATACTTAACGAGAAATTTTATATATAGTGGTTATATTGTTGGAATTGATTGAATTTTTGGAAAACATATCGACACTTAGTTGTCGGTACCGTCCAAAAAACAGAGAAAACGTAAAAAGTTTAATGTAAACTTTTTAACGTAAAACGTAAATTTTTTAACATATAGCGTAAACTTTTTAAGGTAAAACGTAAATTTTTAACGTAAAACGTAAACTTTTTAATGTAAAAACATAAAGTTTTTAACGTAAAACGTAAAAAGTTTAACGTAAAATGTAAAACGTAAACTTTTTAACGTAAAACGTAAACTTTTTAACCTAAAACGTAAAACGTAAATTTTTTAACGTTAAACATAAATTTTTAACATAGAACGTAAACTTTTTAACGTAAAACATATATTTTTTAATGTAAAAATGTAAAGTTTTTAACGTAAAACATAAATTTTTTAACGTAAAACGTAAAAAGTTTAACGTAAAACGTAAAAACGTAAAACGTAAAAACGTAAAACGTAAACTTTTAAACATAAAACGTAAACTTTTAAACGTAAAACGTAAACTTTTTAACGTAAAACGTAAATTTTTTAACGTAAAACGTAAACTTTTTAACCTAAAACATAAATTTTTTAACGTAAAACGTAAAACTTTTTTTTATGTAAATTGTAAAACGTAAAAAACGGCGTGTTAAAAAAACGACGTGTGAAAAAGAAGGGCGTAAAAACGGCGCGTTAAAAAACGACGCGTGAAAAAGTCAGGCGTAAAAACGGCGTGTAAAAAACCGCACGCAAAAAAACTTGTTTTGTTAAAAAATCTGAATTTAAAATCTGAATTGGTAAAAATAACAATTAATATAATAATACAAAAATAGTAATAAAAAACAATAAAGACAAAAAGACAAAATTGAGTAAATTTACTAAACTAACCTTTTGCATTAAAATATTAAAGACATAAAATAAGACAAAAAATATTTAATAATATTTTTTAATTACTTTTAATCTCATTCATTGATCTTGAATATCTAATGGTTGAAAAGTGGTTCTCTCGGTTCTTACAACTGGGGGTGGTTTTCATTTTAGCGCTCCCCTATATATATATATATATCTATATATATATAGGGGACCGCTAAAATGAAAACCACCTCCAGTTGTAAGAACCGCGAGAACCACTCTCAACCAATCAAAGAAAGGGGTAGTTTGGTCATTGCCTTTAAATGTCCAATCTCTTCTCTCTCCTCTCTCCTATTTAATGTTGCAGACCTTTCTCTTTCTTGAGCCCCCATCTCTCATATCTACTGCATAAGGAAACACTCCAAAATCAAAACTCAAACTAACTATCACCTCGATCCTTTTCATCTTTAAAGTTGCAGCACCCCCACTTCATCCCACTTCTCCTCTTTAAAGTTGCAGCACCCCCACTTCCTCCCATTTCTCGGGTAAAACGGCCGGCCACCACCGTTTGGTGGTGGCGTACGACGGCAACAGCAAGAGAGGCGGAGAGAAATTTCCGGCCACAGTGTTGACGGCGACACCCCCTTCTTCTCTGGTGAGCCGCACCCCTTCCTCTCCGGTGAGCCGCACCCCTTCCTCTCCCTCTCTTCATCATAAAGATTCGACCACGGATCAGATGTTTCAGCGCCGATTCCGAGCGGCCAAACCCACCAGAACACCCCCTTGCTCTCCATGAACACCGTTGGGCGACAACAATGGAGGCGTCGCCGCTACGGCGACAGCGTGGCTTCTCGACGACGACGAAGAGAGAGGGAGGCAGGGAGGAGAGAGAGAGCTGATCGAGATCGGAGAACCCGAGAGATGAGCGCCAGCGACATCAGGGGTTTCCGACGGGTGGAGCTCCGGTGAGCCTCTTTCAATTTTTCTTAATTGTTCTTTCTCTTTTCTTTCTTTCACCGGGTAATAATGTTCCGCTAATATAATTTTTTTACAGTGATGTTGTCGATGATGACGATGATGATCGTCACTAGTGTTGATGATGATCATGGTGTCGATGGTAAGGGTGGTGCTTGGCTGATGACGGTAGTAACGGTGTCGGTTATGTTTCGGGTCATGTTTTAGTCAAGATTCAATACTTGGCTCGGGTCGGGTCAACTCGGTGTTCGAGTCAACTCAGTTGAACGAGTTAGTCAACTCAGGCAATACGGGCCAACTCAGTGGTGCGGGTTAACTCAGTTCGAGTCCCGGTTGACTCGTTTTGCGTAAAAAAGTTTTTGTAAAAAAAAAGTTAAAACCGTAAACCGTAAACTTTTTAACGAAAAACGTAAAACGTAAAGTTTTTAGCGTAAAACATAAAAAGTTTAACGTAAACCGTAAAACATAAAAAGTTTAACATCAAACGTAAAACGTAAAACGTAAAAAGTTTTACGTAAAACGTAAAAAGTTTAACGTAAAACGTAAAAATTTTAACGTAAAACGTAAAAAGTTTAACGTAAAACATAAAACGTAAAAAGTGTAAAAAACAGCGCGTTAAAAAAATGTAAAACGTAGAAAGTTTTACGTAAAACGTAAAAAGTATAACGTAAAACGTAAAATGTAAAACGTAAAAAGTGTAAAAAAACAGCGCGTTAAAAAACGTGTAGAAAACGGTGCGTTAGAAAAACGACGTTAGAAAAACAAAATTTTAAAAAAATTATCATAAAAATCTTATTTCAAAATATTCTTTTAAAAAGAACTGTTTTTTAATAACAAGTAACTAATGAATAGGACAAAAATAGGCAATTAAATATAATATATATAAAAAGACAAAAAAAAACAATTTTACTTAAATGCCCTTTAACAATAAAATATTAAAGACATAATAAGACAAAAAGAATTTAATATTACTTTTAACTACTTTTAATCTCATCCATCCATTTTGAAGATCTAATGGTAAGAAAGTGGTTTCCGCGGTTCTTACAACTGGAGGTGGATTTCATTTTAGCTGTCCCCTATATATATATATATATATATATATATATATATATATATATATATATATATATATATATATATATATATAGAATTGCGCTAAAATAAGAACCACATCGAGTTGTAAGAACCGCGAGAACTTTTTGATCCGGACCGAGGTGGACCAATTTTTTTTTTCATAAACGTAGATGCATGTATTATAAACACATTTATAAAAAAAAATTCAAAAAAAAAAATGTCGTGTGTGTAGTTTTGAGCACCACAAGTTTGTGTAATTACGGTACCCGTAAATTTTCCGGTTAGATTTACGGTACCCGTAAACACAAACTTGTGGTGCTCAAAACTACACACACGACATTTTTTTTTTGAATTTTTTTTTACAAATGTGTTTATAATACATGCAACTACGTTTTTGAAAAAAAATTTTGGTCCACCTCTCCCCGCACGGTGTAGTTCTCACGGTTCTTACACCACGGTTCTTACACCTCGCCCCGCACGGTGAACGCCCACCCGTGGGGTGTAGTTCTCGCGGTTCTTACAACTCGGGGTGGTTTTCATTCTAGCGGCTCCCTATATATATATATATATATATATATATATATATATATATATATAGGGGGCCGCTAAAATAAAAACCACCCCAGTTGCGAGAACCGCGAGAACCACTCTCCACCAATCAGATAATGACAACTAAAAGGGTAATATAGTCATTTAATCAAAACAATCAAATCGCATCTCTCTTCTCATTAAAGCCACTTTTTAAAGTATTTTTAATTTCTCTCTCTTCAACTTCTCTCTCTTCACATTTCTCTCTCATTTTTTTGTTATTTTGTAAAAAAAGTTTAAAACTGTAAAAAAGTTTAAAAACATGTGTGTAAAAAAAAGGTTTTTGTAAAAAAAGGTTTTTGCAAAAAAAAAGGTTAAACCATAAAAACGTTTTCGTATAAAATTTTGTCCTTTTTTAAAAAGTTTTTATGAGAAAAAAATTGTAAAAAAATTTTGTTAGATAAGTTTTTGTAAAAAAAAGTTTAAAAGCGTAAAAAACTTTTTCGTAAAAAAACGTAAAAAAGTTTAAAAAACGTGTGTGTAAAAAAAGTTCTTGTAAAAAAAAGGTTAAAACATTAAAAAAAATTCGTATAAATTTTTGTTCTTTATTAAAAATTTTTGTTAAAAAAATGTAAAAAAGTTTTTATGTAAGAAAGTTTAAAACCGTAAAAAAAGTTTTCGTAAAAAAAAATTTAAAAACGTGTGTGTAAAAAAAACGGCCCGTAAATACGGGGCGTATAAAACGTCGCGTAAAAAATAGCACGTAAAAAATGGGGTGTAAAAAACGGCGCGTAAAAAACGGCTCGTAAAAAAAGTGGGTGATAAAACGACGCGTCAATACGGGGGCGTAAAACGGCGCGTAAAACCGGGCGTGAAAACAGCGGGTAAAAACGGGGTGCAAAAAACGGCGTGTAAAAAATGGCTCGTAAAAAAACTGGGTGATAAAACGACGCGTCAATACGGGGGCGTAAAACGGCGCGTAAAACCGGGCGTAAAAAGCGGCGCGTAAAACCGGGCGTAAAAACGGCGCCTAAAACCGGGCGTAAAAACGGCGCGTAAAAACGGGGCATAAAAAACGGGGCGTAAAAAACGGCTCGTAAAAAAACAGGCTCGTAAAAACGTTTTTTGTAAAAATTCCTGACAAAAATTGTTTTTTTTGTAAAAAAAAATCATAATTTAAAATGTTTTTTCTTTAAAAAATCTGATTTTAATAAAAAAACAATTAATTTTATAAGACAAAAAAAGTAATAGAAACAATAGGTCCCGAGTTCGATTCCCACAAGGGGGGGTTTTTCCCATATTTATTGGATTTCCTCCTGAATTGGTGTATAGACATTATGCCTAGTGGAGATGAATATGATCAGGTGGTTGTGGTTCCCCTGGTGACATAATGATACTCTAGTGGTCCGTTAGTAATCCAAATTTGCCTTTAAAAAAATATCCTTCTTTTCCCAAGTTTCTAGCTGGCTCTTCTATTATCTATTATCTATTATATACAATAAACAAAAAAAAAATATGGGACACGTGTCACTTGATTAGGGCAGTTATAATTGGGTTTTGGCGGGAAATGGGATGGTTTTTTTAGCATATCGATTAGGTCCGTGTGTATTTGGATTCAGTATTTGGATCCATATATATTCTTCTAATAAAATAATTCTTTGCCTTCTCTTATCATCAGTCACACCAACCTTTCATTACACTGTGTTTTCTGCCGACTTGAGATACGCTTCCGCCTCAATGATTCCCCTTTCATTCATTCATTCGTTCTTTTCAAGATCTGCATCCGCCAGGCACTTTAATCTTATCATTAACGGTGAGTGAAGATCCGATAGAATAGCTTGGATTCGTCAACAAGGTAATCTTTTTTTGTTGAAATTAGGTTTAAGTTTTTTTCCGAATTTAAGCTTGAATACATGTTTCTGATTGTATTTATTGACCATCCATTTCCGATTTTAAGTTTTTTGGTTGTTGAAATTAGGGTTTTTTTTATTTTATCTTGATTTTCTTTCTGATTTAGGGTTTAAAATGGTTGATCAATTTATCATGATTTTCTTTACGATTTAGGGTTAAAAATATCATCAACGGCGATATTTGAAGTGAAGATCCGATAGAATAAAGGTAATCTTTTTGGTTGAAATTAGGGTTTGCATCGTTTATCATATAATAGATTCAGATGTTTTTGATTGTTTTTAACCACCGTCTATTTCCGATTATTAGTTTTTTGGTTGTTGAAAAGCTAAGCATGAGTTCAATTGCATGATAAATATTGTTCACTAAGAAAGAGCATAAGTTACTAAACCCCTGGACTGGATTATTCTCATTCGAATTTACTCTTCTCCTTTCACACACAAACTTTTCCATATCACCTGTATATACATATACATATCTACCCATTTAATGAATAGTTTGATGTTGGTATGACCTTTTAATCTTGTTTCGTGGTAATCTTTATAGGTCGAATGACGTATTAATGTATAGTTTGATGTTAGTGGGATCTTTTAATCCAGTTTTGCTATAAAATTTATTGGGCAAATGATATATTAATGTATAGTTTGATGTTGGTGTGATCTTTTAACCCAGTTTTGTTGTGATTTTTTAGGGCAAATGACATATGCAAGGAATCGAAGACGCAAGCAATTAACGCTGAAGACGTATTCAAGGCGCTTGAAGAGATCGAGTTTCCAGAATTCATTGCACCACTAAGAGCCTATCGATTTGGTTCCAGCTGTCAAAGAGTTGCATATGCTAACTTCTGAGGACCTTAGTAAGTTAATCAGGGATTCTAATAATGATATTATTCAGTGGACTGCCCATGGTGGATCTTCAAAATAGGTTGCTAGATTTTTATTTAAATGGGCTATTATCTATGTCACACCCCAACCGATGGCGGAATCATCGGGGCGTGGCACTAGGCGAATCAGATTGCTCAAGAGAATCCATAACAACTAAAAGCGACAATATTTATTACATTTGTTATCCCATACTAATAAACAATACAATCACATAAGTTATCAAAGATTTATTGTCCTCTCAAACAATACAAATCCGACAACCTAGATTTTAGATGAGTTTCTAGACTTCCTAGCTTGATTTGATTTAGACTGCGACTAAACCTGCAACATACGTTAAAACAACGTCAATACAAAAGTATTGGCGAGTATACAAGTTTTGATAACGAAACATAGTAGATAAAAAGTGCTGCGAATTACCACATACATAAACGAGATACCTCAACACATATATTAGACAGATACTACCAGCTAAGTCTCTCGAGCTGCGATTGCGATTGCTATTCATCCTAACTAGACCCCGTCGGGTACTATAGTACTATACTAGTTAAGGCGGGACCTCGCGAGTAAAAGTCCTAACACATATGTAACTAGCATCACGTGTAAATAAGGATAACAGTTATTCGCAAGTGATAAACAGTTCGATTGAATAATTCATTTTGATAAATTCGTTTTGATAGGAATGTATGTTACACCCAAAATGCGATAAAAAGGGTTCGAGTATACTCACAGTCGGTGCTCAGCAAGTAACCACAACTTGGTTGGATTGAAGGGAGCGCGTCTGAGATTCGCCTGATTACAGATTGATAGCGTAAGCGTTGAATAGTGCGTTAAATGGTGGCGGGTGACCCAAGTGTCGAATGGTAATCTGATCGGATGGCCATTCGATTGGATTGACATTCGTTTGGGATGGATGTATTTGTGTAAGATGGCTTTGAAGTTTTCGTTGTAGCATTTTGAAAATAGAGAAGTATCTCTACCCTTCAGGTTGATCGATCGATCGATCGGATAGCAATCCGATTGGCGAGACATTTCTAATGAGATCAAGTTCATAGCAGGATGGTCACTCGATCGGATGGCAATCCGATCGGATAGCAATCCGTTAGAAACTGATGTTCTTTGAAACTCATGAAAATGTTTAAGTGTCGAAGTTCCAAATGTCAGCTGATCGAATGGTCGTTCGAGCGGATGGCAATCCGATCGGACGGCAATCCGTTCAACGTTCAGAGCCTTGCAAGTTTGAAGAAAAGTTTAAGTGTGGAACCAAGTGCAATCCAATCGGATAGCAGTTCGATTGGATGGCTATCCGATCGAACGGCAATCCGTCCCAACGAATCTGATCGTCTTGAACTTGATTATTTTTGAAAGTTTGCGGTTTGATCGAGACGGTGTGACAACGTATTAAACAATGGAACTCCACCAAGGCTAAGTCATCCGATCGGATGGGAATCACCCTGTTCGATCAGTTAACTGTCCTTGACGGTTGTTCGTATTCAACCCGTTAACCGGTCATCTCGTCGATAGAAATCAGTTCTCAAACCGACACTTCACTATAGAATGAGTAGAAGGTCTGAACGAGCTCCGATTCTACCGGCTTTGAGTAAAAAGTTAAGAAAGCTTAAGAGAAACTTGAAATACTTAGATTCGGCTTAGATCTAGGTGCGATTAGTGTTTTCATACAGTGGAATCCATTAGATCTGAAATGTTCTTGATGTTGTGAGGTCACGCTTCATTGTTCCTAAGAACTCCATGATGACATCACCTTAGAACGCCCCAAATCCGAGGATTTTATGGTGAAAAGGTGAGATTTGTTGTTGGAAAAGATGAAGGAGTGCGTGTAGATAATAGAAGTACAAGATTTGAGGTAGAAACTTACAAGAATCGCGAGAAATCAAGAGAAAATAGCCCCAAAGCGTGCTGGTCGAGTAAGAGCTGTCACATCACTTGAAAAGTGATGTGACAAGTGCTATTTATAGGTGAAGAGGAGAGGAGGTGATGGAGTGCCATGGATCGGGTGGCAATCCGATCGGTGGTCTCCGGCGAATTGCGTTTCGATGTTTCGTTTTGTTCGTTAAGCGTTGCGATAGTCTAGTTACACATTTTCGTACCCACATTCTCATATTTATTATAATTAGTCACAAAGGGTCGTATAAACATCCACATTTCAAAGTCCGCGTTGCGATAATCGAGCTGCGTGTTTCGAATATGCGTTGCATTGCGACACATCACGGCTATCGAGGAGGGTAGAATAGGTCCTCACTCAATGTCATCGTGAGTGTTAGTACGTGCGATGTGATGTGTTATAGCGATAAAGTATGCGTAATATGCGAAAATACTGCGAAGTAGCGATGTATTCGAAATGGATACATTATGATTCGAATCTCTGGTGCTAGGCGTAACGAGTAAAACGAGTAGTAACAACGCACGAACGTGCGGGTTGTTACAGTCTCCCCTGCTTTAGGAAATTTCGTCCCGAAATTAATCCACAAGAAGGGTTGTGAGGATTGATACCACTGAGAGTAGCGATAAAAGCGCCAAAATAAACGAGCGATCAATTGAAATTCGACGAGTGAGAGCGTTGCGACGACTGGCGATGGTAGCGAGTAAGGCGATTTGTATAACAAAAGATGGCAACACACGAAAAGCGATCCAAAAGTGTTTTGAATTCTCGAAAAGTTGATTAATTTGAAAGGTTGGAGAAAACTTATTTATGAAAAATCTTCCCACGGTGGGTGTGAAACTGTTTCGATGTTCGCACCAACGCTATGAGAGGAGTTTTATTAGGTTACTAAAAGATTTTAGGGTGATTAAAACTCGTTTTTCAAAATTTTCTCGTTACGCGGCATTAGTTTGAGTCGATTGTCACACCAACGTTACAAGAAAATCTCGTTTGTACAAAGATTTTGATTAAATTTTTTTTTTTTAGAAAAAGTTTGTAGGAAAAGCTTTGTTTACACAAAGGTTTTAAGTAACATCAAAGATTTTAAATTTAAAGTCGGCCCTGCATGGCACTTTCCCATGAAAGTTCGACAATATAGCTAAAACACTTATATATAGGAAGTACCAGCGGCGTATCCACCATGTTTTAGCCATATGGCTTCCATCCCGTGAGGCAGTGTCATGTGTGTCGACATAGTACTGATAGATTTCGATTCCCTCGGTCCAAGCGAAAGATGGTTGGACCAAGTGTAAGAGAGAGATTGAGCAAACTGAGCGATGAAGTCGTTTACGAACTCAATTCAGCGATACGAGCGAGTGCGATAAACGATAAGAGGTACGAGAAAATTCGATAGCACAACACAAACACAATGAGCGAAGACGACGACGATAAGCGAAAAGCGATAAGCGATAAGTGACGAGCGACAGCGACAACCGTCAAGCGATAGGCGACGATTGATACGTTGCAAGCGATGGGAACATGCGATTTGATTAGATTCAACAACACCACAAATTTTAACTAACACTAAGTTCCATATGGCCTTTTTCCATGAAAGTCTGCTGATATGGCTAAAACACTTATATATAGGAAGTACCACCGGCGTATCCACCATGTTTTAACCCTATCGGTTTCGTCTCGTGAAGCGAGGTCATGTGTGCTATCATAACACAGATAACTTAGATAACGGTAAGCAATAACGATAGCGATAAACGTTAAGTGATACATGATGAGCAATAGAGTAATGCACAAGGCGATAGAGCGATACACACGATAAGCGGTAGTGCGATACACATAATAAGCGATTGTGAGATAGATTCCAGTGTTAATGCGATTGCGAGCGCGTTTGACTTACAAAAAGTCTAGTGATGACACGCTTTGAGTTGCGATTGAGATTGTTACGCCTTACGATGTAGTGTAGTGTGTCGAAAATAGATTCAATAGTATACTTGGTCTAATAACGTTCAACTTGTATTGCACTTTCTTCATAAGACATTGGTTGACATGGCGAAACACTTATATATAGGAAGTACCAGCGGCGTATCCACCATGCTTCAACCACACACCTCTGCCCCGTGAATAGGTGTCACACTGTGTCGACATGGTCAAGACGCTTTTATATAGGAAGTACCAGCGGCGTATCCACCATGCTTTTAACGTTATGGCATCATTGAAACTCATTACGATCTCCGTGCACTGATCACAGTAATCCCGTGTGCACCCGTGATTAATTTAACCCTTGCACGTTTATCGTACTTTATCCCAAGAACGCATAGTAGGGGTAAAACACATTATATATAGTAAATAGTGCTAGTAATTTGTCGGTGCGCGAGTGCGAGAGAAATGAGAGATAAATAGAGTCCACATTGCGTCGAGAAATAGAACAAGTTCAACATATAAAAGAAATTAACGGAAAAAATCGTATCATTACAACAACATTGGAAGCATAACTAATTTTGTTGTGGAGGACTTCTGCGGAGACTGCGATTGTTGCTGAAATTTCTTAAGTCTGCGGCCCCGTGCGGCAGTGCTGGGTAAGATGACCATACCAGTTGTAATTTGCGCAATTGCGACAGTTAGCTTCTGGCGGGTGATGATACGTACACGTTAGACACAAGGGATGAGTTCCGTTGTAGGTGTGCTTCGAGTGAATTGGGATTGCTTGGAGAGGTTCTGGTTGTGACAGTTCAGTTGTTGAAGAGTTTGGGCTCATGGTCTTTCGTTTGCGGCTGAGCTGAGCTTCCTGAAGTGATGCGTTATCATCAGAGGATTCGTCTGAGGACTCACTTGAAGAATCGTCGGAAGAATCGATGACGATTGCTTGGTGAGCTTGTTTGACAGGATTCTTGGAGAAGAATCCGTCCAAGACTCGTTTATCGTTGATTTCTACAGCCAAGCGATAGGTTTCTTCGATGGTAGCATGTCTTGCAGCTTCGACAAAATCGCCTACACATTCAGGCAAGCTGCGAATGTACTTCGTGATGGCTTTTTCTGAAGTGTTGACTTGACTTGGGCAGATTATGCTGAGCTGTTTGAACCTTGCGGTGTAGCTAGTATTGTCACCTCCGACTTGCTTGATTTCCCAAAATTCGTCTTCAAGCTTCTGGACTTCGTGGGGAGGGCAATACTCTTTCCTCATGAGCTCTTTCAGCTTATCCCAACAGAGAGCATAAGCCGCGGAGATCCCACGTTTGTTACGTTCGGCTGTCCACCAGTCGAGTGCTCACGATTGAAATACTCCGGTTGCGCAAGTAGTACGGAAACTATCGGGACACCCACTCTGACGAAGGGTAACTTCGATAGAATCAAACCACTGGAGTAGCTGGGACACACCTCCTTCACCCTGAACTCCATCGGGTCAAAGACCTTGAAGTGTTTGTAGAGGAAAGCAGATTGCGGCGCTGGTCGAGTGAGAGTTGTCACTTCACTTGAACAATGATGTGACAAGTGCTATTTATAGGTGAAGAGAAGAGGAGGTGATGGAGTGCCATGGATTGGGTGGCAATCCGATCGGATGGCAATCTGATCGGATGGTCATCCGATCGGATGGCCATTCGATCGAATGGTCATTCGATCGGTGGTCTCCGGCGAATTGAGTTTCGATGTTTCGTTTGTTCGTTAAGCGTTGCGATAGTCTGGTTACACATTTTCGTACCCACATTCTCATATTTATTATAATTAATCACAAAGGGTTGTATAAATATCCACATTTCAAAGTCTGCGTTGCAATAATCGAGCTGCGCGTTTTGAATATGCGTTGCGTTGCGACACATCACGGCTATCAAGGAGGGTAGGATAGGTCCTCACTCAATGTCATCGTGAGTATTAGTACGTGCGATGTGATGTGCTATAGCGATAAAGTATGCGTAATATGTGAAAATACTGCGAAGTAGCGATGTATTCGATATGGCTACATTATGATTCGAATCTCTGGTGCTAGGCGTAACGAGTAATACGAGTAGTAACAACGCACGAACGTGCGGGTTGTTACAATCTCCCCTGCTTTAGGAAATTTCGCCCCGAAATTAATCCACAAGAAGGGTTGCGAGGATTGATGCGAGTGAGAGTAGCGATAAAAGCGAAAAAATAAACGAGCGATCAATTGAAATTCGACGAGTGAGAGCGTTGCGACGACTGGCGATGGCAGCGAGTAAGGCGATTTGTATAGCAAAAGATGGCAACACACGAAAATTGATCCAAAAGTGTTTTGAATTCTCGAAAAGTTGATTAATTCGGAAGGTTGGAGAAAACTTATTTATGAAAAATCTTCCCACAGTGCGGTGTGAAACTGTTTCGATGTTCGCACCAGCGCTATGAGAGGAGTTTTATTAGGTTACTAAAAGATTTTATGGTGATTAAAACTCGTTTTTCGAAATTTTCTCGTCACGCAGCATTAGCTTGAGTCGATTGTCACACCAACGTTACAAGAAAATCTCGTTTTGTACAAAGATTTTGATTAATTTTTTTTAGAAAAAGTTTGTAGGAAAAGCTTTGTTTACACAAAGGTTTTAAATAACATCAAAGATTTTAAATTTAAAGTCGGCCCCGCATGGCACTTTCTCACGAAAGTTCGACAATATGGCTAAAACACTTATATATAGGAAGTACTAGCGGATTTAGACAGGTTAATGAAGTTTTATCATTTACTTGATTTGGGGTTTTTTTTTACATTTAGTGTGCTGCTTTGAAATTTATATTTATTGACTCCGGAAAGTCGGCTGGTTTACTGCATTCAACAATGTTGGCCTGCAGTCTATATATGTGACAGTATGGTATATTACAACGATTTTTCACTATTGTGATTACCAGTGGTTCTAATGCTACGAAAAACTTCATATTAATCAACTAGTTTTACATTTTTAAATAATTTTTAATTTCAAAGTTAATAAGTAAAATCTTTATCAAATTCGAATCCTTATTTTGGTAAATTGAATAAATTACATTTCTTCTATAATTATCAATTATTACTGATAATAAATTGATTTAACTTATAAGGGATTCAAAATTCAAATATAACATCTTTGTACTATTGTCATACGTTTTATTATTTCTTTAAAATTAAATTTAAATTTCCAATCATCTTTAACAAATTCGGATTTTTAATTTTGGTAATCAAATCTGTACCATTCTCAAAATTTTATTTTGTGTAACTTTAAAAAGTTAACTTTCTCCTATTTTAGTTTGTATAACTACTTAAAATAACTCCCCAACTTTTTATTATATATACATGTTCCAAAACCTCATCTTCAAACACGGTTTAGATTTCTTAAACCTATTGAAATATTAGTTTTCAATATGGAACCTCAAAACATAACCATGTTGAACAATCTCAATCCTTTGTCAAACAACTACACGCTCAAGTTGAAGATCATTTCCCTTTGGAGGAAAATGATGCACGGCCGTCCGACTGAAACTTATCGTGTCGACATGATATGTATGGATGAAGAGGTATGATTTATCAAGTTTTACTATACTGTTATTATATTATGTATTAAGTATTCAGTATGGGTCTTCATCTCTTTAATTTTTTTTATTTAATAACTTAATTTTTATTGATATTTTGTAGGGTCACCAGATTCAGGCTAGCTGTATGCATAGGATTTTTCCAAGGCTTAAGGACCACTTCTTCAAGCTGGATGAATGTCTTCTGATAACCAGACCATCACTTGCACCCAACAATACAACCTACAACTACACCAAAAATAATCAGAAGTTAACTTTCAGATTTTTCACCCAGATTAAAAAAAAGTCAAGATTGGAACGGGCCTAAGTATAACTTCAGTTTTGTGAATTTCAAGGACATTGTCCAAAATCGAATTGAAGTTAATACCACTGTTGGTATGTCATATAATTCAGCATGTTTTAAGCAATTCGTGATATTTCTTTTTGTTTTATTATTATTCATAATTGACACCTATTTTTATTTATAGACTTTATAGGATATATTGAGGTTTGTTTCAATCTAGAGGACATCACTAAAAAGGATGGGACGAAAGGGAAGAGATTGAATGTTAAGCATAAAGATCTTGAGTGAATTCTTTGCTTAGTCATTTATTTATTTCGATATATTGTATAAATGATATGTATTTTACATGTACTTTCATTTGTTCCATATTTAGGAACCAGCAGATTATTGGTACACTGTGGGATGAATTTGCAATTCGGATGCATGCCTACTTCAACGCTGAAAATTGAGAGAAGTATGTCGTGATGGTTGTTCACTTCGGTGTTGTGAATCGTTACAAAGGTACAATTTTTAATTACCTATTTTATATTATTTTTTGATATAACACTTTCATATGATTCGTTTCATTGTTTATCGAAAAAATTAATAATATATGTTGATTGTTTTTTTATTAATATAGGAAAACGTGGTTTGTCAACCTCATTTTATATTAGTAGAATTTTCATCGACACTGACATTGATGAAAACCATGAAGTGCAAGATTCTGACTCTCTCAAACTTATCATTCCAAAGATGGAGAACTAGCGTGTGTCCTCATATTTGTGTGTTTTGGTTTGGTTTTTAAGACAATTGGTTACTATTTTCTTTTCCACATCGTTGGTTATTACGGTTTTTATGGTGTTTTGGTATGGTTTTGAATACAATAATATTTGGAATAATATGGTTTATTTTATAATATTTATTATTGTCGTTTATGTTACTGTTATTCTCATCGTTATACGTGAGTAACATTATTAAAGTTAACAACATTTTTTTGTGCAATACTATCATGGAAGATGTTTAATTAGATTATTTTAATTTTTAGGCATATTATTTAGCATCATATAATAATTATATTTGGGAATACTTCTATGTAAATTAATATAGCTATTGTCATTTAAACAATATTCATATTTAAACAATATTCCTATTGTCATTTAATTAATTAAAATATTTATATTCCTGTTGTCATTTAATTAATTAAAAGATTTAATTGACTATAATATTTGAATCCACTGTGTTTTCACATTTACGAAACATTGATGTATTATATAATTTAGTATTTCATTATAATGCAATATTTCAAGAAAAGGAAAGTTTTAACAAATTATTTAATCAACAATTATACTATATTATACTAAAAAGCCTGTGTTGTATCTAACATCTTTTCTAAAAACTTATATTTTAAGACATAAATGACTTTCGTATATATTTTACTTACCAAAATTAAAAGCTTAACATTATAATCTGTGGCACCTGAGGAAAATCTGCGGCAATTTTGATTTATCACTTCACCTCTCTGTGCTTACTTGTCAAATTTCGGGACGAAATTTCTTTCAAGTTGGGGATGATGTGACAATCCGAACTTTCAAGGTTAGTAACGTTAATCTTGTGATCGTAACTTCTCGCTAATAACTTCGTTAAACTTAAACGTTTATGATAACTTGGTTAGTTAACATGCTGGTATATTTGGGCCACGTATATTTTGGGTTACATACTCACACTTTAAATCCCTACGCGATTGATGTGTGTAAAATGCAACATATAAATTACATCAAAAGAGGCATAAACAGAGAAGGCAGAAGACTGAACACGCCCCGTGCTCAGCGAGCACGGGGCCGTGCCCAAGAAGCAGCAGAAAAGACAAACCTATAGAAGCTTCTATTGCCCACCACGGGGCCGTGCCCAGTGAACACGGGGGCGTGGCGAAAGTACTACAGGCGCATTAATTGTAATTGCGAATTACAATTAATGAGGAGAGATAGTGTCAGACAGGCACGAGGCCGTGCCCAGGCCTCTGTTCAGCCTATAAATAGGAGTGCTTTGGCTCATTGCAACTCATCCCTTGGCACACCACCTCTCTCACACTTCATCCACCACCCACCACCATCACAACACCATCATCATCCATTGTCCATCATAGAGTGTGTGAGTCGTCTCGGGATCCAAGATTGATCGTAAGAGTTCTTGACAATCAAGGCCATGTTTGCCTAAGTCTCTTACATCACTTGGTGAAGACAAGTGTTTAGTATAATACTTTTTATTTTTAATCTTTTGCACTTTTTATTTGGTTTTGTATTAATGACTTTAATAACTAGTTGCTTATGTTGAAGGTGACTTATCCTTATCGTTTGTCCGTGGTGTCTTGGCATTATTTTACTGTCTATATAAAATAAAAGATTTTCACCATTCATATCTCCATGGTCTATATGGAGGTATGTTGGCTACCTGGTCGGGGGTTAAGGGAACGGTTTGGTAAGGGTCTTGCCCTTGTTCAGCGTTTAGAGGTCCTGCAAAGGACCTGGGTCAAATTTAGTAGGACCTCCTTCAATACCCAAAGGTATTGGATGGCGGGGGTCCAAACTCTTTGATCCCCTCATAAGTTAACTACAATTAATACTATAACCCGGCTATTTAGGACTGTATCCCTGCTGACTCAGACTACTTAGTCGAGGGTAACGTCACCTCCAAAAGAGGGGCCTACCATAATTTGCATTAATAACTTAATTCATTATCTTTCAATAATCCGACCCTTTAGGATTGTATCCTTGCTGACTCAAACTACTGGGTTGAGGGTAACGTCGCCTTCAAAAGAGGGCCCTACTACAATAACTAAGATAATCTCTTAAACAAGTGCAGAATTGCGAAAATAATCAAAGGTTATACTAATACACGAGTCGGATCCAAGTGATTCATCTTGTCTATCTGTTTTTTATTTTTATTTTATTTTTCAGCATTTAGTTAGTTTTATTTTTTTAGTTTAAAAATCTTTTTTCTAACATTTTGATTTGATTAGACGTTGAGGATAAACCGGTACTAAAAGCTCTTGTGTCCTTGGACGACCTCGGTATCTTACCAACACTATACTACGTCCGCGATGGGTGCACTTGCCCATATGTGTGTTTAGTGTTAGTAAATATCGTGTTTTATAAATTTAAAACTTGGCTAAAAAGTGTAAAAAGAGCTTAAAATATATACCAAAAATATATTACACTACACACGCATCAAGTTTTTGGCGCCGTTGCCGGGGACACAAGGATTTTAAGAAAGTTAGGAATCAACGGCCTAATCATTTTTTTTTCTTTTTAATTTTTTAGGATTTTCTTAATTTTTCAGCTTCTACAGAGCTCAGCTTCTACAGAGCTCAGCACGGGCCGTGCCTGGTCGGACACGGGCCGTGCCCAGCATTGTTACTGGCAGTTTTTAGTTTTCCAAGTTACAGAAGGCTGACCACGGGGCCGTGTCGGTGCAACACGGGGCCGTGTCCAACTTTCCAGTAACTGGGATCTGGAAAACAATCACTGTAACTCCGACCACGGGCCGTGTTCATTGAGCACGGGGCCGTGGTGAACCTTCTGACCAGCATTCTTTTCTGTTTTTATTGCAGGACTTGGAACCAGACGCCAACCCTACGTAGTGTATGAGCTCCAGTTCTAATAAGGACATAATAGAACCTCTACAAGAACCCGAACGCTTTCTCAGAAAAAGACTAAAAGCCAACAACCAAGAGAAAGTTTCGGGTACCCCACCTCCAATGGCGGACCAATGTACCCTCATGGATTATCTACGACCCACCGTAGGTAACTTCGGCGCCACTATGAATGCACCGAATGTTGAAGCCAATAACTTCGAACTTCGTCTGCATTTGATACAGATGCTCCAGAACTCCGCAACCTTCCATGGGCTTGCGGATGAGGATCCCCATCTACATATTACTAATTTCTTAGAAATATGTGATACCTTTCGAATCAATGGAGCATCAAATGACGCCATCCGCCTCCGAATGTTTCCTTTTTCACTAAAAGACCGAGCAAAAGCTTGGCTTAACGCCCTCCCAGCTGGATCGGTAAACACCTGGGATGAACTAGCCCAAAAATTTCTATATAAGTATTTCCCTCCCGCTAAAACGGCTAAATTAACGACTGAAATTAATACATACTCACAAGAGGATGGGGAATCCTTATATGAAACTTGGGAAAGGTTCAAGGAGCTATTGCGAAAGTGTCCACATCACGACCTTGCGATATGGCAACAAGTGTCCACTTTCTATAATGGGCTGTTGCCACACACAAGGCAAACACTGGACTCTAGCTCCGGGGGACTTTTAGGTAATCGTCGCCCACATGAAATATATAATCAAATTGAGGAAATTGCTCAAACCAATTTTCAGTGGCACACTCCCCGAGGCAATAAATCCATTGCCCCGGGCGCCCGTAAGGTTGATGAAAACACTTCTTTACAAGCCCAAATCGAGGCCCTTTCTTCAAAAATAAAAAAAATTGGAAATGACAAAAATGGTCTCGGTTATGGCTTGTGAAGGGTGTGGTGGGCCACATGAAAATTGGAGTTGTATGAAAGAAACAGACGATCAACAAGAATCGGTAAACTACATTGATAATAGACCTAGGCCGTCGGGTCCTCCAACGGGCACCTACAACCAAGGATGGCGAAATCACCCTAACCATGGTTGAAGAGAACCCGACAATGGTAGTAACCAACAAAACGTAAACCAACGAACAAACTTTCAACAACCAAGAAATGAGTCACAAAATTTCCCTCAACAACAAAGTGGACGAGAAAGGCTTGAAGATACTATATCTCGCCTCATCTCCGACACTGAAAAGAAAAACTCGGATAGATTTCTACAATTAGAATCAAATTTTAGAAATCAACAAGCTAGTATTCAAAACATCGAAAAACAAATCAGTCAACTAGCACAAAATTTCTCCGAGAGACCCCAAGGCGCGTTACCAAGCAATACCGAAACAAATCCAAAGGAGCAAGTCCATCTCATAACACTACGAAACCGCACCGTGGGTCCTACGGAAAGCCCCCCGCCCACCGAGGAGACTGTAACACCACCCTTACAAGAGAAAGGGTCCCCTCCTTCAGCAGAACCCACCAAGGCTCCTCGAGTTCCGTACCCCGGTAGGTTAATCAGACAAAAGACCGATGAGCAATTCCCAAAATTCGAAAGTTTACTAAAACAATTGCATATCAATATTCCTTTCATTGATGTCCTAACCCAAATGCCTAAATACTCTAAGTTCATGAGGGACTTCCTCACTCATAAAAGGAAAATTGAAACATGGCAATTAGTTAACTTAGGCGAAGAAGGCTCTGCTCTCGTACTCAACAAACTCCCCCAAAAGAAAATCGATCCCGAAAGCTTCACAATTCCTTGCTCAATCGGTGACTCCCCCATTCGTAATGCACTAGCCGATCTTGGGGCTAGCATTAACCTCATGCCCTCATCAATGTTCAAAAGACTCGGCCTAAGAAAAACGAGTCCTACAAAAATGAGTATACAGCTTGCTGATCGATCCGTCAAATTCCCGCAAGGTGTCATAAAAATATCCTAGTCAAGGTCGATAAGTTCGTCTACCCGGCCGACTTTGTCATACTTGATATGGAAGAGGACACCGAAGTCCCCCTCATATTAGGGAGACCATTTCTCGCCACCGCACAAGCAATGGTAGATATGAATGAAGGAACCATCACTTTAAAATACGGGGATGATGAAGTAAAGTTCGGGGTTGGGAAGAGAATAGAGGACGATGACCCGGTAAATTACATGAAGGTTATTGATTCGAGTTTGGATGATGCTCTCCGACGGTGCAACATGGGATGCAAAACATCCCAATCAGAAAACATATAACCTTGCCTTGGGTCTAGCCAAGGACCCTTATAAACGTGGCGCACCACGGAGGCAATCCGCGGAATTATCCTTAGTTTAAGTTTAATCTTTTAGTTTTAATTTGCAGGAATAAAACACACTTATGGTGGTCAAGGATGACAAGGGAAACGAGAAACATAAACCCATGCATGAAAACAGGGCACCCGACAACAATTTCTCTGTTACAGTAAGTTCAGCACGGGTCGTGCCCATCCAACACGGCCCCGTGCTGAACAACCCGCAGACAAATGCCCAGTTCAGGTAACTGGACACGGGCCGTGTTCGCTGAACACGCTCCCGTGCCCAGGCTTCTGTTTCTTTTCTTTAATTTTCGTTACTGGCACATGAACACGGGGCCGTGTCCGGTCCCCACGGGGCCGTGTCCAGACTGCCAGTAACATAAATTTTTGCTTTTGACACCATTTTACACATTCAATCAACCTAAAAATCTATTTTTGGGACACATTGAGGACAATGTGTAATTTAAGTGTGGGGGGGATGCTAAAACCTTGAATTTTGCAAGTCCTAATAACAAGCCTTACACAAAACTCTATTGGAACCGCTAATCACCCCAAATTTTTTTTCAAAAATTTTCAAATTTTTCATTAATTCGATTATATATACTCGATCACATAAAAAAAACCCATTCCCACAAAAGTGAGTTTTTGAGCCTTTATTGAGCATAAATATACATCTTTACGCTAAATGCTCATTTTTCGTTTCTTGTGTGAATAGCCGCTTGGTTCTTACGACTCTAGAACTTGCCACGACGATTCATTCCCGGTCCTTACCAACTTAAACCCAAGTAAGTAAATGATGGAGGCATTAGGACTAACCCTTTTTCTTTCAACACCATTATTTTTATTTTTCTTTTCACCTACCCAAAAATTCCCCCTAGTTAACCCCTTTGAGCCTAAACCTTTTCATTTCTTAACCCAAAACCCTTTTTATTTTTACCTTTTATTTTAGTAACAAGCTCAGTTTTCGTGTGACCAAAAAAAAAAAGTTGAAGTTAGAAATAAGCAAACAAAGCTCTTCAAACAAAAGCTTGTTTGGATAAATACTTCATTTAAAATAAAAAGTCACAAAAACAAAATGTTTTACGAAAACCGACGCTTTTTACGACTTTCGCCCTTTTTTACTAACCACTAACCCAACCACCCACCGTTAGCCCAAGCCTAACCCTTCACCCAAAAAGTCCTCTTGATATTTACAAAGGTATAAAGTTAAAAAGGAGGAGGATTGATTGCTTGGCAAGCTTATGGTAAGAATAAGTTCCATGCCGCTCTCGAGTGATTCACTAAAAATACACCTTCGGCCGAGTGTGAGTGATTTCTCCCGTGAGGTATGCGAACTTGTATATAAATGGAATTTTAGAAAGGTATGTTATGCCTTAATAAATAATTTACCTTATGAAACGTTTTTAATAAATCATGACGAATAAGATTTTAAATAAGTAAAAATAAAACCTAAACAATCTTGGAAAATCCCGACACTCTATGACAAGCCAAAACCTTCTCTTCTACCTATTCCATTTGGGAGTGTAAGCCACATATTAAGTAGTTTTGCTTGAGGACAAGCAAAAATTCAAGTGTGGGGGTATTTGATGTGTGTAAAATGCAACATATAAATTACATCAAAAGAGGCATAAAACTAACCCTTTATAAGTACTAATGTTGGAAAAAGTGTGTTTTTGTCTTCCTTTTGTATTTTCAGGATTAAATGAGCTCAAATTAACAAAAGAAGCAAAAAGACAGCTAAATCTAACATAAATACAAGAAAAGGAACAAAAGTGGATTGCCCGACCCCTCGACAGCATCCTCCCAAGCAAAACAGAGAAGGCAGAAGACTGAACACGCCCCGTGCTCAGCGAGCACGGGGCCGTGCCCAAGAAGCAGCAGAAAAGACAAACCTATAGAAGCTTCTATTGCCCACCACGGGGCCGTGCCCAGTGAACACGGGGGCGTGGCGAAAGTACTGCAGGCGCATTAATTGTAATTGCGAATTACAATTAATGAGGAGAGATAGTGTCAGACAGGCACGGGCCCGTGCCCAGCGGACACGGGGCCGTGCCCAGGCCTCTGTTTAGCCTATAAATAGGAGTGCTTTGGCTCATTGCAACTCATCCCTTGGCACACCACCTCTCTTACACTTCATCCACCACCCACTACCATCACAACACCATCATCCACCATCATCATCCATTGTCCATCATAGAGTGTGTGAGTCGTCTCGGGATCCAAGATTGATCGTAAGAGTTCTTGACAATCAAGGCCATGTTTGCCTAAGTCTCTTACATCACTTGGTGAAGACAAGTGTTTAGTATAATACTTTTTATTTTTAATCTTTTTCACTTTTTATTTGGTTTTGTATTAATGACTTTAATAACTAGTTGCTTATGTTGAATGTGACTTTTCCTTATCGTTTGTCCGTGGTGTCTTGGCATTATTTTACTGTCTATATAAAATAAAAGATTTTCACCATTCATATCTCCACGGTCTATATGGAGGTATGTTGGCTACCTGGTCGGGGGTTAAGGGAACGGTTTGGTAAGGGTCTTGCGCTTGTTCAGCGTTTAGAGGTCCTGCAAGGGACCTGGGTCAAATTTAGTAGGACCTCCTTCAATACCTAAAGGTATTGGATGGCGGGGGTCCAAACTCTTTGATCCCCTCATAAGTTAACTACTATTAATACTATAACCCGGCTATTTAGGACTGTATCCCTGCTGACGCAGACTACTTAGTCGAGGGTAACGTCACCTCCAAAAGAGGGGCCTACCATAATTTGCATTAATAACTTAATTCATTATCTTTCAATAATCCGACCCTTTAGGATTGTATCCTTGCTGACTCAAACTACTGGGTTAAGGGTAACGTCGCCTTCAAAAGAGGGGCCTACTACAATAACTAAGATAATCTCTTAAACAAGTGCAAAAGTGCGAAAATAATTAAAGGTTATACTAATACACGAGTCGGATCCAAGTGATTCATCTTGTCTATCTGTTTTTATTTTTATTTTATTTTTCAGCATTTAGTTAGTTTTATTTTTTTAGTTTAAAAATCTTTTTTCTAACATTTTGATTTGATTAGACGTTGAGGATAAACCGGTACTAAAAGCTCTTGTGTCCTTGGACGACCTCGGTATCTTACCAACACTATACTACGTCCGCGATGGGTGCACTTGCCCATATGTGTGTTTAGTGTTAGTAAATATCGTGTTTTATAAATTTAAAACTTGGCTAAAAAGTGTAAAAAGGGCTTAAAATATATACCAAAAATATATTACACTACACACGCATCAGCGATCCGTGTCGGCCCAAACTGAACACATGAATAAATCCAGGGACATCGGACCTATGCTTGGACTTGGGCTGGCTGCTAGCATCTTGGCATACACAAACCCACTCGAAACCCAAACCTGAGAAGCCCAAAGTAAACCCAATGGAACTAAAAGCCCAAACCCGCCACCTTGACCCATTATTATTTAGGGCAGCCCAAGTGAATGGGCTCAAGCCCATTCCGGTTATAATGTAATCACCCAAACTCATTAGTGATTTGTTATATTAAATTCATGAGTAACATTTAGCCAACTCAAACACTTGGCCCAAGCATGATATTTGGCACTCGAAACTCCTTTAGTCTCGGCCCAGATTTCGCAACCCAAATCAAGCCCAACATTGTTGTTCCATGTGCATGCGGGTATGTATATACCATACACACTACCTTCCACAATTGAGGTTGCAAACCCTAAAGTTCTCTCTCAACCCCACAAACCCGACGGCAACTTCTGATCGCTGATCGGACTCTCTTTTCGAATTAATTCCTGTTTCGTTTCAACTCGTCCTCAACGATTACTTGGTTAGTATAATTGTAATTGTATTAAATCTGGTTGATCCTACTTGTTTACGTGTAAACTCGTTGCCGATTTGTATGATGATTATGTGAACCCTTATGTCGCAAAGTAAGTAGGAATCATGTTTTGATATTATGATAGAGAAACTTGCATGATCATGATGTTGTTGTTCGCGGCTGGTAACGTGGGGGGGGGGAGGGGGTGGATCATCTAGGCGATAAGGAATCATTGGGTTGGCTAGAATAGGGATTGTTAACTTCTTGATTACTGATTTTGTGGTGTATATTGGTGATTCATAATAAATCTTGATATAACAGTAGGGTTAGCGGTCCAATAGAATTAATGTTAAATGATTGATAAAGCTTGATAACTTGAATGAAGAATGGCGGCCCATGTGTTAATCAAACAAAGTGGAAGTTCCATTAATGTTGTCAGTAACCTAGAATTTATGAAGGCCTTGCATGTGAGTGCGATTGAGGGAAGGTTGCATGGGAATTGACATGGTGATAACTATATGCTTAGGTTGAATAGGATAATGATGAGAATGACTATGTGTTAAAGTGAAATTGTGTTGATAATTGAATACCTGGAACATGTTTAGTAAACTTCATAACTAACATAGGTCGACCCTAGTTTGTTAAATGGAATTAATATAATCTAGTGATTATCCTGTTGGACTCTACTAATGGGCCGCATACATTCGGTTAGATATTGGGCCACACACAATTGGTTTTAACTTGGGCCGCTCCATTAAAGTTGGGCCATAAGCCTAACTGTTTGCATATAGGGGCCCGGGTTATATATCACAGTTGGGCCGGGGTGCTTAGGGGGGGGGATCGCATAGTTGTTTGGGCCTGTTAAGCCAGTGTGCTAATACAACTTAATAATCGCACATGTTACAATCTGATGAGCTGGGCCGCGTATTTGATGTGGGCCGATCCGGTTTAAGTATTTTGGTAAGTAACTAGGAGGGGTTGGTGATGCATAAGGCAATTCAAATATTAGTGTAATCATAAACATGAATGACCTTATGACATGCCAAGTTATGTTAAACGGAGTTGTAATGTGTACTCGCATACTTATTAGATGATTTCATGATAGCAATCGACTTGTCATGTGCATGTTTTCTTCTTGTCATGACTTACATAGTTACTTGAAGGTAAAGTGAACCATTTAACATGTGCTTTGGTGTGACATGAACTTGTATCGCAAATATACTATGACCCGGATGCTTGTTATGACATACGTGATGTTATATGTTTGGTTGTTTATCGCTTGAGCAATACGTGTGACTAGATACGTGAATTGTGAATTCATGAAACTGACTGTCTTTGGTAACCATAGTAGGGTTTGGTTGACCCATTGGAACAAGCAGTGTAATGTAGATAACATACCGAGCAAACCGAGGTGAGTTCACACTTTCTATAAGGCATGGGATTCCCGGTGGTTTGGGAATGGGTTAATAAACTAAAACGGAACCTGCATATTCTCCTTGGGTAGAATATGTACTTCCATCCTCGTTGAGAAGGATGACAACATTAAACCTGCGTATTCTCCTTGGGTAGATTACGTACCTCCGTCCTCGGTTGGGAAGGATGACAACATATAACTTACTAGACAAAACTCTATCATGAAGTCCCTCATTTTTATATCGACTTAATCGCTGGGCCAATGGTGAGTGGGTCATTAGTTAATAGCGCTATTAGGATTGACAAGCCTCACACCGTGCCGGTAGGACGAGCGTGTACTAATGGATCTGGGCACTTAGTCAATGATGATAAACATTTGACGTAGGGCACAACTTCCTCAGTCAGCTGTCGATATGGTAACAGGTCTAGTGGTTAACATGGGGTAGCCCCCACTGGTTATGGTTGTGGTTTGGGAAACAAGGAAACTGGTTAACTCATGGTTTACAAATGAACTAATGGATTTTTGGAACAACGTTAAAACGAACACCAATTGTGAACTCGCTCAACTTTATTGTTGACTCGTTGTTACATGCCTTGCAGGTTTATATGCTTATATTACTTGGAACTTGCTGTCTGGGATGCTGGAGTGGTCATGGGTCGAGATACATGGAATCTCAATACAAGCTTAATGGTTTATTGTAACGTCACCCTAAAAATATTTAAATACACCCTTGATTATTTTTCCGACACCCTAAAAATATTTAAAATGTCCTAATATGTCTTTAAATACACCCCATACGCGAAAACGGGCCTCAAATACATTAAATAGTATTAAAAATAAATAAAAAAATTAGAATTTTAAGTTTAGGCGGGCTGCATAAGCTTAAGCTTACACTTACGCGGGCCGCGTGAGCCTAAAATGTGGCAAAGCCCGGTGCGGCCACGTGGCCCAACACCCGGCAGGCCTACACATCGACTCAGCCCAGCTATACATTTGTGTAATTTATAGATTATTCCCAGGATATCCTTACTGAAAACCCTAAAACAACAATGTGAGTTGATCCACTTTTTGAAAACCTTTTATTGTTTTTACAAAACCTTAAATACTTTTACATGCGAATAACAATTATTGAGTATTTGTAAGAATACAATTATCGTGGGTATGTTGGGGTTTTGTATACAAAATTTGTTACCACCTGGTCAAGGAGTAACATTTCTACAAGTCAGGTCTGACAGTACCAACGGGTGATAATTGGTATAACTTGGAAACAAATGTAATTGCGAGATCGCCCTCAATATTGTACACTGTGAAAATGGTTTTACTTAAACTTGATTAAACTGGGATTCACTCACCAGTATTTCCCACTGACAAAATGTTTTTAAAACACGTTTCAGGTAACAAAATGTGAAAGCCAAACAGAAGCCAGCTGGACAGCACTGAAGGCTTGGAAAAGTGGCAATAAAGTTACCTAAAAATAAAATAGTTGTTTTGTTAAATAAAATAGGATTTATTCCTATAAAAGTGTGTATACTAAAAACTTGGGTTTTACCCATGTGTTTAATATTACAAAATATGGTGGTTTACTCTGATAACATATTTCCTAACTACGGTCCTGATGAAAATTTTCGCTGCCAAATTGGATAATAACACGATACCACCGAAACTGGCTCGCGACCGCCCGTTCTCGGGAAATAGGGATCGGGGGTTGTGACAGAAGGTGGTATCAGAGCTATGCCACTGATTCAGCCACAGAAGTGTTCTGCTGACATCAAAATTCAAAATGTTAGGAAATAAATAATGGAAATACGTGCATAATTGTATTTTCTTGTTATGTGTTATCTGACTATCTGTTAGTTTACAGTATGAGCGACCAAGGACCATCTGACGCGTATCGTCAATTGTCTGGTTCGCCTAGGAGCGAAGGCACCTCCTCTTCTCAGCCTGCCCTCTCAGGGTACTCTACTGATACGGAAGAAGGAATCTTTGTGTTTAAGGCTCAGTCTGAAGAGCCATTTCCTCAGAAAAAGAGGGGATAGTTCAGTAGGGGAGCACATGAGCGTAGAAAGCGTATGAAAAAGTTGCAGGAACAACGAGTGTTAGCCGCAGCTAAAAGAGAAACTGATGCCTATGCCCAGGATATGCTCAATAGGGGTATAGCTAATATCCATATCTTAGCAACCACTGCAGCTGACCCAAACCTCGAGCAAATGCTAGCACCCCAACCACAACCACAAATTCCTGATCAACCCATGGAAATAGAAAACCTTGGAAATCAAGTAGAAATGCATGATTTCAACCCGGAGGAGATACCTAGGGTACCTGCACCAAATCCCCTAGACCCAGACGATTACGACCCCTGGTGGGATGATGTTAGGGACTACGTGCAACGTTACCCGATACAGAAAAATATGCCAATACCCAACCTAGGAGCCTACCCAGGGTTAGATCCTCAAGATCCCTATAACGTTAGCGATGCATATATTAGGGAGATCTTAGAGAATCCTTACCCATACCAGGCCCCAATACCTCCGTACCAGGAACCCGCACCCCAGATTCCAAACCCAGTCCTAGAACTTGCACCCCCAATGAGTGCAGAAAACATACAAGAACTTAGGACTTTCGGTGAAGAAATTTTAGAAAGCAGTGAGAGAATGAGACAGGTGGGAGAGCGTCTCGTATGGAAATACGACGAACGCAATATGGATTTTTGGATGAATCCATATCCATGAATGTGATGGTGGGAACGGTAGTAAGAATAATATAATATAATAATAATATATGTGTGTATGTGTTAGAAACAAAAAACTATGGATGCATATTACTAGTATTGTAGCTTTACATTTCAGTCGGTATTGTAATTTTAATTTCAGTACTGGTGTGTAATAGATGCATAATATATGAATAGAGTAAAAGTCGCAATGCTCGACGCTTTTGACCAAAAATGCGTGTCATGTGATTGGCTATATTCAAATATTATTTGTGATATTAATAAGTGGCAATTGTTTAATTCAGATGGACAACGAAGTGAATCAGGAAAACCAGAATGATAATATTCAGAACGACAACCACTCGAATAATGATAATCTGAATAATGAGAATCCGAACAATAACAATGGAAACCAAATGGATAATAGTGCCGTTCAGCATATAGTGTCACAAGGAATTATAGATGCAATGCCATTTATTATTCAAACGGTTCAAGAAGCGAATAATAAAAGTAAGCATAGCAGTAAGCGACCAACTGAACCTGAAAACAACGTGAACAATGGACCCGTACTTCAAGCGTCCATTCCCAAAAGAAGAAGAACCATGCCATATGGTTGTTCTTACAAAGAATTCTGGTCCTGTAAACCAATAGAATTCTCGGGTAATGAAGGACCCATTGCAGCTCTACGCTGGATAGAAAAGACTGAAGCTGTTCTGAAAATAAGCAAAATGTGCCGAAGAGGATAAGATAATGTTTGCTTCAAATCTGTTTAAGAACTCAGCTCTAGAATGGTGGAACACTATCCTCCAGTCAAGGGGAAGTGATAGAATATATAACATGGAATGGGAGGAGTTCAAAAATATGGTAGAAAGGAAGTTCTGCCCTCCCAATGAAAAGGAACAGATATCAAACAAATTTCTGAACCTTAGAATGACCGGGGTAGATAGTAAGAACTATACTACCACATTCTTTGAATATGCTAGAATAGTACCAACCCTTGCGTCACCTGAACCGGTATTAATCTCCCGCTATATCTGGGGATTAATTGGGGAGATTAGGCATGTAGTCAAGGCAGCTAGACCTCAAACCATAGAAGAAGCTGTAGAACTAGCTAATACCTTGACAGATGAGTTAATCCGTACTAGAGAAGAAGACCAGAGGAAAAACCTAACCCAAAGGCTTACTCAAGAATTCCGTTCTGGGAATTCCAACTGTAGGAATGTAGGTTCCACCTCTGCACCGTACTGCAAAATCTGCAAGAAGAAGCATTCTGTAAAATGCTCTACTCACTGTAATTACTGCAAGGCACCAGGACACAAGGAAGTAGATTGCAGGAGGAAAACCAGTAATGGATTATGCTTCAACTATGGAGAAAAAGGTCACATCAAGCCAAACTGTCCGAAGTTAGCTCCAACTGCAAACAACAAGAACACTAAAAATGCTAGAGCATTTGTTCTAACTGCAGATGAAGCCAAGATGATTCCGGACGTCATAGCTGGTACGTTTTTAGTTAATAATATTTTTGCTAAAGTATTATTTGACTCTGGTGCAAACCAAAGTTTTATTAATACTTCGTTTTGCAAACTTCTAAATCAATCATTAACTAAACTACCACAAGAATGTCTAGTAGAGACAACAAATGGAGAAACCGTTAGGATTTCTGAAATATTGCAGGGAGCAAGAATAGAAATTTTTAATCAAAAATTTATTGCAAACCTTTACCCAATGAAGCTGGCAGGATTTGATGTTGTATTAGGAATGGATTGGTTAATAGCCAATAAAGCCAGTATTTTATGTGATCAAAAGTCAATTCAAGTAAATTCACCAAGGGGGGAAAAGATCACAATTAAAGGAGATAAACCATCTAGATCCACTAAATTCATCTCTGTGATGAAAACTGCAAATTATGTAAGAAAAGGATCTATAGTGTATTTGATTTCTATAATCACTAACACTAAAGGAAAAGAACTAAAAGACATTCCAGTAATGTCCCAGTTTTCAGATGTCTTTCCAGAGGAATTGCCAGGACTGCCGCCAGACAGGGAAGTTGAATTCAGAATCCACCTACTACCAGGGACAGCACCGATTGCCAAAGCACCTTACCGTTTGGCACCCGCTGAAATGCAGGAACTAAAGAAACAATTAGATGAATTGTTGGAGAAAGGATTCATACAGCCAAGCTCATCGCTATGGGGAGCACCGATTGTTTGTCAAAAGAAAAAGACAGATCAATGCGTATGTGCATTGACTACCGTGAATTGAACAAAGTCACGATTAAAAATCGGTATCCATTACCAAGAATCGATGATCTGTTCGATCAACTTCAAGGAGCTTGATTTTTCTCTAAAATTGATTTAAGATCAGGATCTCATCAATTAAAGGTACAGGAAGAGGATATTCCTAAAACCGCATTTAGAACCAGGTATGGTCATTATGAATTTACTGTCATGCCATTTGGTTTAACCAATGCCCCAGCCGCATTTATGGACATGATGAACCGAATATGTAAGCCATATTTGGATAAATTCATAATTGTCTTCATAGATGATATTCTAATTTACTCTAAAAGTAAAGAGGAGCATGTAAAGCACTTACACCTTCTTTTAAGTCTATTAAGAAAAGAAAAGTTATACGCTAAGTTTTCAAAGTGCGAGTTTTGGTTAGAACAGGTACAATTTCTTGGACATTTAGTTAACCATGAAGGAATCCATGTGGATCCAACAAAGATCGAGGTGATTACCAAATGGAAAACCCCTGAGTCACCAACCGAGGTTAGAAGTTTCTTAGGATTGGCCGGTTATTATAGAAGATTTATTTTTGATTTTTCTAGAATAGCCATTCCTTTAACCAAGTTAACATGTAAATCTGTTAAGTTTAAATGGGTACCAAAACAAGAAGAAACCTTTTGAATCCTTAAGCAAAGATTGACCCATGCACCCATACTAGCATTACCAGAAGGAACTGAAGACTTTGTAGTCTTTTGTGATGCTTCTAAGGTAGGTTATGGATGTGTATTGATGCAACGTCAAAAGGTTATAGCTTACGCCTCTAGACAGCTTAAGAATCATGAAGAGAATTATTCAACCCATGATTTGGAATTAGGAGCCATAATTTTTGCCCTTAAGATTTGGAGACATTATCTTTATGGTAGTAAGTTTACCATATTTACAGATCATAAGAGCTTAAGATATGTTTTTGGGCAAAAAGAGTTAAATATGAGACAAAGACGCTGGATGGAGATGCTTAGTGATTACGATTGTGATATCCAATATCATGAAGGAAAAGCAAATGTAGTGGCAGATGCTTTAAGTCGAAAGTATCATGAAAAGCCAAAAAGGGTACGTTCTCTTAAATTAAATCTACAAGTAGATTTAAATGATCAGATTAGAAAAGCACAAGAATCAGTAATCAAGGAAGATACTGAAAAATTAAAACGAATGATTAAGGAATTAGAACAAGGAACAGATGGAATTTGAAGATTCCAAAAGAAGAGAATGTGGATACCTAAATTAGGAAACCTACGCCACCGTATATTAGAAGAAGCCCATAAGTCTAAATATACGATGCATCCAGGAAGTGATAAAATGTATCAAGATTTAAGGAAAAAATTCTGGTGGATAGGAATGAAAAAGGATATAGCAGCTTATGTTTCTAAATGTTTAACTTGTTCACAAGTTAAAGCTGAACACCAGAAACCCTCAGGTTTGTTACAGCAATTAGAAATGCCAGTGTGGAAAAAGGGAATTGACAACAATGGATTTTGTCACCAAATTACCCAAAACAAGAAAAGGTAATGATACAATCTGGGTGATTGTAGATAGGCTAACCAAGTCAGCTCATTTCCTACCAATGAAAGAAACTTTCAGTATGGAACAATTGGCCAAATTATATGTAAGTGAAATTGTTTCATTACATGGAATACCTTTATCAATTGTTTCTGATAGGGATAGCCGTTTTACCTCTCATTTTTGGACAAGTTTCCAAAAAGCAAAGGGAACCAAGTTGAATCTAAGCACAGCTTACCATCCTCAAACGGATGAGCAAAGTGAAAGGACAATCCAGACCATGGAAGACATGCTTAGAGCTTGTGTAATTGATTTCAGAGGTAATTGGGATGATCACTTACCTTTAATAGAATTTTCTTATAATAACAGTTATCACACGAGTATCAATGTTGCACCATTCGAAGCACTTTATGGACGAAAGTGCAAAACCCCAGTCTGTTGGGCAGAAATTGGGGAAAAGCAACTATCTGTACCTGAGATAGTGCAAGAAACAACCGATAAGATCATTCAAGTCAAGGAACGACTGAAAGCAGCACGCGATCGACAGAAGAGCTACGTGGATAACAGACGTAAACCATTAGAATTCCAAGTAGGTGATGAGGTATTGTTAAAAGTCTCTCCTTGGAAAGGAGTGGTAAGATTCATCAAAAGAGGAAAGCTAAGTCCTAGGTATATTGAACCTTTTAAGATTATTAAAAGAATAGGACCTATAGCCTATCAGCTACAACTGCCAAAGGAAATGGCAGGAATACATGATGTATTTCATGTATCTAATCTCAAAAAGTGCCTAGCTGATGAATCACTTGTAGTACCTCTTAAGGATATAGAGGTAAATGAACAACTCAAATTTGTAGAAAGGCCTCTACAGATTGAACACAGGAAGGTTAAAAATCTTAAGCATAAAAGATTAGTTATGGTCAAAGTGAAGTGGGACTCCAAAAGAGGACCTGAGTACACATGGGAGCTTGAATCAGAAATGCAAAGGAAATATCCACACTTGTTCCAGTAGATCTCGAGGACGAGCTCTAAAACAAGGTGGGGAGGATGTAACAATCCTCAAGAAAACCCACACCCTTGATTATTTTTCCGACACCCTAAAAATATTTAAAATGTCCTAATATGTCTTTAAATACACCCCATACGCGAAAACGGGCCTCAAATACATTAAATAGTATTAAAAATAAATAAAAAATCAGAATTTTAAGTTAAGGCGGGCCGCGTAAGCTTAAGCTTACACTTACGTGGGCCGCGTGAGCCTAAAATGTGGCAAAGCCCTGTGCGGCCACGTGGCCTAACACCCGACAGGCCTACACATCGACTCAGCCCAGCTATACGTTTGACCAGGGTTGACGCGAGCCGCGTAACCCTTTTCTTTGTTTTACGCAGGCCGCGTAAGGACCAGATTTTAGCCCTATATAAGAATGGCATCGGCTTTCAGTTCCATCGCTCATTTTTCTTTTCTAAATCTCAAAATTCTGATAGTAGGCATAATCTACGGGTATTATACCCTCCCCCCTAAATAGCGAGGTTCTGCTACGACGTAAGTATTATAACCCCTAGAGACGTATTAGATACTCTGCCCGATTGATCTAGGGTTCCGTAACGGCTGTCGTGGTTCTGCCCGACGTAGTCGTTGGAATGCCGTCTCGGGGAGGGTATTACTAATGTTAAAATGGGTTATTATACTAACACACGTGCATTTGTGTAATTTATAGATTATTCCCAGGACATCCTTACTGAAAACCCTAAAACAGCAATGTGAGTTGATCCACTTTTTGAAAACCTTTTATTGTTTTTACAAAACCTTAAATACTTTTCCATGCGAATAACAATTATTGAGTATTTGTAAGAATACAATTGTCGTGGGTATGTTGGGGTTTTGTATACAAAATTTGTTACCACCTGGTCAAGGAGTAACATTTCCACAAGTCAGGTCTGACAGTACCAACGGGTGATAATTGGTATAACTTGGAAACAAATGTAATTGCGAGATCGCCCTCAATACTGTACACTGTGAAAATGGTTTTACTTAAACTTGATTAAACTGGGATTCACTCACCAGTATTTCCCACTGACAAAATGTTTTTAAAACGCGTTTCAGGTAACAAAATATGAAAGCCAAATAGAAGCCAGCTGGACAGCACTGAAGGCTTGGAAAAGTGGCAATAAAGTTACCTAAAAATAAAATAGATGTTTTGTTAAATAAAATAGGATTTATTCCTATAAAAGTGTGTATACTGAAAACTTGGGTTTTACCCATGTGTTTAATGTTATAAAATATGGTGGTTTACTCTGATAACATATTTCCTAACTACGGTCCTGATGAAAATTTCCGCTGCCAAATTGGATAATAACACGATACCACCGAAACTGGCTCGCGACCGCCCGTTCCCGGGAAATAGGGATCGGGGGTTGTGACATTTATGCACTCTTAGTTTACGAAACACTTAACAAATGAGTTATGCTTCCGCTGTATACAATGAATGATATGTAACGTTTGTAACGCTTTATGTGAATAAATGAAAGTTTTATTTAATTATAATTATGAGTTCAATGTCATTGGTTGCTTGGATCCTGGTATGTCACACACCTCGCGAGGATTTCCGCATGTGGTATTTTGGGGGTGTGACATAATCATTATCAAATTTTATTTGATATAGATTATATTTCTTACATTTTTCACTCTATTTAACATTGTATTCCTTAAATAAATTTCAATCAAATTTTCAAATACATTTCTATTGCTAATTTACTTACTAAAAATAAAGTTAAACATTCTAATTATATAAATTTTATTAGATATAAATGATACTTTGTAAATTATTGTATTTCCTAATTAAGTCTCAATCAATTTTTTAATAATTATTGTATTTCCTATAAATAGCCGAAATTAATAATTAACAATTAACAAAATTCCGTTTATTATTATCTTCGTTAAACTTTTAAATAAATTTAAATAATATAAATGATATTTCCAATTCATGACTATATATTTGACAAATCTTTAAAAGTGTTGGGCCGTATATGACTTTAATTCTTAAAAGAGTATTTAATGATTAGTTTAAGTATTAAAACTTTTGGCACCTAAAAAACCGTAATTACCAATATTAATGTTCACAACTGGTAGTTATTTGTTTGGTTTAAGTATTTCAACATTTTTGTCATAATATTTAATGAAATAATATGTTACATTTTAATAAAAATACAAGTTTTTTAACTAATAAAATTAAACTGTCCGAGAAGCAGTCCCGGGTGATAACCTAGTTATATATATATATATATCATTTTATCTAATAAATAGGGATTAAGGCTCATAAGACAACCCTCCCCCAATCATAGACAGGTATTTTAAAAAGGGTGATGTCAATTCTTGAAAAAATGATGTCATCTTTTTTTCTAAAACACATACATGACCACATACATGCACACATACATACATAAGTTAACCAATAAAAAGATTTTATATTTAAAATTAAAATTGTAATTACTTTTAGTTAATACCAATACCTGCATTTAATTGGGCCAACCCTTCTCCCCCAATAACACAAGCTCTTTTCTTGAACACGCTTCTTCCTCCATTGAAAATCCAACTTCTCCTTCACGCCATTTAGCCTTTCCAATCAGATGAAACTTATAACCCTTAAGTTTTGAAATTCAAATCACACTTCTTTCACTACTGTTGCAGAATTAGGGTTCTTCGAATTGTGATTTCTTGCTGCCGGTTCTCTCTCTAAAAATCCAACCCAGCCGCCTCCTTCAGCTAGACCATAGATTCTCATCTTCGTCTTTAAGGTATGATTCCATCTAAAAATCCAATCTTTTTTTTATTTTGTTAGATTTAATAACGAAATTTTGTTTTTGATTCGTATATCTCCTCTACAACTTTCATTCGCACCACATCTAGGGTTTCTGTCTTCCATTCATACATCTTTCTCTCTTCTCCGGCTTCTATTTAATTGATTTTGAATTGGGTTTGTTTACTTTAAGGAATTATTGAACTGTGGTTTGTTGTATTAGACGAAATGTGACTGTTTTTGCTTCAATCTTTTGATTCCGGCTGCTGAAGTTCACCCATTAGGGTTGGCTTGAAGATGGTGTTGAGCAGGGCTCTGGGTGGTGAGAAAGGGAAGTCTACAACAAATTCAAGAACAACTTGCTGCAAGTATATTACAATAAGATGTATATTGCTATCACTATTGACTTTTTATTTGATTATTTTGATGGTAGTTTCTTGGAAGGGTATTCATTTGTTGATATTGTAATTTGATTTTTAGTTTTCTATTTGTTGCAGGTTGCCAAACTAACAAAAAGGTTTAGACATGAAGATAATGCTCATAGAGCTTTCGAAGGGCACTTACTAGAGCTTTAGGAGCTCTTTACTGATTACCGTCTTATCTCTCTCCTACAGTTAGTTCTTTAATCACAATAGTGTATTCTCTTCTTTTTTTTTTGTTTACTAAACTATTTATAATTTAACCTGTGTTTTTTTTTTGTTTTTAATTATGAAAATTGGTAGGCATTAGAATTTCTAGCAGAAGTTGTCTTGGAAGAAGAAGCTGTTAGACTTGAAGAACAAGTTGTTCAATTAGGCTTCAAGTACAAGTGGTTCATTTTAGATAAGGCCTTTAGCAAGAAGCAATTTGCGTTTGATCTTAAAAAAGAATCCTTGAAAACTCAATGTTCCTGTTGTTTGGGTTAAAACAGGAACCGAAACCGTAATGGTTATTCGGTCAGGTTTACATGAAATTGAATTGAATGTTTTCTAAATGATTTCAGGGGCAGATTTAGATGTTAATGGTCATAGCACTTCAAACAACAAAAATTTACAGCTGTAAGTATTACCCCTTTCAAATACCAAATGGTTTAGTTATAATCCAACTTCAAGTTATAATCCAACGTCAGTTTTCATATTCTTAATAAGTCTTTCGTCAGAATAATATCTTTAACATATCTCATTCTTTTGTGAGCATCATGTTGGCTGTTGCCTGGAGAGAGTTAATTTCTACAGCTGCAGGTATTTGTTACTGTTTGGTTCGTTGACGTTGACGTGGTCAACTTTTTAATTGATTTATTTGAAGTGGGTCGAATGGTCAAAAGTGACCTGAAGTATACTTAAATTGCTTTATTTCAGCGAGTCAAATGAGTCAAAAGTGATCTCAAGAGGTCTTTAATGCATTAAACAAGCAAACTGTTGATTTGGGGTTCAATGATATCTTTGTTATTTCTTCCTGTTACATCTTTTTACACGTATCGCAGTTTTCTTCTTTTTGCAGGAAAAAATAGAGTCAGTTACCGACGTTCTCAAGGGAATATTAAGTCCTGTTGTCAATGAAGAAGAAGAGATTTGTTGGCCTCCTCGGGATCCAAACGCCCTCAGCCTCATGGAAAAAGTACGGTTTGCTTAATTAGTTAGTGTGTCAAATTCGATTAAAATTGTAATAGTTCAATGATAATTTCATTGATTAAGTAAATTTACCTAGGTGACTTATGCATTAAAATACACTTTGGGCCACTTTCAAGTCAATGATATTTTTGCAGGAAGTAAGCCAAAGGGAGCAAGAAGGCCAATTGGACGAGGGATTCCTAGCAGAAGTCAGTGCACAACTACGGCAGGTGAAACCGTTCACTCTTGCCTTTTCTTTTCATTATAACTTCTGAACAGTTAAATAATAAATTCTTTACATACATAGGCTTCGGATCAAGAGACCACCCCCCCCCGAGTTGTGAGAACTTAGCGAATTCCGACTTCCCGTGCGAGTTTTGCCACCATTTTTTGCACATGTAGATTTTTAAAATGCTACAAACAAAACTATAAAAAAACAAAAGCTGCTGACATCAGCATTTACACTTACTGTAAGGGTTTTTTACACTGGTGTAAATCAACAAAAACTTTTTTTTTTGAAAAGTTGATTTTTAGGATTTTGGTAAAAAAAAGTTTTTGAAAAAGCCTTCGTTTTGGCCGAGTTCTCCAAGTTATCACAACTCATAGGAGTTTTCATTGTACCCTAATCCTAAACCTTTTTAAACTGAAGTAGTAACTTTTTGGCGAACAATTTTCAGGCTAAGGAAGATAAAGACAAACCAGGTCTTGAGGCAATGCTGCAAAAAGTTTTGCAACTGTATGCATCAAGAGTCCTCTCAAAACCTAGTTATGCCATGAAAGGTGCTACATCTGTATTTATGTAATATTATATTGTTTTTGTAAGTAGATGCATCAGATATTAGAATGGAATATATCAAGAGATATTTTGACCGTTTACTAATTCAAATGTTTAATCATTTGGTGCAGGGGATGAAGTTTTAAAAGCCGAACAATGTCTTGAAGAAATTATCAAAAGTGCAGGAAAAAATAGAGTCAGCTACCGACGTTCTCAAGAGAATATTAAGTCCTATTGTCAATGAAGAAGAAGAGATTTATTGGCCTCCTTGGGATCCAAACGCCCTCAGCCTCATGGAAAAAGTATGGTTTGCTTAAATAGTTAGTGTGTCAAATTCGATTAAAATTGTAATAGTTCAATGATAATTTCATTGATTAAGTAAATTTACCTAGGTGACTTATGCATTAAAATACACTTTGGGCCACTTTCAAGTCAATGATATTTTTGCACGAAAAAGTATGGTTCCGCATTAATGAATTATGGTTAAAGCATTATGTACTTTTGAAGTTTTGTTGGTTTATTATAGTGTTTTGGTTTCATAGTAAATTTATATGTTTTATTTATATTTTTTGGCATATAATAAATGAATTGCAATCGCAATCAATTAATGAATAAAATGTAAAGCACTATGGAATTATGATTGTTTTCATTGAAAGGTTGACATCATGGTCTAAAACATACCCGTGTAATACACGGGCCATAAGCTAGTATATATATATATAGGGCATGTTTGGCTAAGCTTATTCTAGTTACAAAGGACTTTTGGAAAATGACTTTTGGGAAAAGGACTTTTTGAAAATGAGTTTTTAAAAAAAGTGTTTGGATTAGCTTATTGATGTAAAATGACTAAAATGGGCATTCTTTTAGATATAAGGGGGTAAAGAAGGGGTATATTGGTAATTTGTAGTTTGAAAAGTTAAAAGCTGGCCAAAAAGTCACAATATTGTGACTTTTTGAAACCTCCTTTTTCTTCTTTGCAAAAAGCCATTTCCAACTTAACTTTTGGCTTAGCCAAACACAAAAACAACTTATTGGCTTTTTGATAAGTCAATAAGCCTTGTTTTGAAAAGCTTAGACAAACATGCAGATAAAGTGATTGGTCGTTAAAAAAAAAAGCTACCTCAAAAGATTATTAGACGGACAATAGTTGACTTCTTGTTCTACACTTCTTTCATCTTTCCTTAGCGCGGCTTCACATCAACCGAATCTGCCACAGTTGACAGCCTAGAACCACAGCTTAATTATCGGGAGTTCTGTGTTGTGATTATCGCTGTCCCACTGCAGAGAATCTGCCCGAGTTGTCGTTTTGTACGTCACTCTTCTCAACTGAGTCAACACTGATTGTCTGATTCCAATCACTGCACCAGAGTTGTCACACCCCCAAAATCCACCTGCGGAGTATCACCGCTTGGGAGCGTGACTGACCAGGATCAAGCCACCAATCATATCGAACATGTAATTAATATCAAGTATAATAAATGTAAACCAATCATTCAATACGATAGGTGTTCAAAACATAATCTTAGTTTCAAAGTATAGCGGAAGCATAAAGACGAAAACCCAAACGTGTAACATAAGTTCAATAAGTTTCAAAACATAATCCATGCTCCACAACGACCTGCTCCTCCCTGTGCAAGCTCCATAAGTATCTAACGACCTGCAAGGCATGTAACAGAGGATCAACAACTAATTGAGCGAGTTCACAGTTAACAGTTCAGTAATAGTATAGTGTGAGTAGTAGTATGTTCGTTTGTTATGTCATGTATCGTATTAGTTTCCATCGCGGCCTCCCAGGCAGGTATGCGAAGATATTAGGGGATGTTCATCCCAAGTATTCTAGACTAGGTTCATCTGCATCGCGGCCTCCCAGGCAGGTGTGCGAAGATTAGTAAATTTCAGTTCGCGGCCTTCCAAAGGCAGGCGTGCAAAGTCAGTCATAATATCGCGGCCAACCCTTGGCAGGTGTGCGAAGATCAGTTCAATAAGTGTTACTAGTCTAGTCGTAGTTCAATCAGCGGAGTATGTACAATAGTTCATCAAATCACATCACTACGTTCCAGTATAGATAAGTACCAGTAAATAATCAAATCCCATTCCCACCCTGGGAACCCCATGCCTTGGCTGTGTGAACTCACCTTGGTTTGCTCGGTATGCTAGGTTATGCACTCACAAGTAATCAGTCAAGTCCTATTGTGTGTACGTGTAATAAATCAGTTCATGTTCGTATTAATACGCAGGTAATCTATATCATAAAGCGTTTGACAGTTAACATCATGTATCACATACGATAGAGTTCTTGGTTAATACGAACAAGGTTATTCAGTAACACAATTAACAGGGTCATCGTGTTTAACGAGATCAACATAATTAACAAGGTAACAAGTTTTGGCAGAACTCACACACATAACATGGTTAACACTTAACACAGTTGACATATTCGGACAACGTACATCAAAGAAGGTCGAACAAGTTAACATGCATAACAGTCGGACAATGTGACTACGAATAAAAGTCGGATCATATGATTACCATTTAAATATTCAGATCATATTTGATATATATAAAAGTCAGGCTATATGTTTGACATATAAAAGTCAGATTATGTGTTACAAGCCCAAAAGTCGGCCCACACCTTCATTCCAAAGTCGGACTCCATGCCTTATCACAACACTCGGACAAAGGCTTTCCTTTGTCTAAAGCTCGGACCTCTATACACCCCCATTAAAGGTCGGACTCCATCCAAAACCCTTAAAGAATTCGGACACACAATACAAAAAGGTCGGACCACCTTGCTTGAACCAAAAAGTCAGACCTATGCTACATGTATATAAAAGTCGGACATGAGGGGGTTGGGGGTTAAAACTCGGACAGGATGATACCCCCCCCCCCCACAAACTCGGACAACCTGAATTCCTTACAAAACTCGGACAGGATCTTGGGGGTTTAAAAGTCGGACAGAAGTGTGTGGGGTTTAAAAACTCGGACATGTTTAACTTGCATAAACTCGGACCACACTTGTATTTAAGAAACTCGGCCCCTATCTAGGGTTAAAGATCGGACAAGATCAAACAATAAAACTTGACTATGATATGTTATTAAAGCTCGGATAACATTCAATCTTTAAAAGTGGGACTAACACATTTAAGATAAACATCGGACCTTGCGTATCATTCAAAAACTCAGGCAAACATATCATAAGAAACTCGGATCAACCTCAACTCATGAAACTCAGACAATTTCTTTCATTCACAAACCTCAGACAACTAATTAAACATACGAAATGTTCCTGTTTCAAGAGATTGTATCAGTTACGTTTTCTTTCGATCAACAATTTCATTCATCCTTCTAAAAACCCTAATTCCATTTGCTTAACGGCAGAATCATAAACAATCGATCAATGCTTAACAACAATAATCATCACAAGAACAATATATCAAGCATGCAACCTATCATCGTCATCATTATCACAATATTTCAGAATCAATCAAAAATCACAGGATAATTATATGAAGAACTAGGGTTTGCAAGGATTTCAAGAATTAAGAATTGGTATCAATCAAATAATCAACAAACAATCATTAACAATTACCTTGTACTGATTCTAGAGAAATGTGGAATCAAGAGTGATGAATATCTTGCCAATGATTTGGTGATGATTGCCAGAGAATGTGAAGTACGTGCTTTGGTTTTGTCAAATGATTAGTGAAAAGGGATTAGGGTTATAAATCTCTAGGATTTCACTAATTACTCTTTTCCTCCCTAAGTATCATATTTTACACATGTACACCATCTCATAACCATTGCATAGTTTCACCACTAAGTTTATATATTTGACAGGTTTATCACAATTAACACATAACCATGCACAATCACACAATACACTTCATTGCATTAAAACGTATATAATTCCACAGCAATTAATTGTGCAAATAATCAACCAAACAATTCAAGAACGTGCAATAAATGCGAAATAGAAATCTTGGAAGTTCGAGTTGTCACATTATCCCCAACTTAAAAGAAATTTCGTCCCGAAATTTGGTACGCACTCACTGAGGAAGCTAGGTAAGCTGTATTGTTCACTGGTTTTCCTGGGGTGTCACATCATCCACCCGTTGATTTGGAATTTCGTCCCGAAATTCAGTAGTAGTAGCTTCAGCCTCAGTGGTGGTTGCATTGGTTCCGAATAACTGGGGGTACTTTTCTTTCATTTGGTCTTCGCGTTCCCAGGTGTACTCTGGGCCACGTTGGGAGTTCCAACGAACTCGAACAAGAGGGATTCTCTTGTGTTTGAGGACCTTAACATCCCGGTCCGTGATTTCAACTGGTTCCTCGACGAACTGCAACCGCTCGTCGATAGTGAGTTCTTTGAAAGGAATGATGAGGGTCTCATCTGACAGACACTTCTTCAGATTTGACACGTGAAAAACATTATGAACTGCCCCGAGTTCAGCTGGTAGGTTCAATCGGTAGGCTACTGGGCCTATTCGTTCTATAATCTCAAATGGTCCGACATATCGCGGATTTAGTTTACCCCGTTTGCCAAAACGTACCACACCCTTCCAGGGTGAGACTTTTAGTAAAACCCGGTCCCCGACCTGAAATTCCAACGGTTTCTTACGCTTATCCGCGTATGCTTTCTGACGGTCGCGTGCTGCCGCCATGCGTTGTCGTATCTGTGCAATCTTTTCTGTGGCGTCCACTACAATCTCTGGACCCGTAATCTGACTATCCCCCACCTCTGCCCAACAGAGAGGTGACCGGCATTTACGTCCGTACAATGCCTCGAATGGAGCGGCTTGTATGCTGGTGTGATAACTGTTATTATACGAAAACTCCACCAAAGGGAGATGCTTTTCCCAGCCGTTGCCGAAATCGATAACACATGCTCGAAGCATGTCTTCAAGGGTTTGGATTGTTCGCTCAGACTGCCCATCGGTCTGAGGATGGTACGCTGTGCTCATGTCTAATCGTGAGCCGAAGGATTTGTGCATCGCTTGCCATAGCTCTGACGTGAATCGTGCATCCCGATCCGAAATGATGGAGATGGGCACCCCGTGCCTCGAAACAACTTCTTTAAGATAAACGTCTGCGAGAGTGGAGAACTTATCCGTTTCCTTAATAGCCAGGAAGTGTGCAGACTTGGTGAGTCGATCCACGATCACCCATATAGTATCATTCCCACGCTGGGATCTAGGTAAGCCTGTAACGAAATCCATGGAAATTTCTTCCCATTTCCACTGTGGTATCCTGGGTTGCTGAAGTAGTCCCGCTAGTTTCTGATACTCCACTTTGACTTTTGCACATGTCAAACACTTGCCAACGTAAGTAGCGATGTGGGCCTTCATACTAGGCCACCAGTATGTTGTTTTGAGATCGTGGTACATCTTATCCGACCCTGGATGTACCGAATAGCGAGACTTGTGAGCTTCGTCCATTACAAGCTCTTGTAAACCGCCAAAAAGTGGGACCCAAACACGCCCCGTTACATAGTAGGCGCCGTCTTCCTTTTGTTCCATTCGTTGCCTTGAGCCGCGTAAGGCTTCAGCTTTGACGTTTTCAGGCTTTAATGCTTCCATCTGAGCAGTTCGTATCTGTGCGGGAAGACTGGACTGAATAGTGAGCTGTAAGGCTCGTACGCGTCTAGGTAGAGTGTCTTTCCGGCTGAGAGCGTCAGCCACAACATTGGCCTTGCCTGGATGGTACTTAATAGCGCATTCGTAGTCGTTCAGTAGTTCAACCCATCTCCGTTGACGCATGTTCAAATCCTTTTGCTTAAGAATATGCTCGAGACTCCTGTGATCGGTGTAAATCGTGCACCTGGTACCGTACAGGTAGTGCCGCCATATCTTAAGCGCGAAAACAACAGCTCCCAGCTCTAAATCGTGCGTCGTGTAGTTCCGTTCATGAACCTTGAGTTGACGAGAGGCGTAGGCAATAACTTTATCCCGCTGCATCAATACACAACCCAGCCCCTGTATCGATGCGTCACAATAAACCACGAAGTCATCCGTGCCCTCGGGCAGTGAGAGAATAGGTGCGCTGCATAGTCTATCCTTCAGGTACTGAAAGGCCGTTTCTTGTGTGTTACCCCAACGATAGGTAACACCTTTCTGTGTCAACATAGTAAGCGGCTGTGCGATCTTGGAGAAGTCTTTGATGAATCGTCTGTAATACCCCGCCAAACCCAAGAATTGGCGTATTTCCGTTGGTGTACGCGGTGCAGGCCAGTTCCTGATCGAGTCTACCTTGGATGGATCGACATGAATCCCATCCCTATTCACCACGTGGCCTAAGAAGTGGACTTCACGAAGCCAGAAGTCGCATTTTGAAAACTTAGCGTACAGTTGTTCCTTTCGTAGCAGTTCCAAGATCAATCGTAGGTGCTGCTCGTGTTCCTCCTGACTCTTGGAGTAAATCAGAATGTCGTCGATGAAGACAATGACGAACTTGTCAAGATAGGGTTTGCACACCCTGTTCATTAGATCCATGAATACTGCAGGCGCGTTCGTAAGCCCGAATGGCATGACAAGAAATTCGTAGTGGCCGTAGCGAGTTCTGAATGCTGTCTTGGAGACGTCCTCATCCCGGACTCTCAGCTGATGATACCCTGACCTTAAATCAATCTTGGAATAGTAACTCGACCCTTGCAACTGATTGAATAAGTCGTCAATACGAGGAAGAGGATAACGGTTCTTCACCGTCACCTTGTTCAGTTCACGGTAGTCGATGCACATTCTGAACGTACCGTCTTTCTTCTTCACAAATAACACTGGAGCTCCCCAAGGCGAAGAGCTTGGACGAATAAAGCCCTTTTCCAAGAGCTCTTGTAGCTGCTTCGATAGTTCTTCCAGTTCGGTTGGAGCTAGACGATACGGTGCGCAGGCTATTGGTGCTGCTCCAGGAGCCAACTCAATCTGAAACTCGACTTGACGATGAGGCGGTAAACCAGGTAAATCTTCAGGAAACACCTGAGGAAAGTCACGTACAACTGGAATATCCTCCAGCTTCTTTTCCATTGCTGATGCGTCAGTGACAAGTGCCAGAATTGCAGTGTGCCCCTTTCGTAAACATTTCTACGCCTTTAAGAAGGAGATGATGCCAACCACAGCACCACTCTTGTCGCCTTGAACTTCGAGAGGTTCCTGACTAGAGCGAGGTATACGAATGACCTTTTCCTTGCACAAAATCTTTGCGTGATGTTGGGATAACCAATCCATACCGATGACAACGTCGAAGCTACCCAAGACTATGGGTATAAGATCAATCGAGAAGGTCTGACCCGCTAGAACGATGTTACAACCCTTGACTACATGCATGGCTTCTACACTCTTACCATTTGCTAACTCTACGACGTGTTTGGTGTTTAGGGGTGTTGGTGTTCGTTTTAACAATTTACTCATTTTTAAGGACATATAACTTGTATCAGCACCCGAATCAAATAAGACAGTAACATAGATGTCGTCGAGAAGAAACTTACCCATAACGACGTTGGGATCGTTCCTTGCGTCACCCTGACCCAGCACGAACATGCGACCACGAGCTTCGTTGCCATTGTTGTTGTTGTTTCCCCCGTTGTTGTTGTTGTTGTTATTGTTGCGATTCTGGTTCTGGTTCAATTGAGGGCAATCACGTTTGTAGTGGCCTTCAGCCCCACACTGGAAACATCCCCGGTTTCCACGCTGTGGCTGCTGGTGCTGGTTCTGTGGAGCTGGCGGTGGGAGTTGCTGGTTCTGATTTGCTGGCCGAGAGCTTCTACAATCCTTAGCCTCATGACCCATCTTGAGGCATCTTTGACAACGTTCCCTGCGACATCTTCCGCTGTGGTGTCTGTTGCACTTATTACACAGTGGGTGAATTCCCCGATATCCACCCTGCCCCTGACTGCCAGATGATTGCTGACTCGAATTCTGGTAGTCATTTGTCTTGCGCTGCTGAGACTGAACAGAAACTGATCCCTTGCTGGAATCCCCCTCCCATTTTCTCTTGTTGTCACTGGGAGTAGCAGAAGTAGTGACAGCAGCAGTGGTAGCCTTGACACGTTTTGGCAGCCTGTTCTGATCCACTGCCTGATCTGTAATACGATGAGCAAGGCGCTGAATAGCCTGGATATTATCAAGATTAGCCGATGTCACATGGCTCTGGATCTCTGGCGCCAAACCCTTGAGATACAACTCAATGCGCTTGTATGGAGGGTCCACCATAGTTGGACACAACACAGCCAACTCGTTCGACCTCTTGGTATAAGCCTCGATTTCTGACCCAGTCATTTTCAAGTGATACAGTTCATCTTCCAGCTTGTGAATGTCTTCACGAGTGCAGTATTCCCTTTTGATCAATTCCTTGAAATCATTCCAAGGGGTGGCGTTAGCAGCTGCCAACCCTAAGATCTGTACTTGCGCGTTCCACCAAGTCAACGCGATTCCTTCCAAAGTGCCAGTGGCGTACTTGACCCTGCGAGCCTCAGGGCATTCACACATTTCGAACACAGATTCTAGCTTCTCAAACCAATGGAGGAGTCCCACTGCCCCCTCGGTGCCACTGAATGAGCTTGGACGACAGTCCATGAAGTTCTTGAAAGTGCAGACAGGCTGCTGTGCGTGTTGACCTATTGTGTACGAATAGGACAAAGTTAAATACGAGGGTTAATGTAGGATCTAAAGATCCTAGTGTGTGTCTATACTGCAGGGTATACTACATGCTTGAGCAGCTGCAAGTGCCGCAGCAACTTGAGCTTGAACGAGAGCCTCTAGCTGGGCTTGAGTCATGTTAATTCGTCCGGCCATTGATCTTCACATCAAAGGCAACATAAGTGAGAAAGGTTCGCGAATAGTGCGATGACAGAAGAGTGTAAGCACGTAAGTGTTCTCAAGCAATAACAAGTAGTGAGTAAAGTAATGTAAGCATACTACGAGCAAAGTTCTATGCAGTTCTAGCAAGCAGGTAATAAACATAAACCTTATTACCTAGTATGTCGAGTCTTGCACGTGGAGCGAAGCGTCGTTGTGGATCGTTGAGAGCACTGTTCTGGTTATAGTCTGGTTTTAATAAAAACGTTTTCCCATATTAAAACCAAGTTCTCTATAACCAATGGCTCTGATACCATTCTGTCACACCCCCAAAATCCACCTGCGGAGTATCACCGCTTGGGAGCGTGACTGACCAGGATCAAGCCACCAATCATATCGAACATGTAATTAATATCAAGTATAATAAATGTAAACCAATCATTCAATACGATAGGTGTTCAAAACATAATCTTAGTTTCAAAGTATAGCGGAAGCATAAATACGAAAACCCAAACGTGTAACATAAGTTCAATAAGTTTCAAAACATAATCCATGCTCCACAACGACATGCTCCTCCCTGTGCAAGCTCCATAAGTATCTAACGACCTGCAAGGCATGTAACAGAGGATCAACAACTAGTTGAGCGAGTTCACAGTTAACAGTTCAGTAATAGTATAGTGTGAGTAGTAGTATGTTCGTTCGTTATGTCATGTATCGTATTAGTTTCCATCGCGGCCTCCCAGGCAGGTATGCGAAGATATTAGGGGATGTTCATCCCAAGTATTCTAGACTAGGTTCATCTGCATCGCGGCCTCCCAGGCAGGTGTGCGAAGATTAGTAAATTTCAGTTCGCGGCCTTCCAAAGGCAGGTGTGCGAAGTCAGTCATAATATCGCGGCCAACCCTTGGCAGGTGTGCGAAGATCAATTCAATAAGTGTTACTAGTCTAGTCGTAGTTCAATCAGCGGAGTATGTACAATAGTTCATCAAATCACATCACTACGTTCCAGTATAGATAAGTACCAGTAAATAATCAAATCCCATTCCCACCCTGGGAACCCCATGCCTTGGCTGTGTGAACTCACCTTGGTTTGCTCGGTATGCTAGGTTATGCACTCACAAGTAATCAGTCAAGTCCTATTGTGTGCACGTGTAATAAATCAGTTCATGTTCGTATTAATACGCAGGTAATCTATATCATAAAGCGTTTGACAGTTAACATCATGTATCACATACGATAGAGTTCTTGGTTAATACGAACAAGGTTATTCAGTAACACAATTAACAGGGTCATCGTGTTTAACGAGATCAACATACTTAACAAGGTAACAAGTTTTGGCAGAACTCACACACATAACATGGTTAACACTTAACACAGTTGACATATTCGGACAACGTACATCAAGGAAGGTCGAACAAGTTAACATGCATAACAGTCGGACAATGTGACTACGAATAAAAGTCGGATCATATGATTACCATTTAAATATTCAGATCATATTTGATATATATAAAAGTCAGGCTATATGTTTGACATATAAAAGTCAGATTATGTGTTACAAGCCCAAAAGTCGGCCCACACCTTCATTCCAAAGTCGGACTCCATGCCTTATCACAACACTCGGACAAAGGCTTTCCTTTGTCTAAAGCTCGGACCTCTACACACCCCCATTAAAGGTCGGACTCCATCCAAAACCCTTAAAGAATTCGGACACACAACACAAAAAGGTCGGACCACCTTGCTTGAACCAAAAAGTCGGACCTATGCTACATGTATATAAAAGTCGGACATGAGGGGGTTGGGGGTTAAAACTCGGACAGGATGATACCCCCCCCCACAAACTCGGACAACCGGAATTCCTTACAAAACTCGGACAGGATCTTGGGGGTTTAAAAGTCGGACAGAAGTGTGTGGGGTTTAAAAACTCGGACATGTTTAACTTGCATAAACTCGGACCACACTTGTATTTAAGAAACTCGGCCCCTATCTAGGGTTAAAGATCGGACAAGATCAAACAATAAAACTTGACTATGATATGTTATTAAAGCTCGGATAACATTCAATCTTTAAAAGTCGGACTAACACATTTAAGATAAACATCGGACCTTGCGTATCATTCAAAAACTCAGGCAAACATATCATAAGAAACTCGGATCAACCTCAACTCATGAAACTCAGACAATTTCTTTCATTCACAAACCTCAGACAACTAATTAAACATACGAAATGTTCCTGTTTCAAGAGATTGTATCAGTTACGTTTTCTTTCGATCAACAATTTCATTCATCCTTCTAAAAACCCTAATTCCATTTGCTTAACGGCAGAATCATAAACAATCGATCAATGCTTAACAACAATAATCATCACAAGAACAATCTATCAAGCATGCAACCTATCATCGTCATCATTATCACAATATTTCAGAATCAATCAAAAATCACAGGATAATTATATGAAGAACTAGGGTTTGCAAGGATTTCAAGAATTAAGAATTGGTATCAATCAAATAATCAACAAACAATCATTAACAATTACCTTGTACTGATTCTAGAGAAATGTGGAATCAAGAGTGATGAATATCTTGCCAATGATTTGGTGATGATTGCCAGAGAATGTGAAGTACGTGCTTTGGTTTTGTCAAATGATTAGTGAAAAGGGATTAGGGTTATAAATCTCTAGGATTTCACTAATTACTCTTTTCCTCCCTAAGTATCATATTTTACACATGTACACCATCTCATAACCATTGCATAGTTTCACCACTAAGTTTATATATTTGACAGGTTTATCACAATTAACACATAACCATGCACAATCACACAATACACTTCATTGCATCAAAACGTATATAATTCCACAGCAATTAATTGTGCAAATAATCAACCAAACAATTCAAGAACGTGCAATAAATGCGAAATAGAAATCTTGGAAGTTCGAGTTGTCACAAGAGTCAACTCTTGCCCTATCAGATGATTCAGATCAGCTGAGTCTTCGTATCTACATGGGATTTCGTTGCTGTTTCTCAAAGGTGGGCTTTCCCATATCTGTTTATCTCTATTGTTTCATTGAATTTCATGTTAGTCATGTTATAAGAGGAAAATGACATATAACTATGTTATTGTGTACGTAAGGGGAAGGGTGCTTAAACCTTATACTCTAACTCCCTCCAATCTTGTTGCCTCAGGTTACCTAGATCATCATTGCCCTGTTTGGGGCCACTTAGACTGTCCAACCTTCTTCCTTACTTTCAAAAGCAATCGGGTAGTCCCCAACCCAACCCACACCACCGGCGGCGGTGTTTGAGTTGCAGGTAGGGATACCCGCTTACACCCCTTCTCCCTAACAGACTTATGGTGTAAATGAAATTCCTCTTTTTTGTCAACAACCTTTTACTAGGGGTGTGAACCCTTGCTTGACTTGTTTAACGTATGAGAGCTTGGGCTCAACTCATTTAACTTACCTGTGCACTTAATTAGCTTATTTGAAGCTTAAATTATAAAGCTCGAGCTCGGCTTGAGAGATAACTTGCAAGATCGAGTTCGGATTTTTTATTATTAGTTAATTAATTTATATATAAACTAGGCTACAAATGTGTATTACACGAGTCAATTTAATGAAATATTTAAATAGTTGGTAAAGGAATTATATTATGTTTTACTACTATTGTTTTCTAGACTATGTGTAGTGTGCGTTACCCCACTGCCATCTCAACCCATGGGGGTGCCACACACCGTTCAATTTGACAAAAGTTCAATTTTGAGTCATGAACCGTAACTTATGCTGTTATTCAAGAAGTAATTAACCTTTTCTTGATTTCTATCGTCTCTTTTGAATTTTTTTACCCTTTTTCCTATAAAACTTCATGCAAATAATATACCGAACAGTTTTTAAAAACCAAAAACTGAACGGAACCGTGCACACCCCTATCCCATAATCACCTTCTGGTAATAACAATAGAATTGCAACTCGTTCAGTTTATGTAGATGTGAGACTGCTAATGAAAATGCATCTGACATGAAACATAACAAAAAAAGGTAACGTACCTGCGATTCTATCGGGGATGTACTTGCTGCGATTCTAACAATTAAGCCTTAATCGCAGGTATCCCTATTTGGATATAAAGAAACATTCCGTTTCCTATTAGTTTTCAAAAAGAAATTTTCTGATAAAATATTACTTGAATCATATTTTACCAGCTAGTCGTGATGAAAGGAAAGAATGTGATATGACTATGGTATATCGAGCTCTGTCAGATGAAACACCTTGCTCGTGATAAGCCAAGCCGACCATCTGGTAACAATATACATGTAACATTTCCAGGATATATGTGCAACTTTTGTATCATTGGAATACGGGCATCACTTTCGGAGGTTACAATCAAAACTGCAATTAGTTCACCACTGTCAGTAAGATGTTCGATAGCAATTTAAAACACACATAATATGGATTTTCAGCAGGTAGAAATCTACAGGAAAACAATAAACTTTGCCAATATATGGATGACAATCGAATCAGAATACTAAATAACCAAGTGATTAATATCTAAAATTCAGTAATAGCATGATTTGTGTTGATTGCTCTCCATCAATCTTCTAAACATTTTGAAACTTCTAGTCATTATATCCACACATGAGTTTATAAAATTAAGATTAAGAACATAAGACAGACCAAGTAATTCACCATTTAATAATAACATAAGTTTATCATATCTCTGTAATTTATATAATATTAATCATATTCAAGTGATTCTTTTCAGTTTGCCTCTTTTTCCTAACCAAAATAAAGTCAAATTATTCATTAATTTACCTCGTTGACGGTTTTCGGTTCGGTCTATTCTGGTCTTTAGCCATGCACAATCCTCTATGCAATGATCAGAACACACACCATGATACTTCAGTATTTTTTTCATATGATAGGCTTCACAAAAAAACAACCCTTTAAGTGCACATTCTTAATAGTATTACACAGATCTTTCTAACCGAGAATGACGAAGTGACATGATTCCCATACTAAACTTTAGAGAACACCACCGGCTCTAACCTCATCAAACTCAATGTTAAACCCAATAAGGAACTTAAAACTACAATTATAATCCATACGCATTAATAAACCTGTTATGACTTTGTCTTTTATGCATAAATAAAGGGTTGAACCTGTTAGGACTTTGTCTGTAATTGTGGATACAGGCAACCAAGAGAAGGTGAGATGGAAAGCACTCACTGAAGAACACGCAAGGGACAATCTTCTCTTTAGTGTATGCCGATTCAAGGAACTTACCGGTTCTTATCCACAAAATATAACCGTAAGTTTGTATATCATAATCAACTAACCCTAACAAAAACAACAAAATTAGTTTGAGTAAATAGAAAGGATCTTTAAATTACCTAAATACCTAATTTCATGACCTAAACTCTAAGTGTACCTAAATACCTAATTTCATGACCTAATTAACTCACATAAACTATCTAATTCTCTAGTTAACAAATTCTAACTAAATCAAAAACCACAATCAACTAACCGCCAGACTGTTCATCATCGTTCTCGGTAAATTTCTTCACTGGCGCTGCAGATCTGAAATCAAGTAAACAATAAGGAAGGAATCGATTTAAAAAAACAAAATTAGGAATGATGTTTCCTTTAAACAAAGAATTGTACTTGTTATTAGATTAATTATTTGTTTAGAGATATAGAGATGAACTCATACCTGCTAGTAGGTTGGGATGGTGTAGCTAATTAGAGAAGATGAGAGATTAGAGTTTAATAAATGAAATCCAACATTTTTAGAGATATAGAGATGTAATCCTTACCTGCTAGAAGGTTGGAAATGGAACCGATCGTATCAATCGTCGTAGTCACCTCTCTCATTCGCCAAATACTGGATTTGAGAGAGAGAACGTGAGTCTTAGAGAGAGAGAGAGTTGAGAGAGAAATGGATTAAAGAGAGTAATTGATTAAAGAAGATGATATCTTATATATCTGGAGCCATAATTTTGAATTTTGAATCTGGAGTCATGTTTAAATTTTAAAACTAGAGCCAAAATTTTGAATGGGCAGTGGTTTGATGCAGAGGTTTGAATTTATAACAGATGTTTGGAGATTTAGAGGGGCAGTGGTTTGAAAAGGTGAATGTTGACAATCTTTGAATTTTAAAGTTTTTTAATATTAAGCTTTATGATGTAATGATGACATAAGAAAAGCTTTGTTAGACAGCCTCTGCTGCTGACACATCGGCTTTTTTTCTATCATTAAAGTTTCTTTTTTTATAGAAAAGATAGATAGATAAAGATATTTGCCGTTAAAAAAAAGCTACCTCAAAAAAGATTATTAGACGGACAATAGTTGACTTCTTGTTCTACACTTCTTTCATCTTTCCTTAGCGCGACTTCACATCAACCGAATCTGCCACAGTTGACAACCTAGAACCACAGCTTAGGGCATGTTTGGCTAAGCTTTTCAAACAAACTTATTGGCTTATTGACTTAATCAAAAAGCCAATAACTTGTTTTTGTGTTTGGATAACATAAAAGTCCTTTTTGAAATAGCTTTTTACAAAGAAGGAAAAAGAGTTTTTGAAAATTAAGAAATTGTGACTTCTTGATTAGCTTATGACTTTTCAATAATCAAATTACTAAATTACCCCTTATAACATCTCTTATATTTGTGTCCTTATATCCATTTTAGTCATTTTACATCAATAACCTAAGCCAAACACTTTTTAAAAAACACTTATTGACTTATTGGCTTTTCCCACCCTATAAGCTAATCGAAACACTTTTTTTAAAAACTCCTTTTTAAAAAGTCCTTTTTGGAAAATACTTTTTTAACTCTAATAAGCTTAGAGCCGTTAATTATCGGGAGTTCTGTGTTGTGATTATCGCTGTCCCATCTGCCCGAGTTGTCGTTTTGTACGTCACTCTTCTCAACTGAGTCAACACTTATTGTCTGATTCCAATCACTGCACCAGAGTCAACTCTTGCCCTATCAGATGATTCAGATCAGCTGAGTCTCCGTATCTAAAGGGGATTTCGTTGCTGTTTCTCAAAGGTGGGCTTTCCCATATCTGTTTATCTCTATTGCTTTAGGTTTCATTGAATTTCATCTCAATCATGTTATAAGAGGAAAATGACATATAACTATGTTATTGTATACGTAAGGGGAAGGGTGCTTAGACCTCATACTCTAACTCCCTCCCCTCCAATCTTGTTGCCTCAGGTTACCTAGATCATCATTGCCCTGTTTGGGGCCACTTAGACTGTCCGACCCTCTTCCTTACTTTCAAAAGCAATCGGGTAGTCCCCAACCCAACCCGCACCACCGGCGACGGTGTTTGGGTTGCAGGTAGGGATACCCGCTTACACCCTTTCTCCCTAACAGATTTATAGTGTAAATGAAATTCCTCTTTTTTGTCAACAACCTTTTACTAGGGCTGTGAACCCTTGCTCGACTTGTTTAACGTATGAGAGCTTGGGCTCAACTCATTTAACTTACCTGAGCACTTAATTAGCTTATTTGCAGCTTAAATTATAAAGCTCGAGCTCGGCTTGAGAGATAACTTGCAAGTTCGAGTTCGGGTTTTTTATTATTAGTTAATTAATTTATATATAAACTAGGCTACAAATGTGTATTACACGGGTCAATTTAATGAAATATTTAAATAGTTGCTAAAGGAATTATATTATGTTTTACTACTATTGTTTTCTAGACTATGTGTAGTATGCGTTACCCACTGCCATCTCAACCCATGGGGGTGCCACACACCGTGCCAGAGGGGCGCCAAGGGCTTGAGCATGAAGGGGGTACAATGCGTGAAGGCTGCAACTTGGATATGTGTGTGATTTTTTTTTTTTTTTTTTGCAGCCAATGAAAGCCCTCCAAATGGATGGGGCACTAGTGGGTCGCTACAATGCACTCAGTCTTTAACTTTTTTAAATTAATAAATAGAATATGAAGGAGTGAAATAAGAGAAGCGAGAAAAAGAATATTTGACTCACAGAATTGTGACACGTGCCTCCACCAGTTACTTGTTTATTAAGTACAGATTTATAATTAAATTTATAAATTATAAATATAATTTTTTCTATAAAATAAAATTTAAGTTTTTAATAATTTTTTCTATAACATGATATGAAAATCTTTAATTATTTTTATCATAAAGTGGCTTGGCTTGTTTATGTTAGAATATATAAACTAAACTATATATATTATGTTATTATTTTAGTATTTAGGTTAGGATTAAGATTTAGATATTATTAAACGGTTGGTAAAAGGTGTGTCGGTTGACAAACCGTCACTACCACCGTATATATATGATGTATTCGCTATTGTTTACGGTTACCAAGACAATTCAGAATTATCATTTCGAATTGTCCATCCTTTAATTTTTTGATCTCTGCATATTATATAATTGTGATGGTCTTCGAATTCTGTTCCTGATATCCAATATAGTGGTATCAGAGCATCAGGAAACGATCCCAGGGATTTTGAAACGCTGCGCAAACCGGAATATCAAGAACAGTCAAGGAAAGAAAGACGATTCAACACAAGATTGTTGAAAAGGAATTAATTCCAATTTCGATCCAGGGAGGAACAAACACTAGTGAGCGATACCGGAAGAACATCCAAAAATATGGTTATGATTTGTCTGTTACACGGGACGAATCAGATTTAAAGAAGAGCGACATATGCAGGAAGTCGATAAACATAGAAGATCTCTTTCTTAAGAAGAAGAAGAAGAGAAGATACATGTTCAAGAAACAGGGGAAGAATCAGATTTAAAGAGATCTGAGGAAGAGACAGGAAAACACGGTTACAACATCAGTGTTGAAGAAGTAATAGTGAAACAGAGGAAGGAGAAAAGGAAAAAGAATTACGAAACGAAGAATCATCGCAGAATTACGACCCATAATTACGAAACGGGATTAATTTGATTCATATATGACACCGAGTTCATACTCTCATATATGGAAAAAGGAATTAATCGAGATGACTCCGCATGGCGTAGAGTAAAAGATGACTCCGCATGGCGTTGAGTAAAAGATGACTCCGCATGACGTTGAGTAGAAGATAGACAGGAGCGATGATGAATATACAATTGCCGGCAACAAGACATTCAGATCCGACATGATGTTTCCATTGCCGGCAACAAAGAAAGATAAATACAGAAGAAAGAGAGAGGCGGTGAAGAACGAAGATGTTTCAAGAATGAAGGCAGCAAGACATTCAGATCTGCAGAACGGAAGAAAGATAATATGAAGACAACTACTCTTCAAATTTGTTAGGAAACTGGAATGCGGACAAACATTTTATTAAACGAAGGAGGTTTCAATGTTCCCAGGATTAACCAAGTTTAGTTTAGGGGCAGGTGTTAGAATATATAAACTAAACTATATATATTATGTTATTATTTTAGTATTTAGGTTAGGATTAAGATTTAGATATTATTAAACGGTTGGTAATAGGTGTGTCGGTTGACAAACCGTCACTACCACCGTATATATATGATGTATTCGCTATTGTTTACGGTTACCATGACAATTCAGAGTTATCATTTCGAATTGTCCATCCTTTAATTTTTTGATCTCTGCATATTATATAATTGTGATGTTCTTCGAATTCTGTTCTTGATATCCAATAGTTTACACCCTAACTTTTATCTATCGGTTTTACATGATAAACAGATACATAATGTCATCACACGAAGAGTTTGCTCACTTAAAACTCCCACTTGAAGAGATTGCCAAGGCAACTAACAACTTTGCTGATGAAAAGCTGATCGGCCAAGGTGGATTTGGCAAGGTTTATAAAGGAAACCTTTTGCTGTCCGGAAAACCAACCAATATTGCTGCAAGGAGGTTGCACTATGATTATGGCCAAGGCGACCTCGAGTTTTGGAATGAGATTTCTATGCTTTCTAGTCTCAATCATGACAATCTGGTTTCTTTTATTGGGTTTTGTAACGAAAAAGGCGAAAAAATCATCATAAATGAGTATGAGTTCAACCAAAGTCTTGACAGATATCTCAGCAGTCCAGCCCTCACATGGATGCAACGTTTGCATATATGTGTTGGTGTTGCACGTGCACTGAATTACATCCATTGTGATGATGGTCATGAATCTAGCGTGATACATCGGAACATCAAAAGTTCAAAAATTTTGTTGAACGAAAAGTGGAAACCTAAGCTATCCGGTTTTGAACATTCCAAGACAAATACTAAAGCTCGAAGGCATCGTCTTGTCCTTGCTGATATTATTGGCACAATAGGGTATGTGGATCCGACATATGAAAAGACTGGATTTGTGACCCACAAGTCAGATGTTTATTCATATGGAGTTGTGTTATTCGAAGTCCTTTGTAAGAGGAGAGCGTTTTTTCAAGACCAGAGGGAGCAGCATTCACCTCAATTCACTGAACAAAATTACAAAGATAAAAAGCTGGATGTCATGGAGAAACTAGATCAGATCGCGGATCCACATCTACAAACCGATGGAAAGTTAAAAGAACCCATGCTGTCTACTAGAAGGGGATTCGACTTACGAGAGCCACCAATTGTCCAGATGCCGTCATTTCAATGGGTGCTCAAGCGCCCTAATCCAGTAAATGTGGAAGGCGAGCTGGATGTAATGCAGAAAGTAGATCAGATAGCGGGTCGACATCTACATACTGAGAGAAAGCTAAAAGAACCTATGCCATCTGTTGGAAGTGAATTCGAGTTACAAGAACCCCCAGTTATCCAGATTCCATCATTTCATACGGTGTTCAACTGCCCTAAGCCACCAATTATCGACGGACAGCCGTCGTCATTTGTCGATGGACAGCCGTCTTCTTTTGGAAGCGGACAGCCGTCCTCTTTTGGAAGCGGACAGTCGTCCTCTTTTGGAAGCAGACAATCGATTTTTGAGTTGTCAAACTGGTTTGACAACGAACCGCCTAGCGGACATCTGTCACATAACGCAGAGCAGGGCATCATAATTAGCCCACCACTGACAATGGACCCCAAACACACCGACGAACCTACGCCACCTGCTAATGTAGCCATACTGCCTGAAAAATCTTATTCCACGAAGGAACATTGTTTCATATTACAACCCTTATTTACCATGAAAAGACTCGATCAGTACTTGCATATGCCTAACGAGGAGATATTAGCTCAACTGGCAAAATCCCATTATGAAGAGGAAAACCTGGATGATATAATTGATCCAGCTCTAAGGGAACAAATGGACCCAGAGTCATTAAAAATATTCTCAGAAACTGCATATAACTGCTTAAAGGACAAACGCGCACAACGTCCCAACATAGATCAGATTCTTAGAAATCTAGAGAAAGCATTGAGACTTCAAATGCGACGTGAAAATCCTGTAAGACCATTTTTCCCAATCCTTCATCTTTTTATCTTAATTAATTCCGTATATATTAATTGATTTCTTAATGCGATTGATATTCAAGGAGGGTCTAGTTACTGGTGAAGTTGAAAGAATGGCATCCAACCGCTGGAAGGTAAGTAATTTCTACTCTGTTGAGTTTAGAACATAAACTAACTCACGAACATATATTCATGCTTCCAACTTCATGTTAATAAGATGTTGGAAAATCAGGCTCACACACACTCGATAGTCTGGAAATAGCTAACATACTACAACTGAATGATCAAAGGAAACAAAACAGGAATGATAAAGTTGAACAAAGACCGGACTTCAAATTAAAGACTCATATGCATGACAAGATGTCTGCATGACCCAACTAAAGACATGATTGCAGACTCCATGTCTGCTTGACTCTCTACTCAAACATGATTATAGACTTCACATCTAAATCTGATGCTTGAATTAGTCTTCCTTCAAAGTTCCAACACATCCCCTTAAATTCACAGTAATTTGACTCTAAGTGTGGACCTAAGGTAGCAGAATCGATCCTGTTCTATTGCTTATTCCTGGTCAGAAAAACTGTAGACCTGTTATCATAGAACACTCTTGTATCTCCTTGCCGATGCTCATGGTCTTCAATTCCGGTTTTCATGCCCCCAAACCTCCCAACAAAATGGAAAATCGGAACACATGATCAAACGCCTAAATGAGATCATGTTGACTTTTCTCACGCGCGCCTGTTTATCCCCCATCTATTGGGTCAAGGCCATTCACACCGCGTGTTACCTCCACAACATCCTTCCCACGAGACATCTTAAATTCCACACTCCCACATCAACCCTTTACCTTCGTCACACCTCTTATGACCATCTTAGAACCTTCGGGTGCATATGTTATCCCAACACTACCGCCACCCGCCCACATAAGCTCTCTACACGAGCCACACGGTGTATCTTTTTAGGCTATTCGGCTGACCATCGAGGCTATCGATGTCTAGACTCGCCACGGGAAAAGTCATCTGTTCATGACATGTAACATTTGATGAGTCGGTCTTTCCATTTGCTAAACCCGACATTCCTCGCGACTACTCGTGTCTCCAAACTGAACCTTCCCCTACCCTTTTAGATTCCTCTATAAGCCAACCCATCAACGCCCCACAATCCCACACTAAACCTACCGGCCCGTCACCCTAACACCACGACCCTACCCTCTCGTTTTGGCGTCCAGTACCAACGACAACCTCGAACAACCATCCTTACCCCCTCATCATCTTCCGCTGCTCCTTCCTCTCCCCCTCACTCACCTCAGCCACCTACACCATCCACCTCCACACAACCTTCACACCCCATGGTTACAAGATCTAAGGATGGTACCTATAAACCTCATTTTCCTATAAACCTTCACACTCAATCCGATTTCACCTTGTCCCCAATCCCAACCTCTAATCTTAAAGCACGCACCGATCCAAATTGGCGCACCGCTATGAAAGATGAATATCAAGCCCTATTGGATAATCAAACATGGGTGCTTGTGCCTAGACCACCCGATGCTAATATCATCCGATGCATGTGGCTCTTTCACCAGAAGTTCAATGCCGATGGAACTTTACAACGATACAAAGCTCGGTTGGTTGTTAATGGTAAAAGCTAACAAGTTGGTGTGGATTGTGATGAAACTTTTAGTCCAGTGGTAAAGCCCACTACCATTTGTGCAGTCCTTAGTCTAGCGGTTTCACATGCTTGGCCGATACACCAATTAGACGTTAAGAATGCGTTTCTTCACGGTGACCTACATGAAACCGTTTATATGTTTCAACCCCCGGGTTTCACAGATTCTCGACATCCTAATTATGTTTGCAGGTTGACTAAATCTTTATACGAGTTGAAACCGGCGCCTAGGGCATGGTATGACATGTTTGCTACATACTTAATCAAATGCGGTTTTCGAAGCACCATCATCGACACATCATTGTTTGTCTATTGAAAAGGTACCCAAACAACTTATGTATTACTTTATGTGGACGATATTATTTTAACAGCATCCGGCAACAACCTGTTGTGCAACATCATCACTACTTTATCTACCGAGTTTCGTATGTCGGATTTGGGTACCCTTCACCATTTTCTCGGGATTCATGTCACCAAACGTGACGGCGGCTTATTTCTCTCTCAAAGTACATATGCTACCGAGATCTTGGACCGAGCAAACATGTCAATTTGCAAACCTTCGGCCACACTGGTTGATACAAAATCAAAATTAAGTGTCACGAGTGGCAAACTCTTACCGAATGGCACACTATATAGACAACTCGCCAGCGCCTTGCAATATCTCCCTTTTGGCTTTTACTAGGCCAGACCTCACATATGCCGTCCAACAAATATGTCTCTTCATGCATGCCTCTGGAGATTCACATTTTCAGTTTTTAAAACGGTTATTACGTTATTTAAAAGGCACCATTGATCATAGCTTATGTATCACTCCCTCACGTGCGCAACATCTCATTGCTTATTCTGACGCGGACTGGGGGATGCCCGGATTCAAGACGGTCCACCTCGGGACATTGTGTATTTCTTGGAAATAAACTTATATCGTGATCTTCTAAATGCCGACCAACTATCTCACGGTCCAGTGCCGAGGCAGAATACAGGGGCGTTGCAAATGCAGTTGCTGAAACGAGTTGACCACGCAATCTACTATTGGAATTATTTGTCCCAACTCGTCGAGCAACATTAGTGTATTGTGACAACGTGTCTACAATCTATTTGTCAGAAAATCCGGTTCAACACCAATGCACAAAGCATGTAGAACTCGACATTAGAAAAGGTTCGGATAGGCGTAGTTCGATTTCACCACATTCCAACAGATTTTCAGTGGACATATTCACAAAAGGCTTACCCCACCAGCTTTTCACTCGTTTCCGATCCAGTCTATACCTTCGATCATCTACGACTTCGACTGCAGGGGTGTCTTAGCGGTCACATATATTGACCGAGTATTATTATGTATATATTTTGTATTTAATATGATTAGTCAGTCATTAGTTGTAAATTAGTTTCCTAGTTTAGTGGATAGGTAGTTTACTTATTTTACTGATGTATTATGTGTACATATACGTTTGTTTTGTTAATGAGAAATCATCCTGGAATTCTCCAGCTCACAGAATCTTCATCTTGTGCTAGGTTAGCTTCTCCCTCGGTTCTGTTGGGGGTTCTACATTCTGCAAAGTGACCGAGGTCGTCACATTTGCAACATGGAATACCGCTTTTATCTTGGGCTTCAACATGTGTTTCTTGTCCGTTTTTCCTAATATTATCGAAGGGCTTCGACTCCCTCAACCTCGACTAGTTCCCCTGCCGAGACAACGGCTGTCGTATGAACCAAACCCATGACCCATGCTGTCTGTTCCTTACTGCATGTTTTATGTTCTCGACTTCTCTTGCCATTCTAAACAAGTAGTCAATAGTTGTTCGCTTTGTTCTTTGCTTGAGTCATGAGATTTAACTCGCTTTTCATAGACGCCTTCAATCGTCCAATGGCTTCCTCAAATGGCATTATTTCAAGATCGGAATATATCTCAATCGAAGCAACGATTTGGAGGAATATGTCTAGAGCTACATCAAGCAATTTCATGACTAATGCCAAGTCATCCAAAGGTAATCCCTGGCTTCTGAATTTTGGTACTAACTCGCTGATTTTTTCCGCAAACTCATCTTTCGTCTGCGTCTCCATCATATGCAACGTCTCTAACTCGCTTTCTAGCTTCACTCTATGCCCTTATGGACCCAATCGGCCCAAGTTAACATAACATAAAGGTGTCCCAAACGTCCTTAGCTTCTTTATGCATGGCTGCCTACAACTCTACGTCTTCCGGTAATGCTTAGAAGATCTCACCATCTTACCTTTTCTGACGTCCACAACTGCCCCAACTGGTGATTTTATGGCTTCCCAAACCCCTTAGGCATCCATAATTGATTCCATTTTGATCACCCAAGATGTATAGTTTGTTGAGTGTAAAGCATTGGTATGACATCAAGGCTCAAGCTCCTTTCTCTTGCTGGAACAACAACCTTGTTATTATTAGTTGCCATGGTCTTGTTTAGCAAGACATTGATCTTCGAAGAAATCTGGGAAAAGTTGGTTGGGTTTTGTTGATCGCAGACTGTGATCGGATTCAAGAACAAACAGGGTTTCTTCCTTAGGTCATTAACCGCCCTGATACCAATTGTTAGCAAACAATGGTACAAAAATCAGAAAACGCATGAGGATTTTGTGGACAACTATTCATGACTCTTTTCTTGTCATATACATGTATTCAATATGAGACTATATATATGCATGTTATTTCATTGCTTAATAAGGAGAAGTAATCAATCATAGTGATATACTATTATTTGTCCAGACTTGTTTCTCTTCTTGAAAAGCTCTTGTTTTTTTGAATATTGACACGCTCCAACACCATTTTTTTTTCAGGGGGGGCCTTGGAACACTTAAAGATTCCACTCATTGATATAGAAGCGGCCACCAAGAAATTTACAGAAAGATACCTAGGGTCAGGCACATATGGTAAGGTGTACAGAGCAGAACTTGAGCTGCCAGTGGAAGAGAAAAGTAAAGGTAAAATTTCTAAGAAATGGAGAACCGTAGCTATAAAATGCATTAGAGAAGACAAGCATGGAAAAGAAGGGTTTAATGCAGAAATTGAATTGCTTACCAGTTGTAAGCATGCCAATATAGTCTCTCTTTTAGGATTTTGTGATGAAGGTCCAAATATGATACTTGTCTATGAGCATGCGTCTAACAGGAGTCTGGATAATTACTTGGGAAGCACTGATAGCTCGACTAATCTTACTTGGGTCCAACGTTTAAAGATTGGCATTGACATTGCACGTGGATTGAACTACCTGCACACCCGGGTAGAGGATGAACAAAGGATAATTCATCGCGACATAAAAAGCGGCAACATTTTGTTAGGCAAGAACTGGGTGGCGAAGATTGCCGACTTTGGGCTCTCGAGATTTCACCATACCAATCAACGTGAATCTCTCTATACAGAAAATGTTGCAGGCACAAAAGAGTATTTGTGTCCAGAATATATGAAGACAGGTAGGTTGAAAAGAGCAATAGATATTTACTCGTTTGGGGTGGTTTTATTTGAGATCCTATTTGGGAAGCTTGCCAATGATCCGGTTTACGTTTCGGAGGATGAAAACGGAATTGCATATGTTGCACGACGACACTTCGAAGAGAGAACAATACATGAGATGGTAGATCCTAAAATAATGGAAGAAGTAGATGAACTCACTTCCACGCTACATAAAGGACCCAATCAAGATTCTTTGAAAGTATATTTAGAAATTGCATATCGATGTGTTGCAATAACTCAAAACGACCGTCCTACAGCAAAAGACGTCCTTGAGGAACTTGAGAAAGTATTGTCATCTCAAGTAAGTCGATACTTCCTTTGGCATGAAGTATAATGATCTGCACTTATATATACGTACATATATTTTAAGATAATATAAATATAGTGGAGAGTTCAAATAAGAAGAAATTTTTTGTAAGAATAAAAAAGAACAAATTTCAATCAATAAGAATGCTTCATTTTATTTTATTTCATTTCATTTTTGTATTTAATATTAGTGTAAGGGTATATTGGTAAACTTAGATGGATCATTAATTGGTAGTCTTCCTTTTTAATAACTAACTACATTAAATTTGTAACTTATTTTCAAAAAACATATATTTTCAAAAAAAAAGAAAAAATATATAATTTAAAGCGTAGCATAAATTACGAGGTATGTAGGATAAATTACGAGCTATGTAGGATAAATTTCAATATGTGTAGGATAAATTTCAAAACGTGTAGGATAAATTTTGATGTGTGTAAGCAAAACTTTAAGTGTGGAGGATGATAACGTTTATGACTAATTAATTAGTGAAAGATAATAATAAATGAGTTGAGAAAAAAAACTATTTAATGTTTTACATTTGTATCCTTTGTTATTTTTCTTCTTAATTTAATTTTCTTCTCAAATGAACCTTCCTCATACATATGTAATGTATGTGTGTTTGTGTCTCTACATAACAGTTAAAATATATCTTTTTTTTTGGATATGTGGAAAAGAAACTAACTACCGGAGTATATTTTTACACATAGTTATTAAAGGCGTTAGGCGCACTCAAGGCGCATAGGTCTCGCCTGGGGCCTAGGCGCAAAAAAAAAAAAACACAGGCCTGAGAAAAAAAAGCGCACAGCAAAAAAACTTAAAACATTTTTATATAATAGAAAATTAATAGAATTCTTCAAATAAAACAAAACTAAAGCTATTATATAACATTTAATATCGTATATTTAGTACCAAAAGTTATAAAATGCTAGTATATTAGTGTAGAAAAATAGTTTTCGTTAGATAAAAGTATAAATTTAGTTGGAATCTTGCCAGAATTTAGAGAATTTGGCCAGAAACTCTCCAGAATCTAGGACTCTCGCTGGAATATGCGCAGAACCATCACCAAGAGAATTAAAGCGCAATTGCCTTGACTTAACGCACAATTGCCTCGCCTTGCTAGGAAATTGGGCCTAGGCGCAAGAGGCGATGGCTTTTAACAACTATGTATTTACACTAAATAGAAATAATGACTCATTTTTAACAAATATTAAACATTTGTCTGAGTGTGTGTATTTTTCACACATATAATCCGCAGTTTACATTTTGTTTTCTAAAAGCAAAGGTTACTTCCACCCTTCTTTACACCAATTAATTAAATAACTGCCCTCGCCCAAGTTTGAACCTAAGACCTCAACCCTCAGAAACCTTTAGCTCAACCAAGTGGGCTAGCCTCACACATTAGCTGCAATTTATATTTATGTATATACCTTTACTCGCAGGTTCATAAAAATTAAATTAATGCTACTCGTATCAGATCTGATTAGCCTAGCATTAAGATATACCTTGATTTTTTGAATTTTATAAGTACTTATAATTTTATTCAAGTATCTGCTCATAATATATGTTATCATGATCTCTAAGAACAATAATTACATATTGCTGTTGAGTCTTGGAATTAGGTGGATGATTATTAGTGTTGTCTCCATCTTCACCCATACAAAGCCTGGGGTTGGAGCCCCCCTTTTTTTTAAAATTTTATTTATTATCATTTTGTTTGTTCCAATATGGAATTTATATATGGGAAAATCACAAATATGGCAATTTGAGCAAAAATCATTTCACATAACCATGGTTGTTAAAAGCCATCGCCTCTTGCGCCTAGGCCCAATTTCCTAGCAAGGCGAGGCAATTGCGTCTTAAGTCAAAGCAATTGCGCTTTAATTCTCCAGGTGATGGTTCATGCGCATATTCCAGCGAGATTCCTAGATTCTGGAGAGTTTCCGGCCAAATTCTCTAAATTCTTGCAAGATTCCAGCTAGATTTCTATTTTATCTAACGAAAACTATTTTTCTACACTAATAAACTAGCATTTATAACTTTTGGTACTAAATAGACGATATAAATGTTATATAATAACTTTCGTTTTATTTTATTTGAAGAATCGTATTAATTTTCTATTATATAAAAAAGGTTTAAGCTTTTTTGTTGTGCGCTTTTTTTTCTCAGGCCCACGCTTTTTTTTCGCCTTGCGGCTAGGCCCCAGGCGAGACCTATGTGCCTTGAGTGCGCCTAACGCCTTTAATAACTATGCACATAACAACAACAACGTTTGACTTTTTATTTTTACCAAAAAGTTAATCAATCCATTAATACAATGATACAGGTTCTACATTTCGGTCTTGCACCACATCAGCACAAGGTCTTACACTAAAAAAAGTAAATTAAAAATAAAGTTGCCTTGCCCTAATAAAAATAGTTAAGAAATTAATAAACTAAAAAAAAAACAACTAAAACCTACATCCATGAAAAAAAATTACTCAAAACTAAAAATGTAAGAAGAATATAATTGGTAAACCTGTTAGATAGTTTTATAAAAAAAAAAAAAAAAAACAACAACAAAAACATTCAAATATAAAAACTACTTAAAAAATAACCAAAAACACAGACATGTTATTCCCAAATCTTAGTTCAATGCAAGGAGAGGTGAGTATTGCACCATGTTGGCTTACTGGTCAGTGGTCACCGATTAATTGAGTAAAATATATCAAAAGTATGTGTAAATTTAGTGGTCAACTACATTATGATTTCCACAGGATCGATATGAACAACAACAAATATTAGCATTGATAAATATTTTGAATAATAATTGCAAGGATTGATCTGATCCTTGACTTGTTTGATCAACACATACATATACCACGAGAGGAAAACAACGCGATGTTTCTGAACGTCGCGTCGCACCCCTTCCCTAATATTCAGTTTTTAACTTTGCTAATTTACAAATTAACCCTTCTATTAATTAGATGTACATAACACACTCTAAAACACATCTATTTACTATTTACAAACTTGAACCGTTAATTCTCTAACTTGCGTTAAACAATTATGAGGCCAACATCGATCAACCACGTCAATTTAGGGAGGATGAATATAAAGTTTTTCTTTTGATTAGCAATGTTATTGATAGTTAATTCCTTAATCCATATGGGTCAAAAGTAGTGGGTAGTTTATGTAATTAGTTTAAAGTAGTATAGATAGGTAGTTATAAAGTTGAGGGGGTGAAGGTGACAAGACAGAAGTTTGTAACCGCCATACTAAAGGAAAAGATGTGTCCCTTGGACACACCTCTTGTTCGAATTCAGCCACACGAAAAGGAGTGGACGCGACTCTTGGACAAGGAGACACACCTCTTCACAATCACTCTCATCCACAAGATCTAGAGACACACCTATTCACGAAGAGACATGTCTATTGGATCGCACCTTTTAGATTAGTATAAATAGGGTTAGATATTTCAATTGTAAATACATACTCGTACATATTTACAATCATTATTCTTTCAATCAAGGTTAGTTTATGTTTATTCGTTCATTGTGATATTCATTGTTCTTCAAGATTCTGGGCAACAAATGTTTGTTTTGTTAAAACACATTCACTAGCAAATTTAAGCAACTGTGCAAATATAATGATTTTTTTGTGACATTTGAAATGAATTAACTAGACCAAATTGGCAAAAGGGGGTTGTTCATTAATAATTTGGGAGAATTGGGAATGGAAAACAAAGAATTACAGACAGAGATGAGATCTAAGATCAATGAGAACTAAGTAACTGCCTACCTCATGATCATGCAATAATTACTTTAAATAGTAGGGTAACCATATATTCTATTAGGCCATGGCTGACGTGGCCCATGATGTGGTCCTGAAACTTCTTAGGTGGAACTTTAATTAATCCTTTCACTTCTTCTAGTGTTAGCCGGTTGTTCCATTGGGCTCATAACAACATTTATAAATACATAAGATTATTAATCAAAATGAGCTGATCGTATAGGCTTGAGCTCAGGCTGAGCTCGTACCAGCTAGGCTAATTTCGAGTTGTAAGCCAAACGATCTCAAGTAACTCATGTACGCCTCGATGAAAGAATACAAAGCTTGCCCTATTCTCATTCACATCATCAATATAAATAGTTACAACCAAATCTCCTCATATTGAGGAGAGATATACATGACATATATAACAAATATTTTCCTATTTTATATATTGTCTATTACACCCCCGCAGTCGAAGCTAGAGGCGGCCGAATGCTGAGACTGGACCGAAAATCATCGAATAGGACTTTTGGTAAACCTTTGGTAAAAATGTCCGCCACTTGGAAACGTGTTGGTATGTGTAAAATTCGAACAGAACCACGTTGAACCAGGTCTCGAACAAAATGAAGATCCAGTTCTATATGTTTGGTACGTTGATGTTGAACTGGGTTCCCGGACAGATAGATTGCACTAATATTATCACAGTAAACAATACTAGCAGATGCAAGGGGCTTATGTAGTTCGAGTAAGAGATTGCGAAGCCAACAAATTTCCGCAACAACATTCGCAACTCCCCGATATTCAGCCTCAGCACTAGACCGTGAAACAACTGATTGACGTTTGGACGACCAGGAGATGAGGTTAGGGCCAAAATAAACACAATACCCGGAAGTAGATCGTCGCGTATCCGGACACCCTGCCCAATCGGCATCAGTATAGGCTCGTAAGGAGAAGTCGGAGGAAGCACCAATAGTTAAACCGTGAGATGAGGTGCCTTGTAGATACCGAATAATTCGTTTAAGAGCGTTCCAATGATCTAGTTTAGGTGCGTGCATGAACATACACACCTGTTGAACAGCATAACAAATATCCGGTCTGGTGAAGGTTAGGTATTGGAGAGCGCCGGCAAGACTGCGATACAATGTCGGGTCATCATAATCTGCACCGGAATCCGAACCCAGCTTGGGTTTAGTATCAACAGGTGTGGCAGCAGGTTTACACGTGGACATGCCAGCCCGGTCGATAATGTCTTTCGTGTATGCCTGTTGAGAGAGAAACATGGTATTACCTTGCCTTTGAACATGAACACCCAAAAAATGACTCAGAGGCCCTAGATCCTTCATTGCAAATTCAGCTGCAAGACGAGACATAATATTGATCCGAAGAGAATCGGTAGACGTGGTGAGAATGATGTCATCGACATAGATGAGAAGATACGCCGTATGTCCATGGTGCCGATAAGTAAAAAGAGAATTGTCACATTTACTTTGTTGAAATCCGAGAGTGATAACAAAGTCTGTGAATCGTTGATACCAGGCCCGTGGAGCCTGTTTTAAACCATAAAGAGATTTCTGAAGTAAGCACACATGATCCGGATATTGCGCATGTCGAAACCCCATGGGTTGATACATATAAACGGTCTCGTGAAGGTTACCATGAAGAAATGCGTTTGTCACATCAAGTTGATGAATTGGCCATGAATGTGACAAAGCTAGAGATAAAACAGTACGTATCGTAGTCGGTTTAACAACCGGACTAAATGTCTCACCACAGTCTACCCCAATCTGTTGATTGCTTCCATCACACACAAGACGAGCCTTATACCTTTCTAATGTACCATCCGAGCGAAACTTGTGGCGAAAAAGCCACATGCTACGTAAAACATGCATATTAGGTTGCCTTGGAACTAACACCCAGGTCTTATTTTTAAGAAGAGCATTAAATTCAGTGTTCATGGCATTAAACCATGCCGTGCTGGACAAAGCATCCTTCGGGTTTTTAGGAATGGGTTCGATAGAAGATGAGTGGAGATTAAAGATATGCTTGGGTTTATGTATGCCATCCATGGAACGGGTACGGATGGTTCGAGTGGGTGGCGGTGGTGGGGGTGGGGTGGGTATAGCAGTTGATGAGGAGGTCGTCGGAGGGGACGACACGGAGGTAGGAGAAAGGATAGAGTCGGATGAAGGGGTGTGAACAGGACTGGTGGTGGGTGATATATGACCGAGAGGAGAGTTGGGTGTAGGGCTGTGAGGAGGTGAGGGTGGGCTAGAAAGGTGTTGGCCGGTAGAAGTGTTTGGGCCGAGATTAGGATGAGTGGGTGGGATGTGAGTGTGAGTAGGTGGGCCGAGAGGTGTATCGGTGTGTGGATTGGGTGGGCCAATGGGTGAATGAAGAATAGGTATGGTAGTAGTGGGAGTGGATAAGTTAGTGTGAGTTGGAAACTGTGGAGAAGAGGTGGCAGGGGAGTGTGTCGAATTAGTAGAATTAGAGTTGGTGGAATCAGTGGGGAAAGAAGTGGGGAATCGATAAAGAGGATGTGTATTGTCAGAGAGAAAATCATAGGTGGAAGGAGAAGGGATAGGGTTATTAGCAAAAGGAAAAATAGACTCATCAAAGATGACATGTCTATTTATGAGAATTTTCCGTGTATTGAGATCCAGGCATTTATAACCCCGATGATTGGCTGGGTAGCCTAGAAAGACACAAGGCATAGATCGATATTGTAGTTTGTGAATGTTTGTGTGAGGAATAAGAGGATAGCAAAGGCAACCAAAAACTCGAAGGTGCGAGTATGAGGGGATCTGTTTATATAATTTTTGAGTGGGAGAGATGTTGGAGAGGACTTTGCTTGGTAAAATATTGTGAAGATAGGTGGCAACATCCAAGGCATGATGCCAGTAGTTGCTGGGTAACGAAGAATGGGCAAGAAGGGTTCGAATGATATTATTAATGGTTCTAATTTTTCTTTCGGCTTTACCGTTTTGAGAGGAGGTATAGGGGCAGGAGAAGCGAAATTGCATGCCATTTTGTTTACAAAATTGGTGAAACAGATTATTGTTGTATTCGGTTCCATTATCGCATTGAAATTGTTTTATTTTTCGTTCAAACTGGGTGAGAATCATATTATAAAATGTAGTAAAGGTAGAGAAAACATGAGATTTGGTGGTGAGAGGGTAAGTCCAAAGAAAGTTAGAAAAATTGTCAATAAAAAGAATGTAATAACGATGACCCCCCGTACTAAGAACTGGGGAAGTCCAAAGATCACTGTGTATGATATCAAATGGCAAATTTGTAATATTACTAGAATCCATAAAAGGTAACCGAATGTGTTTACCAAAAACGCAAGATTGACAAACATGGTTTTTCAAACTACCACACGAAATTAAGCTAGAGTTTCTAAGAGAATGTAATAAAGAAGATCCCGGATGCCCGAGACGTTGATGCCATGTGTCTTGAGAAATTGTAGTGAGAGCGGTGGGAGATGTGATCTTGGTAACTTGGGATGGATCAAAAGTGTAGAGTCCTTCCGAGCTATTGCATCGTAGGATAGGGGTCCGAGTCTTGAGATCCTTCACCAAAAAACCATACGGGTCAAATTCAATAGATAATTTATTATCGGTAGTAAAACGACGCACGGAAAGTAAATTTTTAATTAGGGACGGTGCGTAAAGAACATGGTTTAATTTGAACGGTGGGAGGGGGGTGGTAGGGTGAGATTGCTTTGTCCATGCACGGGAATGGTTTGACCATTGCCCACAATAATATGTTTATTAATGCTTTTATTAAAAACAGACGGGGGATGAGAGTTAGAAGACATATGACCTGTTGCACCTGTGTCCATAGCCCAAGAAGGGTCGGTGAGAGCCATCGCATGCATCGCGTGATTAAGATCGGTTGGCATGTGCTGTGTTGGTCGAGGGCCTAGAATTCCTGCCGAAGATGGATTATTGGATCTGTTCATGGTAGGATAAGGACAAGGAGGCCCATTATTCCAATTGGCCCATGCATGTGGAGGTGTGTTTTGAGTGGGGCCGGCCCATGGTGCAAAGAAATTCCATGGGAAGTAGGCTGCCGAATTCGAAAAGCCTGGGGAAGAATAATTGCATTCCGGCCGCCACCACGGGAGCCCCCTTGTCTGCCTCGACCCCGGCCGCGACCGCGACCGCGGCCACGACCCCGCTCATATGATTCCATGCGGTTTCCAGCAGATTGTTCGGATCTTTCACGGTTTTCTCTTTGCGGAGTTTCAACCGATGCAGTGAGAGCCGCACCGGCCGACTGTGCAGCGTGACGTACCTGGCTGAGTTTTCTAGATTCAGCCATGCATAACCGAGAGCGGGTATCATAAAAATCAGGGAGCGGCTTCATCTGCTGAATAACGGAGGCTGTGTTCTCGTATTGCTCAGTGAGGCCCGAGAGGAGTTGTAGAACGAGTTGTTCATCGGTAATAAAGGAACCGAGATTAGTCAACTGATCGAAAATTACCTTGAGAGCTTGACAGTAGGCGGACATGTTCGGAAACTGATCCAAGTGAGTATTTGCAAATTTATTGTTGAGGTCGATCGTGCGAGTGGCCTTATTATCTTGAAATATATTTGCAATCGTGGTCCAAGCGTCGTAGGCGGTTGTGTCAGGTTTAAGAACGGTGTGCAACAGGTCAGTAGAGATTGTGCTGTAAATCCACTGCAAGACAATCGAGTCGAGACGCTCCCATGTCTCGGTTGTGTCCGGTTGGTCTTTGTCTTTATCTTTATTCGAAACAGAGGAGGAGGAGGTTTCAGTATTCGATTTCGGTTGAAGGTGATCGTACACAAGGTGAGCTTTGCATTGTATTTTGAACATCTCTGACCAGGTCGTATAATGACCGGTTTCGATGTCCAGGGTAACTGGGATTAGATTCTTGATGGATGTAACAGTAACAGCGGGGTGGGGAGAAGAGGAGGACGGAGACATGGCGAGAACGAAAAAACGGCGCAGGTAGGCAGAAGGTGATGAGAAGGATCGATTAGGTTATGATACCATGAAAGAATACAAAGCTTGCCCTATTCTCATTCACATCATCAATATAAATAGTTACAACCAAATCTCCTCATATTGAGGAGAGATATACATGACATATATAACAAATATTTTCCTATTTTATATATTGTCTATTACTCGACTTGTTTACAACATAAAAGTGTCCGCTCAAAAGTCTAAAATTATAGATTCAATTATTAACAGGCGCATATATTCACGCATGTTCTCAATTCTAAAAAAAGTTGGTGCGTAGATATGCTAAAAATGTGAAAACTGATTTATCATTGTAGTCAGGGCCGGTTATAAGCAAGTTCAAAGTGTGCTTGAGAACAGGGCCCAAATGATTAAAGGGCCCAAAATTTTTTATGTTTTCTTTATATATAGCCCATATTTTGTACAGGCCCCAAAGTTTGGTAACAAACCCAATCACTTAACTGATTATAGGCCCAAACCTTTGACTCAAAATACAATCGGTGCAGGAAATCAAAAGTCGCGTACTCGCGTGGATCTTTGCTTTGCACCAGGCCACCAGGGATCTGATCAAAGTCATCAAATCAAACGCTGCAGGATTTCTGATCAAACTCATCAAACGCTGCACCAGGCCACCGGACATCCGCAATTCCGCATTCCGCAGATTCGCGAATCGCGATTCAGGAGAGGTATTGTTCAATTGTTTGTTGTCTTTTGATTTTTGTTTGTTGATTGATGTTACTGTTGTTCCGAGTTACATATTGATTTCGAAAAACATTCATATTAAATCTATCACAAACATTGCTTCCAAACTCATAAAGGATCTAAAGGATTCAACCTTGATACTGCGACTTTTTACCAGGTTTGAATCCCATGTTATGCATCATAGCTTGAATAAACATGGACTATTTACTAAGATTATAATTACAAAATATAAACCTGCACCATTACTACCCTAATTGAACGTGAGAATAAAGCATTGTTAAATAATCTGTGAATTTGGAATATCTTACAAGGTTAATTAAAGTGCGAGAGGTAAAATATGCAGATGAAGATTTATGTTACTACATACTGTATTATATCATCAAGTGGAAATTTACATGTAAAGTTGGATTATTTTACAATAAGGGATTACTTCATTTTCCACCAACGGTCTACTATCCTAATTCTTTTTGCTTGGGGTATGCTTTATATTTATACATTTATGCTACTGATTGATAATTAGATTGATGAGTTTTTAGTTATATAATTGAATGATTGATGAGTTTATGTTATATAAAGATTTGCGAATAGGGCCCAAATTTTTTATCTCGAACAGGGCCAAATTTTTTTTTGGGATTTTCGTAGACGGCCCTGATTGTAGTGAATGAATATTGTACTTGAGTACAACAGACATTTTCAACATTTTCTGCCAAAAACTAGGCTCGGGTCGTGGGTCCTTTTTGACAGAAGAAAATATTTAAAAAAAGTTTTTTTAAAAACTTGAACATAGTTTTGAATTTTAAAGTTTATTGAGTGTTTGATGAATGACAGGAAAACAATAATTATAACCTCCAAATGTCATTTGAAGAAATTAAGTTGGCCACCCAAAACTTCAGTCGTGAGAATCTTATTGGAGGGGGCGGATTTGGGAAGGTATTTAAGGGAGAAATTACACATGGCAACGAAAGTACTACGATCATTGCAAAGCGTTTGGATAGGAGTCAAGGTCAGGGAGAGCATCATTTTTTGATGGAACTTGAAATTCTTTTTGAGTACAAACACGAGAATATCATTGGTCTTGTAGGCTATTGTAACGAAAACGATGAAAAAATAATTGTTTATGAGCATGCGTCTAATAGAAGTCTCGATAGGTGTTTGAACGATGTTAACCTTACATGGACTAAACGACTTAATATATGTATTGATATTGCGCACGGTCTGGCTTTTCTTCATGGAGGTGCTTCAACAAAAGAGATGGTGATACATAGAGACATTAAAAGTGCCAATATTCTGCTAAATGGTGATTGGAAGGCCAAAATTTCTGATTTTGGGTTATCTGCAATAACAGCAATTAATCAGGAAGTAATCAGCAAGCTTGTAGGCACAATTAGCTATGTTGACCCACAATATGAGTATACAGGTTTCTTCACTGAAAAATCAGACATTTACTCATTGGGAGTTGTTTTATTCGAGATCTTGTATGGGCGATTGTTAGTACCTGAGACAAAGGATTATGATCAACAACATGTAACTAGGATTCTTAAGCAAATCCTTGAAGAAGAAAAACTCGGATCAATTGTGTTTGAGGGCATAAAAGAACAAATTGACCCGGAATCGTTGTCTACATTTCGAGTGATTGTCAGCGAATGCTTATATAATGATAGAAAGGAAAGACCAACAGCAGAACACGTGTCGCAACAACTAGAGAAATCACTGGAATTCCAAGTAAGTTATTATACTTTACCAAAGGGAAAATGGCTTCCTTTCAATGCATGTGTATGACAACTTGAATTTCTAAAGCAAAAGACATCAAGAAACGAATAAACAAAAAAAAAAAAAAAAATTACCGTCTTTACAAACAAAATGAGATGAAGCTTGTCTTGGCATAAGCTGACTTGTTTATTTAAAAACCTTGTTTTGGATATTTAAACTCAATAATAAAACAAATATCAAGACTATTTTAGAAATGTAGATAAATGTTTGGTGCATGCACTAACATATATGAATTTTTCTTGTTCCATTTATTTGTAGGAAGACTATGAAATATGGGGGCCTAAATTGCCTGAAGACTATGAGGAAATATTAAAGTTGTCTAAATCTCCTGGAATCAGCCACTCTAGTGCAAAGAAAAAGCATCTTTACAACCTGTTCTCTGAAGGAATTCTTCTTCAAGATGGCAAAGTGGTAATTAACTGGATCATCCTCGAATCTTAATGTCTTTTTTCCATCAAGTCTCGTATGGATCCTCGAATCTTAATGTCTTTTTTCCATCAAGTCTCGTATGGAAATTTATTTTGATAAATCTATAGTTACAAAGTATCTTGATGTCCAAAATAATCCATGCATTTACACGTAACAACAGTTCGTTTGACTGGTTTTGTTACACTTCACAGTGGTTTTGGCTTGGAAGCAATGGCGAAAGAAATGAAATGATCTCAGCAAGAAAGTTTTCGTATAGAAACCGAAGTCTACATAAGTGGTCTGTTGTTTCAGAATCGAGGTTCTCATTTTCTCTCTTTCAATTTGTGTTTGTATGTGCGTTTACTCTTACAGTAAGGTAGATAATCCTTTAAAGTTTTAACTGATAACTTATTTTGAAGCGGATATTCAATATTCTAGTCTTGTTCTATTTTATTTAAGATGTCCTTCGATTTTAACGTAACAAATTATACATAGAACAATTAAAAATTGTGCTGTTGATTTTTGTGTCATCAAGTTATTTAGTTATATGGATTTACTTAAAACCAAATGGAAATATGAAATAATGTTGATACGAGTTAGGAGGTGTAGAGTGCATGTTCGTTAAAGACTATACAGATTTCCGACATCGACGAATCCGGGGTTCTAGGGGCATAGCTCCTAGGGTCCGAGCCGGCGCCATTGGCCAAGCGAAATCCAGTTCGATTTCATAGTTGAAATCTTCTAGAAATCCCTTTGATCTTGCTGTTGCTCTAATAGGACCTCCTGACTGATAACAACAGCAACAAATGTGATTGCAGCAACTTATAACAAATGCAATTAGTAGCAACTGTGATCAAGCCACAAGTTGGGCTATCAGTAATAACTAATTTCTTCTGACAGAAGCCACTCACATTAATAACTAAATTACGGGAAGTTACTGCTGAAGGAGTCACCATTGAAAAAGCTCGCGTTAATGGTCCTTTCAACTAAACGTTCTGATGGTTCCACAACTATGAAATGAGAATCTTTGGTCTACTTCTGTTTCAAACAGATAACACAGTCCTTCTTGGCCTTACAGAATAATCCGATTATGTATATTTAGAAGTACGAGCAAGAGTGTGCATGCAGATAGGTCTGAATGGGGTTTTTGGGTAAAGTTACTAGCTAAGGGTGTTATATCTGATTTATTTCGGCTAAGATAGTATTACTAAATTAGAAGTTCGTTTGCAGAGGAAATTAGAGACTACGACTAATTTAAACTTTATTATCTTGCAGGTTTAAGAAGGTAGCAGAGATATTAGATATTTCAAATTTGATGATCAAAATCAAGACAAGAACTCACTTTTTATCTCCGGCTACCGTTTATGGGGTTCATCTAGTCTTCAAATTTTGTGATTTTAAAGGTGTTTCTAAAAACCCAATGTATGTTGACCTAAAGTATAGAAAGGGGAGAAAAACCTTGCATGCATATTTTGCAAAATGGAGAGACAATGAGTGGATGATGTTACGTGAAGAATAATAGTTTAGGGGTATTTTACTAATTATTAGTAGTTTAGGGGTGTCTTATGTAAGTTTCTATCTATTTATGTGGATGTTACGTATGGAATGAATCAAGCAGAATTTGAGTCAAATATCTCTCTATCTCTTAATTTTCTTTCTCCCCAAGGTTTTAACCCTATCAAGGGTATCAGAGCCAGCCGATACCTCATCGGAGCTCTTCCGCCGCCGCCATGACGAACACCCGTAACAACGAGATTGATAACACACTGAAGTTCCACGATAGGGTCATCAACGAGATCCAGACGGCGTTATCAGCTTTGATGAAACAGCAGGAGCAGGCTTCGAAACAGCAGGAGGAAATCCTCAAGGCTGTGCGGGACAGATCTCAGTCGTCCGGCAGTTCTTTTGGATCCTTCTCCGGTCCAGACAACGATTCCAGGGGTTCTAAACCCTTTCGGATCGGAAAAATCGAGTTTCCCAAGTTCTCCGACGCGTTGTTTGAAGACCCACCGGAAGAGATGGCTTCGCTACAACAAACTGGTACGTTACAGGAATTGAACACCGCTTTTGATTCGTTATTAAACAAGGTGACGTTGAGTGAAACCCAGGCCGTGAGTTTGTATATCAAAGCCCTCAAGCCGGACATCCGGGGCCCGGTTAAAATGTTCAAGCCACATACTTTGCACGAAGCGTATGGGTTGGCGAAAACACAGTGTGACACTCTAGGTTTTTCCGAACGAACACCTTGTAATATTTTGTGTATATAAATATTATTAAATGGAAACGTGATCTTTATTTGCTTAATGTGTGTTGAATGTACGTATTATATATAAATGTACGTGAGTCGAGACCATGACTCGCAACCGGGCGGTTGCGAGTGGGCCTTTGGGCCGTAACCGGTTTGGGCCGAAACCCCAAGCCCAACCCGAAAACCCCCCTTGTATAAATCCCCAACCTTCTCCTCACTTTCCCTCATTTGTTACACCACACATCCACACTTCTCCTATTCTCTCTCTCACTAGTAAACCTTCAACAACAACCATTCTCTTCTTCCTCTTTCGGTTCAAGCTTGGATCTCGGACAAGAGAACTCGGACAAGTTCATCACCACTAACTCGGACACTCCATCTTCTCGGTTCTTTTCCTTGTTTACGGCTCCTTCTTCTTTACCCGGTTAGTGTTATCTTTTGTGTTTAAGATGTATGTATGTTGTATGAACTAAGAAATGCTTGGTTAGTAGTTTTTGTATGACTTTTAGGATGATTTGTGAAACTTGACTATATGTGAAAACCCTTGTGTACAAAGCTTGATAACATGTTTAAATGACTAACAAATAATGATCTAAGAATGATAATGGCTAACCATACCATGCTTCTTTATTTCTTGCAAGAATGATGATGATTAAACATAAGATTTTCGGCTATATAATGTATGTTTTCTTGTTTTGCATCATGATCTTGTCGAAAATATGTGATTTTCGGTTCATAAATGTGTGATTATGTTGGCATGAAAACCCTAGAAAACTATGAACATTTGATGAACTAGTTGAAGATGTTTTGAAGATTCAAAATTGGCAAAGTTTAATCTATGTTTACTAGTATTCAGATTAGGAAAAAGTGTTAGTGAAACCTTATTGGTAGTTTCCTAATCTGGGCCTGATTTCTTGGTACAAAATTGGACTGTCATATCTGCATCATCACGTGTACATGAAAGGGACAGCTTCCGACTCGCAACCACGGCATTACGACTCGAGACCACGCCGTTGCGACTCGCAACCATAGCATGACAAGTCGAAACCACGAGATTGCGACTCGAGACTACGACCGTTGCGACTCGCAACCACAGCGTGATGACTCGAGACCACGCGGTTGCGACTCGCAACCATAACGTGACAAGCCGAAACCACCTGGTTGCGACTCGAGACCAGCTGGTTGCGACTGGGCCGTCCACTTTGGTTATTGGGCCATTTTGTGTTCACTTGGACTATCTGTTAAATGGACTATGTGTTGCTGTGTTCTGTTTGACTGTGTTACTGTTAGGGCCGGCCCAATAACCCCATGACTATTTACTTGTATGCAAGTTACGTGCCTATATGTGTTTTTACGTGAATGCTTGTACACCGAACCTGACCTATACCGGTAACCATGTTAGGACGTGGTGACCAACGTGATTGACAAGTAACCTAAACCTACCGAGCAACCCAAGGTGAGTTCACAACTTAAAAGCATGCGTCCCGGTGGTTTGGGACACGAGACTAAAACAATCCTATCCCCTGGTAAAAGGGGATACCATTTACATACCTTCCCTAGTTATTGGGAACAAAACTTACTTTTCCTTCCCTGGTATTGGGAAACCTTTTGGTTAATTACTGTTTATACGGATTGCAACTAACGGCACTAAACGAAACTCTATCACTCAAGTCCCTACTACAAATACCGATTAGTCGCCGGGATCAGGCGAACGGGTTATTAGTTGATAGCGCTATTTAGGTGTTTACCAGCCTCACACCGTGCCCTGGTTTGGGATCGGTCGTGAACTAATGTACTCAGATATCCGTCAATGATGATAGAACATTGACATCAGGGCATCCTGCGGATACGCAACGGTTACTTAGTGTTCGGTATTGGAAAAACAGTTTAGTCGCTAACTTTTGGGGTAGCTCCCCATGGCATGTATAAACGGATAAATTAACCGGTGAAACAAGTTTTTGGAAATTAAAACTGGACAACTAGTGAACTCACTCAGCATTATTGTTGACCCCTTACTGCATGCTTGCAGGTAACCCGTGACGAAGGAGCTTGCTGCTTGGGAACGTGTAGTGTCTGTTCACCCTTGTGTTGGGTGTTACCTTATTTTGAATTATGAACTTTGTTTAAACTACTTTACTTATGCTTCCGCTACTTATCAAACTGTTTGAACTTAAAACCTTAAACTCTGGATTTGATATTTGCTAATCTTATGGTTAGTAAGTACTACTGTTGTTATCAACTTATTTATTCAGTATAATTGGTGGCTGGATCCTGGTCAGTCACGCCCTCGAAGCGGGTGTTATCCGCAGGTGGATTTTGGGGGTGTGACAGATTGGTATCAGAGCCATTGGTTATAGTGAACTTGGTTTTAAAAGGGGAAAATCTTTTTGGAGAAAACCAGACTATAACCCGTGACTCGTGACGACACTACACTCCAAGTGCAAGGCTCGACACATTTGACCTCATAGCTCGGACCAGTGTTTACTTGTCTGCTTTATGTTTCCTGTATGCTATACGTACTAGTGTGCCTAAACTAGATAGATACACCTCTCTCTTCTATCTCATTCTCGCTACACTACGGCATCACACTCATACTGTGATTTCTGGTTATGAAGACAATGAGTGGACGTGGAAGGGGAAACATCAACATGACTCAGGCTCAGTTCACTAACCTACTCAACACAGTGGCTGCAGCTTTCGCAGCTCACCCTATAGGTAAGCCCGTTGATTTAGGATGTTTAGATCCTACCGCCACATCGACTTTTCGCCTCTAAACCTATACGCTTCGCTTCTCACGAACAGGTCAGCATGCACCTGCGCAACCACCAGTGTGTACTTTCAAAACTTTCATGGATTGCAAGCCTCTCCCTTTCAACGGCACTGAGGGTGCCATAGGTCTTTTGCATTGGATTGAGAAAATTGAAGCTGTTTTTGCTGTTTGCGAATGTCCCCCTGCGAACTGGGTGAAGTTTGCTACTGCTACGCTTGAAGGAAGCGCGCTTTCCTGGTGGAAGGCGCAGATTCAGATGTTTGGATTGGAGACTGCAAATGCTACTGCGTGGGAGGATTTCAAGGATATGATTAAGGATGAATACTGTCACCGGGATGACATCCACAAGCTTGAGAATGAGTACTATGAGCTCAAGATGGTTGGGTCGGAAATTGAAACTTACACCAAGCTGTCTAATGACTATGCTGCTCTTTGCCCAAACATGTCTCGACCAATGTACCGAAGAATCGAACTGTACATCAAGGGTTTGGCTCCAGAAATTCGAAGCCATGTCACTTCAGCCAACCACACTACCATTCAGCCGATCGTTCGACTTGCTCACAAACTCACTGATCAGGCCGTAGAGGAGGGCAGGTTGCCCAAAAGGATCAGTGCTACTGTCGGAACTTCTAGTGACAGCAAGCGTAAGTGGGAAGGAAGTCAGGGCAAGGATGCTAACCCCACTCAGGCCCCAGCACAGCAAAGGAAAACTGAAAGCAACAAGGGCACTCAACAACAGGGTGGCTACCGGGGAAGCTACCCTAAGTGCAACAAGTGTAACAGACACCACAATGGGGCATGTAACAAGGGCCAGTGTCAGCGATGCCACAAGGTGGGGCACGAAGCCAAGGATTGTAGAAGTCAGTTCCCAGCGAGACAGAATCAGCAACAACCCCAACAGCAGCAGGGAAACGACCGAGCATGTTTTAAATGTGGGGCAACAGGGCACTTTAAGAAGGATTGCCCTGAACTGAATCAGAACCGCAACAATAATCAGGGAGCTGGGAACAACAATCAAAACAACAATGCTGGGAATGGTGCTAGAGGAAGAGCTTTCGTGATTGGAGCTGGAGAAGCAAGGAATGACCCCAATGTCGTGACGGGTAAGTTCCTACTCGATGATCGTTATGTTTCTGTGTTATTTGATTCCGGTGCCGATGCTAGTTATGTATCCCTACGTATTAGTAAGAAGCTTAAGCGTCCGCTTTCATTACTAAGTTCTCCTCATATCGTCGAGTTAGCTAATGGTAGAAACATCGAGGCCTCACATGTTATCAAGGGCTGCAAACTAGAGTTGTCTGGTCAGACATTTAGTATCGACCTTTTCCCTGTTACTCTTGGAAGCTTCGACGTCGTTATTGGTATGGATTGGTTATCCAAGCATCGCGCTGAGATCCTCTGTCAAGAGAAAGCAGTTCGTATTCCTAGCCGTTCTGGCAAACCCCTCATTGTACAAGGTGGCAAAGGTGGAGAAATCTCCGGCGTTATCTCTTTCTTGAAGGCCCAGAAGTGTTTACGAAAAGGGCACACCGCTATCTTAGCACTTGTTACCAACACGCAGGAAAAGGAAAAGAGGATTGAAGATTTTCCGGTAGTGCGTGACTACCCCGAGGTATTTCCTGAGGAATTACCTGGACTCCCTCCCCATCGTCAGGTCGAATTCCAAATCGAGCTAGCTCCCGGAGCAGCGCCTATAGCTCGTGCGCCTTATCGACTAGCCCCCGCAGAATTGAAGGAACTCTCTACTCAACTACAGGAACTTTTGGATAAAGGATTTATCCGTCCTAGTTCATCACCCTGGGGAGCACCGGTACTCTTTGTTAAGAAGAAGGATGGCACGTTCCGAATGTGCATTGACTATCGTGAGTTGAACAAGGTTACCATCAAGAACCGTTACCCTCTCCCGCGAATCGACGACCTATTCGATTAGCTGCAAGGATCGAGCTACTATTCCAAGATTGACCTGCGATCAGGCTACCATCAGTTAAGGGTCCGTAATGAAGACATTTCCAAAACTACATTCAGAACTCGTTATGGTCATTATGAATTCCTCGTTATGCCCTTTGGAATGACCAACGCCCCTGCAGTGTTCATGGATCTCATGAACCGGGTATGCAAACCCTACCTCGACAAGTTCGTGATCGTGTTTATAGACGACATCTTGATCTACTCGAAAAGTCAGGAAGAGCATGAACAGCACCTACGCCTTATCCTCGAACTCCTCCGCAATGAGCAACTGTATGCCAAGTTCTCGAAATGCGACTTCTGGCTTCGAGAAGTCCATTTCCTTGGGCACGTGGTTAACAAGGATGGAATCCACGTCGACCCTGCAAAGATCGACTCTATAAAGAATTGGCCTACCCCTAAGACTCCGACTGAAGTCCGCCAATTCTTGGGACTGGCGGGATACTATCGAAGATTTATCATGGGATTTTCAAAGATCGCTCAGCCTCTCACGGCTCTTACTCAGAAGGGTATGGTTTATAAGTGGGGTGAAGCTCAGGAAACCGCGTTTCAGAAACTAAAGGATAACCTCTGCAGTGCTCCTATTCTCTCGTTACCTGAAGGAACGGACGACTTTGTGGTTTACTGCGATGCGTCTATTCATGGGCTCGGTTGCGTGTTGATGCAACGCGAGAAAGTTATCGCCTACGCATCACGACAACTCAAGACACACGAAAGGAACTACACTACACACGACTTGGAACTAGGAGCAGTGATATTTGCGCTTAAGATATGGAGACATTACCTGTACGGTACCAAGTGCACCATTTACACCGATCACAGGAGTCTCGAGCATATTTTCAAGCAAAAGGAATTAAACATGCGACAACGTCGATGGGTTGAACTTTTGAATGACTATGAATGCGCCATCAAGTATCATCCGGGTAAGGCCAATGTTGTGGCAGACGCCCTCAGCCGAAAAGACACTATACCAAAGCGCGTGCGAGCATTACAACTTACCATCCAGTCTAGTCTCCCTACCCAGATTCGAAATGCTCAGATTGAAGCTCTGAAACCGGAGAACATCAGGGCTGAGTCCCTGCGAGGATCGAGACAGCAACTAGAACAGAAAGAAGACGGCGCCTACTATGTGGCAGGGCGCATTTGGGTCCCACTTTACGGAGATCTACGAGAGCTTGTGATGGACGAAGCCCATAAGTCCCGTTATTCAGTACATCCTGGTTCAGATAAGATGTACCACGACTTAAGAACCACATACTGGTGGCCTGGCATGAAAGCCCACATAGCAGCCTACGTGGGCAAATGTTTGACCTGCGCAAGAGTCAAGATCGAGTATCAGAAACCAGCAGGCCTACTACAGCAACCGGAAATCCCGAAGTGGAAATGGGAGCAAATCTCCATGGATTTTGTTACAGGGCTACCTAGATCCCAACGCGGGAATGATACTATTTGGGTGATAGTAGATCGATTGACTAAGTCTGCACACTTTCTGGCTATTAAGGAAACAGACAAGTTCTCAACCTTGGCAGAAACCTATTTAAAAGAAGTAGTCTCCAGGCACGGGGTGCCAACTTCTATTATTTCCGACCGAGACGCTCGTTTTACTTCCGAGTTGTGGCAAGCTATGCACAAATCCTTTGGCTCACGTTTGAACATGAGCACCGCTTATCACCCGCAGACGGATGGGCAGTCTGAACGCACCATCCAAACCCTGGAAGACATACTTAGAGCATGTGTGATCGATTTTGGTAAGAACTGGGAGAAGCATCTACCGCTGGTGGAATTCTCCTATAATAACAGCTACCACACCAGTATTCAGGCGGCACCTTTTGAGGCATTGTACGGTCGTAAATGCCGATCACCACTCTGCTGGGCGGAAGTCGGCGATAGTCAACTCACAGGCCCAGAACTAGTGGTTGATACAACGGAAAAGATTTCCCAGATCAGGCAACGCATGGCGGCAGCTCGTGACCGTCAGAAAAGCTACGCTGACAAGCGTAGAAAACCGTTAGAATTCCAGGTCGGGGACCGGGTTCTACTTAAAGTCTCACCCTGGAAGGGTGTGGTCCGTTTCGGTAAACGGGGCAAGCTGAATCCACGGTATGTTGGACCATTCGAAATTACCGAGAAAATCGGTAAGGTAGCTTATAGATTGAACCTGCCTGCAGAGCTGAGTGCAGTGCACAACGTTTTTCACGTATCTAACCTGAAGAAGTGTTTGTCGGATGAAACACTTGTAATTCCTTTTAAGGAACTGACGATTGATGAACAGCTACACTTTACTGAGGAACCGATTGAGATCACGGATCGAGAGATCAAAACCCTCAAACGTAGCCAGATACCCCTTGTACGAGTTCGTTGGAACTCACGGCGCGGCCCAGAGTTTACCTGGGAGCGGGAGGACCAGATGAAGTCCAAGTATCCCCAGTTATTCCCAAACGAAAACCCCAGCACTGAAGCTACAACCGAATTTCGGGACGAAATTCCAAACTAACGGGGGGATGATGTGACACCCCGTTAAAACACGCTAGCTTGGCAGTGGCTGCTTCAACTTTCGGGACGAAAGTTCTTAAAACTTGGGGATAATGTGACACTCTAGGTTTTTCCGAACGAACACCTTGTAATATTTTGTGTATATAAATATTATTAAATGGAAACGTGATCTTTATTTGCTTAATGTGTGTTGAATGTACGTATTATATATAAATGTACGTGAGTCGAGACCATGACTCGCAACCGGGCGGTTGCGAGTGGGCCTTTGGGCCGTAACCGGTTTGGGCCGAAACCCCAAGCCCAACCCGAAAACCCCCCTTGTATAAATCCCCAACCTTCTCCTCACTTTCCCTCATTTGTTACACCACACATCCACACTTCTCCTATTCTCTCTCTCACTAGTAAACCTTCAACAACAACCATTCTCTTCTTCCTCTTTCGGTTCAAGCTTGGATCTCGGACAAGAGAACTCGGACAAGTTCATCACCACTAACTCGGACACTCCATCTTCTCGGTTCTTTTCCTTGTTTACGGCTCCTTCTTCTTTACCCGGTTAGTGTTATCTTTTGTGTTTAAGATGTATGTATGTTGTATGAACTAAGAAATGCTTGGTTAGTAGTTTTTGTATGACTTTTAGGATGATTTGTGAAACTTGACTATATGTGAAAACCCTTGTGTACAAAGCTTGATAACATGTTTAAATGACTAACAAATAATGATCTAAGAATGATAATGGCTAACCATACCATGCTTCTTTATTTCTTGCAAGAATGATGATGATTAAACATAAGATTTTCGGCTATATAATGTATGTTTTCTTGTTTTGCATCATGATCTTGTCGAAAATATGTGATTTTCGGTTCATAAATGTGTGATTATGTTGGCATGAAAACCCTAGAAAACTATGAACATTTGATGAACTAGTTGAAGATGTTTTGAAGATTCAAAATTGGCAAAGTTTAATCTATGTTTACTAGTATTCAGATTAGGAAAAAGTGTTAGTGAAACCTTATTGGTAGTTTCCTAATCTGGGCCTGATTTCTTGGTACAAAATTGGACTGTCATATCTGCATCATCACGTGTACATGAAAGGGACAGCTTCCGACTCGCAACCACGGCATTACGACTCGAGACCACGCCGTTGCGACTCGCAACCATAGCATGACAAGTCGAAACCACGAGATTGCGACTCGAGACTACGACCGTTGCGACTCGCAACCACAGCGTGATGACTCGAGACCACGCGGTTGCGACTCGCAACCATAACGTGACAAGCCGAAACCACCTGGTTGCGACTCGAGACCAGCTGGTTGCGACTGGGCCGTCCACTTTGGTTATTGGGCCATTTTGTGTTCACTTGGACTATCTGTTAAATGGACTATGTGTTGCTGTGTTCTGTTTGACTGTGTTACTGTTAGGGCCGGCCCAATAACCCCATGACTATTTACTTGTATGCAAGTTACGTGCCTATATGTGTTTTTACGTGAATGCTTGTACACCGAACCTGACCTATACCGGTAACCATGTTAGGACGTGGTGACCAACGTGATTGACAAGTAACCTAAACCTACCGAGCAACCCAAGGTGAGTTCACAACTTAAAAGCATGCGTCCCGGTGGTTTGGGACACGAGACTAAAACAATCCTATCCCCTGGTAAAAGGGGATACCATTTACATACCTTCCCTAGTTATTGGGAACAAAACTTACTTTTCCTTCCCTGGTATTGGGAAACCTTTTGGTTAATTACTGTTTATACGGATTGCAACTAACGGCACTAAACGAAACTCTATCACTCAAGTCCCTACTACAAATACCGATTAGTCGCCGGGATCAGGCGAACGGGTTATTAGTTGATAGCGCTATTTAGGTGTTTACCAGCCTCACACCGTGCCCTGGTTTGGGATCGGTCGTGAACTAATGTACTCAGATATCCGTCAATGATGATAGAACATTGACATCGGGGCATCCTGCGGATACGCAACGGTTACTTAGTGTTCGGTATTGGAAAAACAGTTTAGTCGCTAACTTTTGGGGTAGCTCCCCATGGCATGTATAAACGGATAAATTAACCGGTGAAACAAGTTTTTGGAAATTAAAACTGGACAACTAGTGAACTCACTCAGCATTATTGTTGACCCCTTACTGCATGCTTGCAGGTAACCCGTGACGAAGGAGCTTGCTGCTTGGGAACGTGTAGTGTCTGTTCACCCTTGTGTTGGGTGTTACCTTATTTTGAATTATGAACTTTGTTTAAACTACTTTACTTATGCTTCCGCTACTTATCAAACTGTTTGAACTTAAAACCTTAAACTCTGGATTTGATATTTGCTAATCTTATGGTTAGTAAGTACTACTGTTGTTATCAACTTATTTATTCAGTATAATTGGTGGCTGGATCCTGGTCAGTCACGCCCTCGAAGCGGGTGTTATCCGCAGGTGGATTTTGGGGGTGTGACACACAGGCTCTTAACAATGAAACCCTAGAAGAGAAGTTTACCGGGGGGAAATGGAACGGAGGTACCAAACCCACTGCTACAAAAATTACCCCACCCACAAATCTTTTTGGTGCCTGTTTAAAGGCAAAGGCGAGTTCCGTAAATGATTGGCGGCCGCCATGGCGCATCGCTAGGATTTCTCCGATTGCAACCGGAAGGACCGAATGGCGTCCACCCTGGAAGGAGTCGACTCAAAAGAACTCATGGATGCTGCATTTTTTTTCTCTATTTTGTGATTCTTGAGGTCAAGAATCTTTTAAGGGGGAAGTATTGTTACGTGAAGAATAATAGTTTAGGGGTATTTTACTAATTATTAGTAGTTTAGGGGTGTCTTATGTAAGTTTCTATCTATTTATGTGGATGTTACGTATGGAATGAATCAAGCCAGAATTTGAGTCAAATTTCCTTCTATCTCTTAGCTTTCTTCTTCCCCAAGGTTTAAACCCTATCAGATGATGATTGAGTTGTACCGATTCTTGAACCAAAAGGAAGATGTCGTTTTTACATTTCAACTAGAGAGCCTTTCACCATACTATTGCAGAGAACATGATGCAATCTATGTTGAAGGCATTGAGTTTCGAGCCATTGAGAGGGCAAGTTTAAATATACTCCCATTCTAGATCCTTTATGATTTTTTTTTTTTTTTTTTTTTTTTTTTTTTGGTAATGGAGTTGATGTAGCAAAAACAGTTTCCATGTTCTGTATTGCATGAATTTATAACATGGTCTAATAAGCTTTATACAGGTGGGAAATAATGGAACCGAAAAGTCAAAGGAAATCCAACAAGTTATGAAATCAAACTCGAATGTAAATCTGGACCTACGTTTGTCAACTAAAAGTGAAGATATAATTGAGAAATCCAAAAACTATGACGAGGGGGAAAAGGTTCGTATTTTCTTTCTAGGAAAAATTTATCTATGGAGGAATTTAATAAAATCCTAGATGTTTAACAAATTTTCTCTAACCAACAAACAGTTGTTCTCACTAAGTGAAGTGGATGGAAAGAAACATCTTATGCTTTCAGCAAAGGCGTCTCTCTACAACATTTCTGAAACGAAGCTTTTTAATTCAAAACCATCAGCTGATTCCAGGTTTGCTTTTGAACCAGCTTCAAATTGTCCCCTCATCTATCATCTATCTCTCAAACTTTTCTTTGTACGATGCTTATCTATATACACTCATAATATAACTCCATTATGTGTCGGGTTATGCTTACATAAATAAATAATATGTCGAACTTATTCTTGATGAATGTAACGGTATTTTGTAACATTTAACATCATATTCTGGTAAAATATTAAGTATGCGTCAATCAGTGGTTAATAACAGCTCCACGTATTGTGTCTAAGAAGTATGTAATCTCATGATAAATTGTACATGCAGATTTCAGGAGGTAATCGAGCTTCTGCCACAACTAATATTTCATATTAGTTGCACCATTAAAAGCCAAATGTTGTCACGAGATACAGAATATGTGTGTTACCTAGTGTTCAAGCTTTCAAACAAATGTAACGGGCTGCATTGTCCAGTGGAGGTACGAGATCTACTACAGAAAAGTAAAGTAGCGGAAATTGTTTATTTTAGATCTCCAAGCGCATGGAATGTGCATGATTTTACCAGGGTTCCAAAACAAAGAAAAGATGGATGGATGGAGGTTAATGTAGGAAAACTCAACTCAAAACATGAACTTAAAAATGATTCTATTCTTGTGAACTTGAAATTGTTAAGTTATGAAGACACTATGTCTGGACTTACAATTTGTGGCGTCGAGTGTAGGCCAACCTAAGAATATTTACATGGGACTTTCTTTCGCCATAGTGTCTTTCTAATGGTCGGTGGATAACAAAGTTGTAAGTGATTGCAAATTCATGTTTATATTATTCATTTGCTCATCAAATTGTTATGTATATGATGGAACCACAACCACACTACACATTAAGGCCCGTTTAGGCCATTGGGCTAGAGGTGCAAAAAACAGATTTTTTTTTCTCAACAAGGTCAACAAACGGATCTGGATAGACCGGTTCCAAGTCCGCTCAGGTTTTTAGAGGGTTTTGACCGAGCTAGAACTGGTATTTACCCGCGGTTTGTTTCAATTTCTTTCTTATGCCGAGTCTGAAACTTGTCTGTACACGCGGGAGAGTAGGAACCAGTTCCGGGTCCAGGTTTTATGCCCATCTCTACATTGGGCAACACATTGAGCTATAATGATGTTAAGGCCCATTGGGCAACATATGGGGTTCTAAACTCTAAAGTATTGTATAACCTAGTACATGCTCGTTATTAAATATGTGTAGATTATTAAATATACATGATATTTATTTGTCAATTTTAACCATGTATGTATATGTAAATTAACAAAAATATATTCAGAACAATGATATTTCCATGTACAATTATTTATTTATTTGGTTATATAAAATTGTAATATCCGGTATTTCTCGATTACAAAACACTTCATCATTATTTCTTGCATATGTTTAAATACCTCAAATTTCATTAATATGTAATTATATAAAACTTTGGTGAAATTATTTTCTATTTTTACAAAAAACTCTATTTAAAACAAATATTAATGGTTTTATAAATCTATTTCAACAAAATTTTTAAAAGGTAGAAATTCTACAACTTATTAAGGGGTTGTTTGGCATTCCTTTAGAAATTCTAATTATAACTTATAAAAAGTTAATAAGGTATAAGTTTAAAAAGATAGAAATTCTAACTTATAACTTATGACTTATAAAAAGTTAATAAGGTATAAGTTAAAAGGAATGCCAAACAACCCCTTAATATGTAATCGTTAACTAATTTATTACATTATTTTATTATAAAGTCAAAAAGTAATAATTATGTTTTTTATATTATAATATTTTTGTTTCTTTTTTATATTTTGTTATACCATTATTAGTATTAATATCAATATTAATAAATAAATAATCAAGACACTTTATTATAAACACGAAAGTGAAAAAGTTCATCATAAATAAATAAATAACGAGTCTCTAATAAAAAAAGTAAACGTGCAAACATTAAAAAATTAATCACCTAGATCGACAAAACCACTTTCACGACGATAAAGTTGGGTATATAATTCTAGACGCCACCTATACATGGTCTCCCATCTAGTCGCAGACATGCTAATGTTGCGAAAATTCCAATAAGGCGTGATTGTAGGCATTAGGTACCCTCGTAATTCCACCATGACATAATGGTTCTCATCATTTACTAGGGCAATTGTAAGAGCTCTGTGATGTTGAATCTCTTCTGACCACTCCAAAACGGGAAAATAGTGAAACTGCCTGACATGCTTGAAGAATGGACGATTAAACCAAACTTATTGGCAATCAGAACACCTGCTTCAGGCATTTTCATCCAGTGTTCTTCTAGACAAGGCGACCCAAAGAAACACAAGTCTTGATATAATGAATTTACATCCTTGGCAAAAATGTCCGCGTAGATATTATATCGATTTTGTAACTCTTCTCTCATTTGCTGTCGAATATACTCATAGTATTCATGTTCATCAAGTCCGAGGCAAACAGCTAGTGCTCGAAATCCACAATTTCCATCGGGTTTAACATTTCGTATATTTGTTATGTATGGATGAAATACTTTTGAAATATCACCCATTATATTCAAGTCATTCATCAGTGGCACTTCGTTCAAGTCTATCATGTATGAACTATGTTTGGCCGGCTTATCTGGGACCTCATTCCAATCTATCACCGGTTCCATGTTTAAGTCAAATTAGAATGAACTATGTCTGGCCGGCTTATCTTGTTGCGATTTCTTCAAGCTTGGTCGTCCAAGAGTTTTTTTTAACTTGAGGTTCCTGAAGGTCGGTTTTACCAGGATTAAATATATCCTCCAGTTTTCTTAACCAACTTTTTTTCCCATCTTTAGACTTCTTGTTAAAGTTTTCTTTAAAAAGTAGTAGTTCATCATCACAGCTAACATCGTCATTTTGAAAAGATACAGATGGTGAAATATCTAGCTTCTTCCAAAAAATATCAATCGAATCCAAGGAAACATATTGATCTGAATGCAAATACAAATACATATTGTTTTATTGAAACTTTAACATGAAGAGTCTTATTTTATGTACATAAATATACTTACGTGATGTTATATACTTTGAAATTTCACAAGCACGTGGTAACCCATGACTTGTGCGAAGTCGACAATCACAGTGTACCAGACGATCCTTCCATCGTTCACGATCTTCAAGAATTATTTTGAGAGCTGTTGGTGCACTTACGTCTGTCGACTACGTCTTACATCGAGTCTTAGAGATGAAGAGATCAGATACGACACGGAAACCTAGAAATAGTGAATTGTATAGGTTCGCTTATATGGTTATAGCTAGGTTCGCTTTTGTGTCATAGTCTTGATTAGGTTCGCTCTTAGGTTAAGATATAGGTCCGCTTTTTCGGCATTGTTGTAGATCCGCTTATATGTGCATGTACATATAAGCGGACCATGGTTGTCTATATATAGGACCATATGAGCGAACCGAGAACACATAGTTTACGGTGTATTTTGTTCCGGCATGCTGCTGAAGTGCTGTCTGACCTTGTATTCGTGCATTTGATCAATAATACAGCAAGTTTAAAGCGAATATAGCTAGAATAGCACCAAATCATTAGTTTCCGCCTCTTGATTTGGATAGAAACTTCTCTGATCGACTCAAACAGGGCCGAAAACGATCCTACAATTGGTATCAGAGCTCAGGAGGAGGAGTTCTTGCCATTTTAGCTGCATTTCTTCTGATTTTCTACACTTTCTTCACTTTTTCAAAAATTTTCACGGTAAAACAAGCTCAAAATCACACAGTGCACTCAGAATCATGAACTAATAAATCCTTGAAGTTTTCAGATCTAAAAACGACGTAGAAACTAGGATTTTTAGAGGTTCGCTAATACGGATTTGCGCAAAAGATGATGTCAGCAAGTGACTTGGTTCGCTTTTAGTTACATTGTTGAGTCTGGTTCGCTCGAAATTTTAAGTTTGGTCCGCTTTTGTGACAAAATTTCAGGACAGGTTCGCTCCAAATCATCACTTTGGTCCGCTCCAACGACATAGACCGGTTCGCTCATTGATCAAATAGTTGGTTCGCTCGAACGGTCCGCGTATTCGTCAGTTCATCCGGTCCGCTTTTTAGTCAGCTTATTCGGTTCGCTGATTTGATCAAATAGTTGGTTCGCTCGTGTGATCAAAACAGGTCCGCTCTTAGACTGGTTCGCTCATAAACCGGTTCGCTCAAAAGACAGAACATCTGATTCGCTCATTTGTTCAATCATTTGGTCCGCTTATAAGGACAGTGTGTTCAGTTCGCTTATTTGGACTGTTGTAGATCCGCTCTTGTGACAGCTTCGCTTATTTGAAAAAGTTTGATTAAGTTTTAAAGTTATTGTAAATTTTGAACAAATTGAACAATGGATACTGAATTCTATAACGCTTTTGCAACCCGGACTTCGATCACTCAAAGTGCTTTGATTGAAAATGAAACCGGAACGTCTCAGAAACCGCCGAAACTCATGGATATTGATGATTATAACGTGTGGTCTGAACGTTTTGGAAATTGGGTTGAAGCTTATCATCTTGATGCGTGGGAACACACCGAGGAACCATATGTTAAACCCACAAAGAACGATGTTGTGAATGGTACTCCGTTAACACTTAGAGAGATGAGTGCTGCAGATAAAAGGAAATATCAAGATGAGAAATTGATGGTGAGTCTGCTTCAGCAAGCGATAAAAGAAGATATTTTGATATTGCTTCAACATGATGGAACTGCATATTCGATTTGGACAGAGTTGGAAGCAAAGTTTACTGGACGTGACGATATGCTCAGGAATAAGATGTCTCTCATGAAAAAAGAATTTGACTTGTTTCGGGGATTGAAAAATGAAAGTACCAAGCAAATAATTGATAGATATTGTAACTTGGTAAGAAATATGACGAAACTTGGTGTTAAGAAAGATACTGATGAATTGGTTGAAAAACTTGCAGATGCGCTACCATATGAAACATGGGGAACATTTCTAATGATGCTGCGGTCAAACAAAACAGATTATAAGAAAATGACACTGGGAGATTTTATCAAGCATCTGGAAGCTCAGGAGATGGAGCAGAGGAAGATCGCTAGGATGAAGAATTATGATGGAGAACAGGATATCAGTTTGTACTATAAGAGTGGTGCTACTGAGTCTACAAAGTATTCTCCAAAGATCGAAACTGCTTACAGTGTTAAAGATTCTCCTGAGAAGAAAGCATCTCAAGGATCAAACAGCATAAGATTTTCATCATATGATCCTAACATCTCTGTAACAAAGAATGGTAGAAAACTTCAGTGTAACTTTGTATTAAGCCTTGAAAATGATCAAGACTACACTGAAGATATTGCAAAAAATCAAATGTCTTTGTTAGGGATGATTTTAGAGTCTTATAGTTGCTTTGTTGTAGGAAAGATCGGAAATCCAATGCTCACGAAGGAGGATTACGATCAAATTGATGCTGAGGAAATGGAATTGATGGATATAAAATGGTGTATGGCGAGTGTGATGAGACGTGCTGAAAAGTTTAAACAAATTACCGGCCGTGATGATTTTCGTGATGCAAACGTTTCAGCTTTGGGTTTTGATAAATCTAAAGTTACGTGTTTTCGTTGCAGGGAGAAGGGGCATTTCAAGAGGGAGTGCAAAAATCGTGAAGCTACCGGAGCCCAGAACCCTTTCGGAAACAACGACTATCACAAGAAGGCCATCTATCATCAAATCACACCACCAGCACAGCAACAGGCACAAACAGCTCATGGAAGAGATGTGATTGATAAAAGGGCATGTGTTGTTAGTTAGGGAAAATATGATAATTTTACCTGGGATAAGTATCTTCCGAAAAACAACAAAGTGTGTTTGGCTGAACAAGATGATGAGAAGTTGGCTGAAAGTTTTAATTGGGATGATTTTTGTCCGGATCAAGATTTCATGACCAAAGAAATGTCCAAAAACACTTCTCATGCTTTCTTTGCTAATGCTTATGATTTGAAATGTGCAGAAAGGTGCAGAAAAGTCATGGAAGCTGCTGAAGAAAGACGAAGAAAGAACAGAGAAGAGGAAGAAGAGGAAGAGCGATTAAAAGCTGAAGCTAAAGCTGAAAAAAAGAGAAGAGCTGAATTTCTACAATCAAGCAGGACAGTCAAAGAGATTCCTGAATTTGAGATTAAAGTGGATGCTGAACCGGTCATAGTCCAAGAAAAGTGCATGAACTGTGATTCGTTAATCAAACAGAACAATGAGTTGTTGCACAATATTCACAAGTTGAAAGAATCGTATGATACAATGAACAGAGAAATCAACAAGTATACAGATTTAGATGGTGAACAAGCTGAGGCTATGAACACATTGAAAATAGCGTATCTAAGACAGCTTGATGATGCGAACTTTCACATAAAGAAATGTGCTGATCTCGAGCTGGAGTTGGCAACACAAAAGATAGAAACTGAGAAAGTTAAGAAATTATTAGATAGTTACTCATGTTCTACTTTTGTTGCTGACAGGATTTATCCAGTGGTGAAAGATTTGAAGACGTTTGAAGAGGTGAAGACGTCTGAAGAAGAAAAGTTAAAGATTTCTGGTAAGAAATCAAGTGTGGTCTATAACAGATGTCCGCCCCCAGTCGAAAATGGATATTCACCTCGAAATCCAAATTCTGAAAGAGTCAATAAGGCAATCAATTTATAATGGGAGTCTGGGCCGTCGGATAACTTGCCAGAAAGTATTGATATCACGTATACGTCATCAGACACTGATCATGAGTCAAAGTTGATAAAAAGTGTGGTCGATCAGGTGTTAGATAAAGATGATAGTGAGGAGTCAAATCCGGAGTCCAAAACCGAGTCAACGTCTACAAATAAAAAGGACAAACGGGTTTATGATAAAGAATTTTTACTTTCAAAGTCTAAATTGAATGATGAATCGGTCAAAGTAGCATATACTTTGAAAGGTTCTGACAAATTATATTCAGATGAAAGTTTTCCAATAAGAAGTGTCAGACTTGAAATGATTCAAAAGGTTTTCAAAATAACAGAAATTAATATTTCTGAAATAAAAGATTTAAATATTAATAGAAAACCCAAACAGTACACTTCAAGAGATCAACAGAGAATCAACAAGAAAATGGGTTACAATTGTGGTTATAGTTTCCAAAAGAAACCAAACCATAATCGTAATTTCAAAAAGAAAGGTCTTGGTTTTGTCCCACCGAAAAACTATAAAAATGAGAAAATGTATAAACCAAAAACTATGTTTGTTTCAGGGAAAACGTCAGAAGCTGAAAAAGAACAATCATTCAGAAGACAGACAAATCAAGAATTCCTTGCCAAGAAGCAAGAAGAACTAAAGAAGAATGAAGTTCCGAAGAAGATTGAAAAGAGAACCTGTTTTCAGTGCAAAATTGCTGGACATGTGGCAAAGGATTGTCCGAAGACATTCAAGCCAAAACAGAAAGTCTCTGGGAAAATAAAAGAAAACGTTGTTGAAAAGACTGAACTGTCAACCCGGAAGTTTACCGGCTTTGAAAATTCAACTTTTGAAAAAGGAGAATGTTCAAAGAGTGCTTCAAAAAGGAAAGATAATATGCTAAATCAAAAATGGGTTGTGAAAGGTTCAGGTAATAGTTCTGGTGACGAATCTGATTCCATAAAATCAGAGGAGCCACGTGTTGAGAAAAAGGTTGAAAAGAAAGTTCCGATAGTGGACGAAGTGAATTTTCCGCCACTGAATGCTAAAAATTACAAATCCAAAATCGGAAAAGTTGAAATTTCAAATCAATTTTATTCTGACAAGAAGAAATTTGATGTTGAAAAAACTTTCAATGGAAATGTGAAACGTATCTTTGGACAAATGGTCAATGGTAAGGCCAAAAGCATCAAAGATTTTTATGCTTCCAAAGGACGTGTTTACAAGCCTGTTGAAAGTAAAGATAAAGAAGATGTTGTTACACCCAAGGAAGGTCAGGCTTGGGTGGATATATTTTTCAAAGAATAAAAACCTGACTTGCTGGAGATCCCAAGTTGGTATCGTGGATCATGAATCGGCATCCTTCTAAATCTGTGTTTGAGGTTTTGCAGGACTTGCCGGAACTCCCAGGTTTGTAAGCGAGGAGTAGGAATCGGCACTTTGAGAATTCAACCAAAAGATGGTAATTGGTTGAAAAACAGGTTTGAAAAGCTTAATTGCTAAATCTACAAGTGGTTGTATGTTTATGGTTGTTATAAGTGGTTCAGAATGAGAACCAGTTGCTTCTACAAGTGGTTAAATCAAGGTCATTAATTTGAACTTGAGTTAACTGTTATTCACAAAATTGGCAAACAATGTGATGATTTGATCCCCAATTTTACAAAAGGTAAAACAACTAAACTTATTTTCCGGAAAAACCATTTTGATTAAAACAAACTTGAGTGTTTTGAAATCATTATGGGAAAATAGTTTGTTGTGAGGGGGAGTTCTGATTATTTAAGCCAAACGGATGGAGAATTGAAGTGTTTCGATATCAGTTGTCATGTTCTGTATAGTTTTGGTTTCAATTTTTACTAGATGTATTTGAATTTTAGGGGGAGTAAGAATTTTAGAAAATCCAAAAACATTAGAAAATTTGAAAAAGTCAAAAACATGATAAAACTGAAAAATGAGTTTTTGTTGCATAAAAGAGGAAATGATAGTACATCAGTGGACTATCACAGCACGCTAAAGAATTGAAAAGTCAAAATGTGATAAACAATCTTACTGTGGATGTGTCAGTAGGTTTTCGCACATTTAGTAAATTGAAACGAGATATAAACCTAAATTCGAACTTGCTTAATTCGTGGGTAACTATTCTTGAATATATGGGTAACCCCCGAAATCTTGTTTGAAAGGTCCCGTATTCTGAGATACTAGGTCTTTATGCTCAGTGATATCTGGGGTATTATTTCGGGACTTCAGCTGTATGGAAATACTGACCTAGTCCCCGAATAATACTTTCTGCTAAAAGCTTTGAAACATAAGCTCGCCCTCAGCAATCTGATTAAACAATAAAATTGATAATCTTTGCTGTTGTAATAAAAGATCCTCTAAAGGGGACCCACCAAAAGTCGAGCCGTCATCTCTCTGCTGAACGGAAGTTCTGACCTGAGCTCTCACGGTTTCGCATCTACCCCTTTACAGATATCATCTGTGGTATACTCACCTGTAAGACTGAATATTTGGGATCTGGATACGGGAGTATATTCAAGTGGAGTGATACACAATTAAGTTGTAGTTTCTAAAACATTAATATCGTATCTCGAATCAGTTGAAATTTGTGTGAAAATTTAAGTGGACAAACATACTGACAATCTAGGTAAATTGTTTAGAACTTAAAATGTTTAAAGCTTAACGGTGTTAGTGATATGTTTCATAACTGATATGATCCTCTTGCACAAACTCACAAAAATATTATCTGTAAATATTTCATGTCTGCATTTACTTTTATTCAGAAATCCAAAAGATTTTTGGTGTGTTTTAGCATAAATTTTGAAAAATCAAAAAGATTTTCGACAACTGGTGTTGAGATACTGATTTTCGAAATTCAAAGTGCTAAACTTGAAGAACTGGTTTGGGAGAGTGTATGTGAAGATGGTAAATTTGTTTGAAAAAAGCTAGTAATCGATTCTGAATACAAAATCATCATTATAGCTTATCAACATAGTTTCTGAATTGTTGGAAAGTTTTAATCTTTGAAGAAACTTATGGTTGGATAGAGATTGTGCAGGACTTGAACCAGATATTGATCCTGAGAGAGAAAAGAGCCAGGTATCGATTTGGAACTTGATGGGAGCCTGTTAATGATCTTGATTTGAAGAATGAAGATGTGAATTCCAGACTACGATCCCAGCTGTTTGAGAGGGGGAGTCTGAAGACACCGTGTCATCAGTTGACAAAGAAAAGATTGTTGATGATGAAGATAAAGAACGAGGATTCTTGGAATGACAGATATTTCAGAGGCAGATTGACGACTGATGAAGATTGTAGATTGACATGTGCGAAGACTCTATGAAGACTCCGTCAACATCCGAGGGGGAGTCTGTTGGTGCACTTACGTCTGTCGACTACGTCTTACATTGAGTCTTAGAGATGAAGAGATCAGATACGACACGGAAACCTAGAAATAGTGAATTGTATAGGTTCGCTTATATGGTTATAGCTAGGTTCGCTTTTGTGTCATAGTCTTGATTAGGTTCGCTCTTAGGTTAAGATATAGGTCCGCTTTTTCGGCATTGTTGTAGATCCGCTTATATGTGCATGTACATATAAGCGGACCATGGTTGTCTATATATAGGACCATATGAGCGCACCGAGAACACATAGTTTACGGTGTATTTTGTTCCGGCATGCTGCTGAAGTGCTGTCTGACCTTGTATTCGTGCATTTGATCAATAATACAGCAAGTTTAAAGCGAATATAGCTAGAATAGCACCAAATCATTAGTTTCCGCCTCTTGATTTGGATAGAAACTTCTCTGATCGACTCAAACAGGGCCGAAAACGATCCTACAAGAGCCTCATTTGAAACAAAACCAAGCAATAGTGTGAACCATCGTAGGTTCTGTTGATGAATGCGGACAATTCTACTACTTTCTAAGCTTTCTTTAATTGCTAGTTGTTGAGACTTCACGATTCGGTCAATACAACCTAGAAATCTATCCAAACTAGAATTCGAACCGTCCAAATATTTTTTAAGCTTTGCATGCTGACTCTCTACTCTATTGGTTGTGTTATTTCCAAAGTTGATATGTTGATCAATCCAGACAGAAACAATCCTTTCCTTGTAGTCGTTCAACCAATTTTCATGTACATATGCTAAAACACCTGAAAATTAGAATAAATCAGTATGAGATATAGCTAAAAGATATATATATATATATATATATATATATATATATATATATATATAGAGAGAGAGAGAGAGAGAGAGAGGAAGGTTAACGTACATTACGGCTTAACGTACATCACGTACGACAGGTAATTACGCACGTTCATTTTAAAATCACGCATGTTATAACTCAAAAATCCAAAATCACGCATGTTGAAACACAATAATCACGCATATTGAAAACATTAATCACGCATGTTATAGAAAAAATCACGCACGTTGTTGTACGTAAAGTACGTTAAGCCGTAATGTACGATATACTTTTTCTATATATATATATATATATATATATATACTTTTGTGTGATTATGGAAAGACATATGTGGATGTTTGATCAACAATGTCTCAAGCTGCCTGTAATGTTCTATGTAAGATTCCAACGTTGTAGAATTTTCTAGTGACTTCTATAATAAAAGAAATTCTTCCCAAGCCTTAAATGACCTAAAAGATTGCCTACGTCTTCTAAAGAGGTTCTGCTCAATGTGCCACCTACAAAGCAAATGAGCAGCATCCGGAAAAACTTCTTTGCATGCATTCATTAGTGCCATCTCCTTGTCTGTCACTATAACACATGGGATCATGCACTTGTCTAGTGTCAACTTAGGCAGTTTAAGACTCATGTATAGTTAACTGTCTTCTCATTATGCATAAAGGCGAAAGCTATGGAAACTGTTTTACTGTTTGAAGTTACACCAACAACCTCAAGAAAAGGCATATTATAGTGGTTTGTTTTGTACGTGACATCTATAATCAACACATGTGGAAATGAATGCCAAATATCAAATGATGTCGGATGAATGGAGAATAAGTTTTCTAATTCGTTTAACCAGGTTGTAGTAATTTCATAAACATAACCATTAGAATGCAAAAGGGACAATAGAACCTACATTGGAGATTTGCCTACTTGATCGACCATGCGAATTTTGTTACGTGCGTTGTAAATACTCCTAAGTGTAGACACGTTACGTAAATTCCTCTCTTTAAGTATTGCTAGAATATCACGTGGCGCCACATTCATCCTTGTCAATTCTGCAACCAAGTTAAATTTATCTTTGGAAAGCCGCTTTGCATATGAATGACCCTCCATAAATAGTACAGGTTGATGGATATGTCGATCACATGTCACCTTTAAGGTCCAACAATCATAGTCATCTAAATATGTTCCTTCTAATTCGAAAAGACAATTAGTTTTTTTTTTGTGCCGGTAACTTTACTTGAATCCTTAACTTTATATTCGCCGCCACGATCACATTGGAGCACAACCCTATACACGAAACCACATGGTCTTTTATTCGACCTTCTTTTGATGACGACAACACCGAGTGAGTATGCCAACTTTTGTACCCAATTCACCAATTCTTCACAAGACCTGAATACCTATAAACGAAATTTGGAAATAACACAACCAATATATAAACAAATCAATAAACAAATTATATATAATAAATTAAAACAATCAAATGCAACAAATTATATAAACAAATTATATATCATAAATAAATCACAAGGGTATGCCAACCTTTTATACTCAGCAAAAAAGAAAAAAAGAACGATCAAATGCAACAAAATGTATAAAAAATCAATAAACAAATTATATATAATAAATTATTATATATAAAGAGAACATGTTAAAGGGCCTGTTCAAATATATAAACAAATCAAAAGGCCAAATCAACACATTATGGTAGACGACAGATAGAGATAGAGAGAGAGAGAGAGAGAGAGAGAGAGAGAGAGAGAGAGCCAACAGAGGTGAGAGAAAGTTCGATCAAAGAGGATGGCGGCTCCGGCAAACTAAGAATACAGCGGTTCCGATCAAAGAGGATGATGGCTCCGATCTAACGGCGGTTCCGGTGAACCTTCCGGCGATCAAGGCAGTTCCGGCGAAAAGACAAGAAGGGACGACGGCTCCGATCAAAGAGGACGACGGCTCCGGTGAACATGAATGGTTCCGGTCGACGGCTCCGACGATGATGATCCAATAAAACAAAGCAAGAAAGAACTCCGGTAAAAAAGCTTGTTTTTTATAGAGCTGGTTGTAAAAAGCTTGTTTTTTAAAGATCTAGTTGTAAAAAACTTGTTCCATTGAGTTTTTTTTTGTACCTGATTAGTGACAAATTGAGGTGTCCTCATGATAAAATCATCTTCTTCCATTGACCGGAGGTGTGCGGTGGGTGGCGGTGGCCGGAGCCATACGACCGGTGGTGGAATATTGGGTTAAAAGCTTGTTCCATTGATTGGGTTAAAAGACTGTTCAAGTAAAAGTTAGTTTGTGGAAACTTGTTCCATTGACTGTAAAAGTTGGTTTATGGAAACTTGAAATAAACTTGAAAAGTTGACTGAAATGGTTGACTTGTGGGAAAAAAGTAAAAAAATTGACTTTGGGGTGTATTTAACAATACCCAAAGACAATTGTTTAAAAATTATGGGTTGTGTTAAATATACCCAAAAGTCAACCTTTCAGGAGAGATAAGGGTGGGCAGAAGAGAGAAAAGGGCTGGCATTAATTACCCAAAACATTACCTAATATTTTTATTTTATTTTTAATTATTAAAGATAATCATTAGCTTTTAGCTTTTTGTCGCAACCCCTGTCCCCTAATTACCCGGGAACGGGCGGCCATGAGATCAGTTTCGGTGGTATCGGTGTTTATCAGTTTGGCAGCGAAATTTATATCAGGACCGTAGTTAGGAAATATTTTATCATAGTAAAATACCACGCTTTTATAATGTTAAACACATGGGAAATTCCCAAGTTTCAAATACACACATTTTCATAGGGATAAACCCTGTTTTATTTAAGTAAACATCTCTTTATTTTAGGTAACTTTATAGCCACTTTTCCAAGCCTTCAGTGCTGTCCAGCTGGCTTCTATTTGGATTTCACATTTTGTTACCTGAAACGCGTTTAAAAACATTTTGTCAGTGGGAAATACTGGTGAGTGAATCTCAGTTTAATCAAGTAAGTAAAACCATTGTACAGTATTGAGGGCGGTCGCGCAATTACATTTGTTTCCATCTACTTTAATTACCACCCACGGTACTGTCAACCGACTTGTGGTCATGTTACTACTCACAATGTAGTAACAAATTTTGTATATAAAACCCCAACATACCGATGATAATTGTAGAATACAAATACTCAATCACTGTTTAATGTAATGTTAATCATATGAGGTTTTGTAAAAACAATTTGCAAAAAAGGAGATTACTCACATTGCTGTCTTAGGGTTTTCTTTAAGTATTTCCTGGTGATTATCTATAAATTACACAAATGCACACTCGTTAGTATAATAACCCAATATTTACATTAGTAATACTCTCCCCGAGACGACATTCCAACGACTACGTCGGGCAGAATCTCGAAATCCGTTACGGAATCCTGGATCAATCGGGCAGCGTATCTAATATGTAACCGGGGTTATAATACTTACAACGAGGCAGGGCTTCGCTAATTTAGGGGGTATACTACCCGAGAATAGTGCCTACACTATAGAATTTCGAGAGAGAAAATTGTTGTGAGCGAATTCGACGGAATAGCCGATGCCCTCAATTTATAGGGCCTGATTTCAGGTCCTCACGGCCAGCGAAGGTTGTAGCCAAGGGCTACGCGGCCCGCGACGTAGGTCGCCTAGGGTTTAGCCTTGGCCAGTCACGAGTATAGGTCGTCCGTGTGTCTCGCCACATGGCGGCCTGGGGTTGTGCCACCAGTCACTCGCTCGCGACCCGCGTAAGACCAGGGTAGGGTCTTCGCGAGCCGCCACAGCCACAAAAATCCCTGGTTTTTAATTAAATTAAGTAAATATAAAGGTATTCGGGGCCCGTTTTTGTGTTCGGGGTGTATTTTAGGACGTATTGGGATATTTTTTAATTATTTTTAGAGTGTTGAAAATATTTGAGGGTTGTTATATCCTCCCCGCCTTGTTTTAGAACTCGTCCTCGAGGTCTACTGGAATAGATGTGGATATTTCCTTTGCATTTCTGATTCAAGCTTCCAAGTGTTTGAGGTTCTTGACTTTCCTGTCTTCAATCTGTAGTGGTCTTTCCAAAAATTTAAGTTGTTCATTTACCTCTATATCCTTAAGAGGTACTACCAGTGATTCATCAGCTAAGCACTTTTTGAGATTAGATACATGAAATACATCATGTATCCCTGCCATTTCCTCTGGTTGTTGTAGCTGATAAGCTACAGGTCCCATTCTTCTAAGAATCTCAAAAGGTCCAACATACCTGGGGCTTAGCTTTCCCCTCTTGATGAATCTGACTACTCCTTTCCAAGGAGAGACTTTCAATAATACCTTGTCACCTACCTGAAATTCCAATGGCTTCCGTCTATTATCAGCGCAGCTCTTCTATCGATCACGTGCTGTATTCAGTCGTTCCTTAACTTGAATGATCTTGTCGGTTGTTTCTTGCACTATCTCAGGTCTAGATAGTTGCTTTTCTCCAATTTCTGCCCAACAGATTGGAGTTCGACACTTTCGTCCATAAAGTGCTTCGAATGGTGCTGCATTGATACTTGTGTGATAGCTGTTATTATAAGAAAATTCTATTAATGGTAAGTGATCGTCCCAATTACCTCCGAAATCAATTACACAAGCTCTAAGCATATCTTCCATTGTCTGAATTGTCCTTTCGCTTTGTCCATCTGTTTGAGGATGATAAGCTGTGCTTAGATTTAGCTTGGTTCCCATGGCTTTTTGGAAACTTGTCCAAAAATGAGAGGTAAAACGGCTATCCCTATCAGAAACAATTGATAAAGAAATTCCATGTAATGAAACTATTTCATTTACATATAATTTAGCTAATTGTTCCATACTGAAAGTTTCCTTCATTGGTAAGAAATGAGCTGGCTTAGTTAGCGTGTCTACAATCACCTAGATTGTATTATTACCTTTCTTCGTTTTGGGTAATTTGGTAACAAAATCCATTGTTATTAATTCCCATTTCCAAACTGGCATTTCTAACTGCTGCAATAAACCTGAGGGTTTCTGGTGTTCAACTTTAACTTGTGAACAGGTTAAACACTTAGAAACATAAGCTGCTGTATCCTTCTTCATTCCTATCCACCAGAAATTCTTTCTTAAGTCCTGATACATCTTATCATTTCCAGGATGCATCGTATACTTAGACTTATGGGTTCTTCTAATATACGGTGGCGTAGGTTCCCTAGTTTAGGTATCCACATTCTCTTTTTATGGAATCTCCAAATTCCATCTGTTACTTGTTCTAATTCCTTAATTATACCTTTCAACCTCTCAGTGTCGTCCTTGATTACTGATTCCTGTGCTGTTCTAATCTGTTCATTTAAATCTACCTGTAGATTTAATTTAAGAGAACGTACTCTTTTTGGCTCTTCATGATACTTTCGACTTAAAGCATCAGCTACTGTTTTTTCTCTTCCTGCATGATACTGGATATTACAATCATAATCACTAAGTATTTCCATCCAGCGTCTTTGATCGATGTCGTAAGGCCGGTCAAAAAATATAATTAAAAAGTGTCCTATTCACCTTTTAACGGACAATATATTTGATTTGAAAACTTGTTTTGATAAATAATTAACGGACAATATATTTGATTGCAATGATCCACGATCGAAACTGAAAGATTGATGCAAATTAATAGTAATCCAGTTAATAACCAATTTTAGATTTCATAAACATTAACAGATTCAATGATTAAAGGTTAAAAACAATGACAACCTAGAATTTAATCCCGGTCATTGATGAACAAACCAAATAATTGATGAACACGAATGAATACGATAATCAAATACTGTTTAATAAAAAAAACAATAAGAATGAGTAACCGAATGATTAATCGAATACTAATCCAAAACAATCGTATCAATGCGCAACCCAACGTTTAAACACAAACCCTATTCCCGGAGACGGTCACGGGATGACTAGCCGCTCATGACGTTCGTACGATCCCCAAAAGCTTGAACGAATGATGACGACATGATGACTTCGGTAAGTGGTAGAAGATGTGTGATGATGTATCGTGAGTTCCCACTTTCTGCCAATATTCGAAGGTATAGAGGTTGATATTTTATATCTCCTTGTGATTATGCGAGACCCCCTAAAATATGAACGTTTCCTCTAATAAATCGTGATAATGATGAAGAATTAAGAGAGCCCAAAATAGTGCCTCCTGCCAATATTTTCTTGGATGAAGATAGGTTGTTCCGAGCCCATAGTATTTGTGATGTTGTTGCCCATGACTGATTCACGTAATGGAGGCCCACTAAAACTATTTAATTAATGTTGCTGCCAATGTGATGTTTTCCAGCCCCCCCCCCCCCCAAATTAGGTTTTGAAAACCTTAAATCCACCAACATTACAACTCAGCACGTGCTCCCCATTTCTTTCTTAACCGTAGGTAACAGTTTACAACCGTAAGCCACAATTTAGGATTGCTGTTTCTTTTATGTGAACCCATCAATATCAACCGTAAATTACGGTTCTGAACCCGTAACCGACAAGTGCATGTGCAATTCACTTTGTCCTTTGTGAATGATAAAATATAATAATCTTTCCATGCATTCTCTGTTCCTACTCACGTCCATTCAATATATGTATGATGATGATGATTTTCTTTTTATTCTTATGTTGATGTCATACCATGTTCCTAGTCCCTCAATAAATGATGTCGGCAGAGATGATATTGTGATGATGTTGTGTTGAGAGTTTGAGAGTTGTGTGTTATTGCCACTCGAATTTCATTGTTTCATATTTCTTACACATCCATAATATTTTATGACTCGAAACACGTTCCGAACATCGCCGTTCACCTTGTTTATCAACTTCGAACGTTCCGCATCATCTCTAACCTCGCCATATTACGCGTTTTACCTGTACACATACAAGCACTCGCAAATAACCAATTCCAAGCATATAGTTATGTAAATCAAGCTAAACAACGTAGAATAAACACTTAAACACCCGTGTTTCACACCCTCCATCAGTCTTTGCCTCATATTAAACTCCGTTTGCCCGAAGACATATCTTAAACTCTTATGATCTGTAAAAATGGTAAACTTACTACCGTAAAGGTAATGTCTCCAAATTTTCAAAGCAAAAATTATAGCTCCTAATTCTAAATCATGAGTTGAATAATTCTCTTCATGATTCTTAAGTTGTCTCGATGCATAAGCTATAACATTTTGGCGTTGCATTAACACACATCCATAACCTAACTTAGAAGCGTCACAATAGACTACAAAGTCTTCAGTTACTTCTGGTAACGCTAGTATGGGTGCGTTGGTTAATCTGCTTAAGAATTCTAAAGGCTTCTTCTTGTTTTGGTCCCCATTCAAACTTAATAGATTTACAAGTTAGCTTAGTTAAAGGAATGACTATTCTAGAAAAATCTCGAATAAATCTTCTATAATAACCGGTCGATCCTAAGAAACTTCTAACCTCAGTTGGTGACTCAGGGGTTTTCCATTTGGTAATTGCTTCGATCTTGGTGGGATCCACATGAATTCCTTCATGATTAACTAAATGTCCAAGAAACTGTACCTGCTCTAACCAAAACTCACACTTCGAAAACTTACCATAAAGCTTTTCTTTCCTTAATAAACTTAGAAGTGCGTGCAAATGCTCTGCATGTTCCTCTTTACTCTTAGAGTAAATGAGAAAATCATCTATAAAAACAATTATGAATTTATCCAAATATGGCTTACATATTCGGTTCATCATGTCCATAAATGCAGCTGGGGCATTGGTTAAACCAAATGGCATGACAGTAAATTCATAATGGCCATACCTTGTTCTAAAAGCGGTCTTAGGAATGTCCTCTTCCTATACCTTTAATTGATGATATCCTGAGCGTAAATCGATTTTAGAGAAAAATCGAGCTCCTTGCAACTGATCAAATAAATCATCGATCCTTGGTAATGGATATCGATTCTTAATTGTGACCTTGTTTTATTCACGGTAATCAATGCACATTCGCATTGACCCATCTTTCTTTTTAACGAATAAAATCGGCGCTCCCCATGGCGATGAACTTGGCTGTATAAATCCTTTTTCCTACAATTCGTCTGACTGTTTCTTCAGTTCTTGCATTTCTGCGGGTACCAAACGGTAAGGTGCTTTGGTGATTGGTGCTATCCCTGGTAGCAGGTGGATTCTGAATTCAACTTCCCTGTCTGGCGGTAGTCCTGGTAATTCTTCTGTAAACACATCTGAAAACTGCGATACTACTGGAATATCTTTTAGTTCTTTTCCTTTAGTGTTAATGATTATGGAAATCAAATAAACTAATGATCCTTTTCTTACATAACTTGCTGTTTTAATCACAGAGATGAACTTTGCGGATCTAGATAGTTAATCTCCTTTAATTTTGATCTTTTCACCCTTTGGTGAATTTACTTGGATTGACTTTTGATCACATAGAATACTGGCTTTATTGGCTGTTAACCAATCCAATCCTAATACAACATCAAATCCTGCTAGATTCATTGGGTAAAGGTTTGCAATAAACTTTTGATTTAAAATTTCTATTCTTGCTCCCTGCAAGATTTCAGAAATCTTAATAGTTTCCCCATTTGATGTTTCTACTAGACATTCTTGTGGGAGTTTAGTTAATGGTTGATTGAGAAGTTTGCAAAATGAAGTATTAATAAAAATTTGGTTCGCACCAGAGTCAAATAATACTTTAGCAAAAACATCATTAACTAAAAACATACCGGCTATCACGTCCGGAATCATCTTAGCTTCTTCTGCAGTCAGAACAAATGCTCTAGCATTTTTGGTAGTCTTATTGCCCATGGCTGGAACTAGTTTCGGACAGTTCGGCTTGATGTGATCTTTTTCTCCACAGTTGAAGCACATTCCGTTATTCGGTTTCCCCTACAATCTTCTTCCTTGTGACCTGGTATCTTGCAGAAATTGCAGTAAGTGGAGCATTTTCCCGAATGCTTTTTCTTGCAGGCTTTGCAGTAGGGTGTAGAGGTAGAACCTACATTTTTCCCACGGTTGGAATTTCCATAACGAAATTCCTGGGTAAGTTTCTGAGCTAGGTTTCTCCTCTGGTCTTCTTCTCGTGTGCGCACTAATTCATCAGTCAAGGTATTTGCTAGTTCTACAGCTTCTTCTATAGTTTGAGGTCTAGCTGCCTTGACTACATGTCTAATCTCACTGGTTAGTCCCCAGATGTAGCGGGAGATTAACACTGGTTCTGGTGATGCAAGGGTTGGTACTATTCTAGCATATTCAAAGAATAACATAGTGTAACCCTTACTATTCACTCCAGTCATTCTAAGGTTTAAGAACTTATTTGCTATCTGTTCCTTTTCATTGGGAGGACATAATTTCCTTTCTACCATGTTCTTAAATTCCTCCCATTCCATATTGTAAACCCTGTCACTTCCCCTAGACTGGAGGATAGTGTTCCACCATTCTAAGGCTGAGTTCTTAAACAGATTGGAAGCAAACATTATCTTATCTTCTTCCGCGCACTTGCTTATTTTCAAGACTGCCTCAGTCTTTTCTATCCAGCGTAAGGCTACAACGGCCCCTTCATTGCCCGAGAATTCCATTGGTTTACAAGACCAGAATTCTTTATAAGAACAACCATAAGACATGGTCCTTCTTCTTTTGGGAATGGGCACTTGAAGTATGGGTCCATTGTTTACGTTGTGTTTAGGTTCAGTGGGTCGTTTACTGCTATGGTTACTTTTATTATCCGCTTCCCTAACTATTTTGATAATATATGGCATTGCATCTATTATCCCTTGTGCTACTATGTGTTGGATGGCACTGTTATCCACTTGGTTTCCATTGTTATTGTTGTTCAGGTTATCGTTGTTATTCGGGTTATTATCATTCTGGTTTTCCTTGTTCACTTCGTTGTCCATTTGGATTTTAAACATTTACCATGTATTAATATCACAAGATAGATAATATTTAACACAATCAATCACACAACACGCATATTGATCAAAATCGTCGAACATTGCGACTTACTCTTTCTTATACTATGCATCCATATATTTTACAATACAACTGAAATTGAAATTACAATACTAGTAGGCATCTATAGGTATTGTCTATATAAACTTTTTTTTCAAACATACACACATATTATATATTATTATTTTATTATTATTATTATTATTATTATTATTATTATTATTATTATTATTATTATTATTATTATTACCACCTTCACTGATATGGGTTCATCCAGAACTCCATATTATGCTCGTCCTACTTCCAGACGAGTTGTTCTCCGATCTGCCTCATCCTCTCACTACCTTCTAAAATCTCCTCACCGAAAGTTCGGAGTTCTTGCACATTTTCTGCACTCATTGGGGGTGCAGGTGCTCGGACTGGGTTTGGAAACTGGGGCATAGGTTCTTGGTATGGATACGGATTCTCTAGAATTTCCCTAATGTATTGGTCATTATCATAGTAGGGATCTAGAGGGTCCAAATCTGGGTAGGCTGTTAGGTTCGGCATGGGTTCGTCTTCTGGTATGGGGTAGCGTTGCTGGTAATTCCTATGTTCGTCTAACCACGGGTCGTAGTCTGGGTCTAATGGATTGGGTGCTGGTATTCTAGGTATCTCTTCTGGGTTGAAGTCAGGCATTGGGATTTGATTTTCTGGGTTGTTTTCAATTTCCATTGGCTGTGTGGGAAACAGTGGTAAGGGCTGGGATGCTATGAGTTGCTCCAGGTTAGGGTCGACAGCTGTGGTTGCAAGGATATGGAAATTTTCTAGACTCCTATTGAGCATATTGTCATACCCCCAAAATCCACACGCGGAGTACCACCGCTTGGAGGCGTGACATGACCAGGATCAAGCCACCAATCATATTGAACATAGCATATAATAATTTAAAGTAGTTCATAAAAATCCAACTCAATACAATTGATGTTCAAACCAAACGTAATATTAGTAGCGGAAGCATAATATGAAAAACCCAATGCATGTAATAAGTTCAAGTGTTATAAAGTTTAACATGGCATCCACGATCCATGCTCCACAACGACCTGCTCCTCCCTGTGCAAGCTCCATATGTACCTAAGGTCCTGCAAGGCATGCAGGAGAGAGTCAACAACTAGTTGAGCGAGTTCACAGAAAGTAAGTACGTAATGGTAATTCGTATGTTCATTAATGGGGGCTTCCCATGTATGTATGTACTACTAGTGGGGGCTTCCCGTGGTTACAGTTATCACTAATGGGGGCTTCCCATATTTATCCTTACTAGACTATTTGCAACCATGAGTGTTCTTCTAAACCCGAGAACAGGAATACGTACAAGGTCACGTAGGATTTACGTGAGTGCCCTTCCCCGAGGACAGTGGTACGCGTGGGGTTTACGTAGGTTTTACATAAGTGTCCTTCCGACCCGGAAGACAGTAGTAGGTATGAGTTTACGTAGGTTTTACGTAAGTGTCCTCCCGACCCGGGAGACAGTGGTAGATACTAGTTTATGTAGGTTTTACGTAAGTGTCCTGACTAACCTGAGGACGATGGTATATAGTCTAGCAATAGCGTAAGTACGAGTAATTATCCAATTCAAATCTTCCAACCCAATTCCCAACCCGGGAATCCCATGCCTTGGTTGTGTGAACTCACCTTGGTTTGCTCGGTATGCTAAGTTATGTGTTCGCAAATAATCAGTCAAGTCCTATAATATGCATGTATACTCAATCAGTACATGTTTGTAAGGTTTCACATACAATCTAGGTCACAAAGTGTGCCTAAGAAATCATCATGCATCACATAAACATTCCATCCTATTCATGCAATATATGCTTCATATAATGTCTTTCACCATTTGTTCTACTATAGTTATTCATTAACATGCCTCACATGGTTAGCAGTTTAATAAGGTTAACATACATAACTCAATACAGTCATCACTAACTGATAATAGCATCACAAGTATATCACATAAGGAAGTCGGACGAGGCACCTCAATTAAAGATCGGATCCCTTACAAGTGTGTATATAAACGTCGGACAAAGCACTTTATAATAAAAAGTCGGACATCACACACATTAACACAAAGTTCGGACCAAGTCCCTTATACCAAACTCGGACCACCCTATTACCAGCAAAACTCGGACAAGGTATGATATTCATCAAAGTTCGGACATAAGGCTTTGCCTTAAAACTCGGACCATGGGCTTTATAATTAAAAATCCGGACCCTCTTGCTTCACAAGTAAAGTTCGGACAACACCCCCCCCCTTTAACAAAACTCGGACCGAAGGTTCCCTTAAAGAAATTCGGACACTTTGTGCTCTTAATAAAAGTCGGACTAGCATTACATGATTTAAAAGTCGGACCATGTCTAATTTATAAAAGTCGGACCATGTGTTGTTATATAAAAGTCGGACTACATGTTTGATATATAAAAGTCGGACTCTACACTAACCCATGAAACTCGGATTTGGCGCATATATTAAAACTCGGATACACATCCCTTTAACAAGCTCAGACTATTCATTACGTTACAAAACTCAGATCAACAATCAGTCATACGTATATTCAAGTCCATTGGAACAGTTACGTTCTTACGATTTGGAAACCCTAATTTTCATTGCATTGCAGAAATCAAATCAATAATCAACCATTCTATCTGTAGGATCGATCTCCGACCTAAACGAGTCGTTTGGAAAAGCTCAACTCCGTTTCAGAGGCGGAAACAAAGAAACGGATGCGTACACAGCTAGATTCACACTTTAAACCTCTTGTAGATTGATTTCACAACGTTTAGATTACAAGGAAAAACCGGCAATACCTCGGTATCAATTCTGAAAAATGTTACAAATGAAATGCAAGACTAGCCTATTTATACTAGTTTGGAACCGCTCGAAATACATTGCCACAAAAGCGATTCAACTAAAATACCGTATAAGCGATCCGACATAACGACCATAAAAGCGATTTGACATGCTGACCATATAAGCGAACTGACAAGTTGTTAAAAAAGCGATCCCACCTTTTGACCTTGACATATCATCGAACCCTTCAATGTTGACTGTTCAAGAACCTTTTGACCTCTTGTGAACTCCTCTCATTGGGCCTTAAAATGGTGTAAGCTCATTGGACCACCCAAGGGTCCAATCACAACCAAGTAACATATGATCTTTGTCGTTTGTATACTTTCAATTCTTGATGTAACTTATAAATGGCCAATATCATATTGTAGATTCATGACATCACTTGTGATGTCACTTTGGGTGATGTCACTCGTGATGTCATGTCTGATTGGATCCGCAACGAGAACGAGACTCGACATTAGACGTAGTCGACAGATGACTGCACCAACAGACTCCCCCTCAGATGTTGACGAGTCTTAAGTGTCGAGTCTTCAACGACTTCAGTCTTTATCAGTCTTTGGGCTTCTCTCTCTCTATCTTCAGACTCCCTCTCTCGATTTGCTGGCATTCCTTTGATCTTCAGCAACATCTTCAGGATCGACGTCTGGCTTTCCTGCATAAACTCTACCTCAGAGTAAATTTCTTTCACATACATATTTTAAACATATGAACTTGCACCAATCCAGATTCTCATTCAAAACAAACACAGATTTTGATGAACCACTTGAAAAGGTTAGATTATGAAAACATTTTAATTTCATACAAACACTCCCCCTCAAGTATTGCTCATCATGTTTAGCACTCGGAATTTTGAAAATCAGCCATCCAACATCAGTTGTCGAAAATCTTTTTGAATTTTTCAAAATTTATGCTAAAACACACTTAAAATCTTTTTGTATTTTCTGAAAGCATGTAAAATGCAGAAATAAACTATTTACAAACAATATTTTTTGTGAGCTCGTGCAAGAGAATCATATCAGTTATGAGACAAATCACCAACACCGTTAAGCTTTAAACATTCTCAGTTCTAAACAATTTACCGAGATTGTCAGTATGTTTGTCCACTTAAATTTTCAACACAAATTTCAATCGATTCGAGATACGATATTAATGTTTTAGAGACTTAAACTTAATTGTGTATCACTCCACTTGAATATACTCCCGTATCCAGATCCCAAATATTCAGTCTTACAGGTGAGTATACCACAGCTGATATCTGTAAAGGGGTTATGTGCGAGGGCCGTGAGAGCTCAGGTCGATACTTCCGTATACGCAGAGAGATGACGGCTTCGACTTTTGGTGGGTCCCCTTTAGAGGATCTTTTTGCATTTCAACAGCAGCGACTATCAATTTTATTGTTTCATCAGCATGCTGAGGGCGGCGCTTTTTCAAGCATTTGCAGAAAGTATTATCCGGGGACTAGGTCAGTACTTCCATACAGCAGAAGTCCCGGGATAATACCCCAGATATCACTGAGTATAAAGACCTAGTATCTCAGAATACGGGACCTTTCAAACAAGATTTCGGGGGTTACCCATATATCCAAGAATAGTTACCCACGAATTAAGCAAGTTTGATTTAGGTTTATATCTCGTTTCAATTTACTAAATGTGCGAAAATCTACTGACACATCCGCAGTAAGATCGTTTATCACATTTTGACTTTCCAATCCTTTAGCGTGTTGTGATAGTCCACTGATGTACTATCATTTCCTCTTTTATGCAACAAAAACTCATTTTTGATTTTATCATGTTTTTGACTTTTTCAAATTTTCTGATGTTTTTGGATTTTCTCTAAAACTTCTTACTCCCCCTAAAATTCAAATACATCTAATGAAAATTGAAAACAAACTATACAGAACATGACAACTGATATCGAATCTCCTCAATTCGCCATTCACTAGGCATAAACAATCAGAACTCCCCCTATCAACAAACTATTTTCCCATTTAGATTTCAAAACACTTAAGTTTGTTTTAATCAAAATGGTTTTTCCGGAAAATAAGTTTGATTGATTTTACCAATTGTAGATTATCATTTGTAGAAATATCCAACAAATGTTCGGGGTTGTGGTTCATCATCTTGTCTTTCGACCAATGTAGGAAAATACAAGTACAACTTAATGTCCTTGATTTACCATTTTCAGTTCAGAAACCTCCGTACCAATTGTAAGAAATACATAAACAAACCTCTTTACCGTTTGAATGATGTTACCGAATACAACTCTAAGAAAGATGCCGATTCATGCTCCACGCTTACCAACCTGGGAGCTCCGGCAAGTCCTGAGACTTACTGTTCGAAATATGTACCATCCCAGTCACAAACCAGGGATGGTTCAACCTTTTCTTTCTTTGTTTTCTTCTCATAAAATTCCTTAACCCCTTTGACTTTTCTATCAATCATCTTGCCAAATATATGTTTTACCCTGGGGTTAAAGACCTTTTCAGCATCAAATTCCTGTTCATCATGATAAAATTGGTTAGAAATTTCAACTTTACCAATTTTCTTTTTATAATTTTCAGCACTAAGTGATGGAAACTCATCATCACTAACACTCGGAACTGAGTTCTCAACTTTTTCATCAGCTTCACATTTTGATACAACCTGTGGCTCAACTGACTTTGTGGAATCAGTTTCATCGCCTGAAGATAACTCCTCTGATTTCGACCTATCAGAATCATCGCTAGAGCTTTCACTACCCTTCTTCACAACCCATTTCTGGTTTTTAGATTTGGCTCTCTTCTTGTAAAACCTGTTTGAACTCTCACCAATTTCAAAAATAGAATCTTTGAACAATTTTGTTCTATCAAGTGGTGATTCGAACGCAAACACTTTTTCTGAGATTTTGCGAAAAACTCCCTATTTTGATTGTATCGCCTGAGAACAATCTTTGGCGATATGTCCAACGTTGTTGCACTTGAAACAAGTTCTCGAGTCTTTCTTTAGTTCAGCTTGTTTCTTCTTCCAAAATTCACTGTTCTTTTCCCTCCAGAAACTTGTCTTTTCTTCTTCATCAGTTGATGTACCTGAAACAAAGGACATTTTGGATTTAAAATCACGAACATATTTTTCATTTTTCTGTTTTTCTGTAGGAGTAAAACCTAATCCTTTCTTTTTGAAATTACCGCTATGGTTTGATCTCTTTTGGAAATCTGAACCACAACCGTAATTCTTTTTCTTGTTTAATCTCTGTTGTACTCTTGAGGTGTATTTTTTAGGTTTTTCATTAAAACATAAGTCTTTAATTTCAGAAATATTAATTTCTGTGATTTTGAAAACCTTGTTTATCAATTCAGTTTTGACACCCCTTAATGGAAATTCCTCATCAGAATATAATTTGTCCGAATTCTTCAAAGTATAAGCAACTTTAAACAATCCATCATCCAAATTAGATTTTGATAGTAGGAATTTTCTATCATAAACCAATTTTCCCTGTTTTTCTGTTTGACTTGGCGCTTTTGACTCAGATTTCGACTCTGACGCTGACTCCGACTTTGACTCTTCACTGTCATCACTATCTAACACATGATCCACGACTTTCTTCATCAATTGAGACTGTTGATCAGTGTCAGATGATGTAAACACAACATCAATACTTTCTGGAAGATTGACCGACGACTCAGACTCCCACTGTAAATTTGTAGCCTTTTTGACTCTTTCATCGTTAGGATGTCTAGGCAAATATCCATTTTCCAGTGGAGGTGGACATCTGTTATAACTGACACTTTTCTTCTTACCAGATGAACTCATTTCAGTGTCTTTCTTCCTGTCACTCTTCTTCTTGTCAGCAATCATTTCTTCAATACTGACTTCAGCTGCTTTTTCTTCAGTTACCTCATCCTCTTCCCAGACCTTCATGCTCTCAACAGTCGGATAAATCCTGTCAATCACATAGGAAGTACATGAGTAACTTTTCAATAAACGATTTACTCTTTCAGTTTCAATTCGTTGCAGCTCAAGCTTCTGTTCTAAAGCAGCACATTTTTCAATGTAATTGTTTACAATTTTTTGTTTTGTCATAAATGCTCCCTGAAGAGTCTTCATTGCTACAGCTTGCTCTTCACTAGTTTGATTGTACTGATTCATTGCCTTGTTCAGCACATCATAAGACTCCTTCAGTCTGTTTAAGTTGTTAATCAACGTGCTGTTCTGCTTTTTCACAATCTCACAATTTTCACACTTTACCGGAATTTCTTTAGCATCAACACTTCCATCAACTTTGAACTTAGGCACTTCTTTCACAGTTTGCCTTTTCATCACTGGCACTTCTTCATCATCACTACTCACCGGCGTTTTGATCTTCTTCTTTTTCTTCTCCTTCTTGATTTTTTCGTCTTCGCTATCACTCTCAGCAAGCAACTTCATATCTTCTCTATATTTTCTTGCCCAATACTCTGTATCATCATCACTATCATCTACAATCTTTGCTGTAAATGCAATGTAAGCTGTAGTTTGATCAGGAACATAATCATCCCACGTGAAGTTTCCCCAGCTAAAATCTTCTGGTAATCTCTCATCATCTTGATCAATTATCAAAGCACTACCATCTTTTCTTTTTCGACAATCATAGCTGCTTACACAAGCTCTTTTTCCGGTATCTTCAATCACATCTCTTCCGTGTGCAGTCTGAGCTTGATGTTTCTGTTGTTGAGATGATTGACCAACTTGGTGATAGATGGCTTTGCGATAATAATCGTTGTTGTTGTTGAACGGATTTTGAGCTCCACTTGCTTCTCGGTTTGTGCACTCCCTCTTGAAGTGTCCTTTTTCCCTGCACCGAAAACAAGTGACTTTAGATTTGTCAAAACCTAAAGTAGAAACATTAGCATCACGAAGATCATCTCTCCCCGTGATTTGTTTAAACTTCTCAGCTCTCCGTAAAACACTAGCCAAACACCACTTTATATCCATCAACTCCATCTCTTCAGCATCTATCTGGTCGTAGTCTTCTTTGGTTAGCATTGGATTGCCGATACGACCTGCAACAAAACAAGTGTAAGATTCCAAAACCATTCCTAATAAAGAAATTTGGTTTTTTGCAATATCCTCAGAATAATCTTGATCATTTTCAAGATTCAATACAATGTTGCACTGTAATTTTCTCCCGTTTTTAGTTGCAGAGATGTTCGGATCAAATGATGGAAATGAAGTAAAACTGGTCTTGCTGCTTGATCCAGATGATGGGCTTTCAGATAAGCTCTTGGCACTCATACCAGTAACAATCTTTGGGGATGAATTCGACGATTTCTCATTTACCCCAGCTTTATAATATAACCCAATATCTTGTTCACCATCGAAGTCTTTCATTCTAATCACTTTCCTCTGTTCCATTTCTTGAGCTTCGATCTTTTCGATGAACTTACTGAGCGTCAGGTTGCTAAAACCTTTCTTGTTTCTGAGCATCATCAAGTATGTGCCCCAACTATCATATGGCAACGCATCAGCAAGTTTGTCGATCAACTCTTCATTACTCTTTTCAATACTTAACCTTTTCATATTCGCAAGCAAGTTACAGTATCGTTCAATAATCTCTCGTGTACTCTCATTTTTCAACCCACGGAATAAATCGAACTCTTTCTTCAGAAGAGACTTTTTACTCTTGACCATCTCCTCACTGCCTCTAAACTTTGATCGTAACGCTTTCCAGATCGAGTACGACGTTCCATTGTGCTGCAAAAGAACCATAATGTCTTCCTTCACTGCCTGCTGTAGAAGACTAAGCATCAGTTTCTCATTTTTATACTTTTTCCTCTCATCATCTTTAAGATCTTTAATTAGAACTGGTTCTTCATCATCGTTCAATGGTCTAATATACTTTGTTTCTACGCATTCCCAAGCGTCAAGATAATTCGCTTGCACCCAATTCTCAAACCGACCTTCCCAACCTTTGTATTCTTCGATGTTCATTAACTTGGGAGGTTTTTGCATCGTTCCGGTTTCGTTTTCGAGCATTGTGGTTTGAACAGCAGTGATTGGGGTACTCGGAGTAGCGAATGCGTTGTAAAAATCAGAATCCATGCTTCAAGAATCAGATGATATTTCGGGAAATACCTGAAAACATACAAACAAAAAACACAATCAGTTTAAAGATTTATCAAATAATGGAAACGAACTGGTACTCGAACTCGTGAAAATTCTGTGCGGACTGAAGGTTGATACACTGAGCGGACAGAGGATTGACACACTGAGCAGACTGAACGTTGACCAACTATGCGGACTGAATAACCTAAATCGTTTACAGACAACTTGACCCTTTGAAACTTTTGAACTTCACACTGTGTGAACTGACAGAAACCACAACTCAAATCACGAGACCTGAACCTGAACACACTTCAAACCTTTTTTTTTTAAATCTGATTGAGCTATGAATGATAATGGGCGGTGCTAAGGTTGGGAATGGGCCGACAAATATTCAATTCACTAAACAGTTGATTGGTTCATTTTAGAAATAGTGGGACGGTTACTATTTTTATGAATAATGGGTAACAACAATTAATTGGGCGGTGGAATATATGGGATTGGTTCTCATATTTATGTTGTTATTGTTGGGCAGTGTAAACAAAAACTCAAACACCCTTTATTGGGCTGCGCAAATTCTAGTGGACGACAACAAATTTATTGCCCCTTTAACATCTAAACTTGGGCGGTGGACATGTGGGCTGTTGAATGGGTATTAAATTTTTTAGGTGGCCGACAACTTTAATCCTCAATGAAATATTATAGGATAGTGGGGCGGTGCGGTTCAGAATATTATAGGTCTGTTCTTTCTGTTCTTTTTGTTTTTAAGCGGTGCACACTATTGTCATAAAAGCGATTCAGATGTTTGACTTATAAGCGGTCAGGACTTTTGGCACAATGAGCGGTTCATATGATGTCTCAAAAGCGAACCAAGACTTTATAAAACCATATGAGCGGTTCATAAATGTCTTTATGAGCGAGCCACAATTTTCTCAAAAAGCGATCCTAAATACGACCAAATAAGCGACCCAAGACAGTATTTTGGAGCGGTCTACGATGTGACGTCAGCAAAACACGAACCGCTTTTGAACAAAATTTCAATTTTAATCAATTTTAAGCCGAATTAGGTTCTGAAAACTTCCAGGTTTTGTTAAATCATGATTCCGCACACAATGTGTAAATTTGAAGCGATTTTGACCGTAAAAAGTTACGTTTTTCGAAAAAGAAAGGTGTAGAAGCAGAAAAATGATGAAAAACGAGCTGTATATGCGAGATCTCCTCCTCCTTGGCTCTGATACCAATTGTAGGATCGATCTCCGACCTAAACGAGTCGTTTGGAAAAGCTCAACTCCGTTTCAGAGGCGGAAACAAAGAAACGGATGCGTACACAGCTAGATTCACACTTTAAACCTCTTGTAGATTGATTTCACAACGTTTAGATTACAAGGAAAAACCGGCAATACCTCGGTATCAATTCTGAAAAATGTTACAAATGAAATGCAAGACTAGCCTATTTATACTAGTTTGGAACCGCTCGAAATACATTGCCACAAAAGCGATTCAACTAAAATACCGTATAAGCGATCCGACATAACGACCATAAAAGCGATTTGACATGCTGACCATATAAGCGAACTGACAAGTTGTTAAAAAAGCGATCCCACCTTTTGACCTTGACATATCATCGAACCCTTCAATGTTGACTGTTCAAGAACCTTTTGACCTCTTGTGAACTCCTCTCATTGGGCCTTAAAATGGTGTAAGCTCATTGGACCACCCAAGGGTCCAATCACAACCAAGTAACATATGATCTTTGTCGTTTGTATACTTTCAATTCTTGATGTAACTTATAAATGGCCAATATCATATTGTAGATTCATGACATCACTTGTGATGTCACTTTGGGTGATGTCACTCGTGATGTCATGTCTGATTGGATCCGCAACGAGAACGAGACTCGACATTAGACGTAGTCGACAGATGACTACACCAACACTATCATTACAGGCAACTTAACATTCAGCAAGTAATTGCACAACGGATTACACAATCGATCGTAACCCATTTACAATAAATCTGAATCAATAACACGGAACCATTACATGTGGAACTAGGGTTTTAGCATGAATCAATCAATCGATGATTAACAATAAACAATCATTAAACAATTACCTTGGATTGCTTCTAGATGGATTGAAAAATCAAACTTGATGCAAAAGAACTTGTAAAGCCAAGAATGATGAGAAGATGGTTGTAGGAGAGGAGAGGAGAATGTGAGTGTACGTGTTTTGATTCTTGTGTGATGATTAATGAAGGAGATTAGGGTTAAGGGTGATTAAAGTTTCACTATTAGCACTAAACACCCTTAAGTATTATCTATCACATATTACATGCACAAGATATACAATTTACAGTTTCATCACCACATTCAAGTATTTGTCAAATCATTCATAAACCTTATCAAATCCAAAACGTATACAGTTACAAAGCAAACCAATTGTGCAAGTAAACATTAAACAAGCAGTGAACGTGCAATAAATGCGAAAGTGGAATCTTGGAAACTCGAGTTGTCACATTATCCCCAACTTGAAAGAAATTTCGTCCCGAAATTTAGCATGCGGTTACTGAGGAAGCTAGGTAAGTTGTATCGTTTACTGGTTTTCCTGGGGTGTCACATCATCCCCCAGTTGATTTGGAATTTCGTCCCGAAATTCTGCAGTAGTAGCTTCAGCCTCAGTAGTGGTTGCACGGTTTTCGAATAACTGGGGATACTTGAGTTCCATTTGATCTTATCGTTCCCAGGTATACTCTGGGCCACGACGGGAGTTCCAACGAACTCGTACAAGTGGTATTCTAGTGTTCTTGAGGACCTTAACATCCCGGTCCGTGATTTCAACTGGTTCCTCAACGAACTGCAACCGCTCGTCGATAGTGAGTTCCTTAAAAGGAACTATGAGGGTCTCATCTGACAGACACTTCTTCAGATTCGACACGTGGAATACGTTGTGAACTGCACCGAGTTCAGCTGGTAGGTTTAGTCTGTAGGCTACCTTGCCTATTCTTTCAGTGATTTCAAACGGTCCAACATACGCGGATTGAGCTTGCCTCGTTTACCAAAACGAACCACACCCTTCTAGGGTGAGACTTTGAGTAGCACTCGATCCCCAACTTGGAACTCGAGCGGTTTCCTGCGCTTATCAGCGTAACTTTTCAGGCGATCACGAGCTGCCGCCATGCATTGTCGTATCTGTGCAATTCGTTCGGTAGCATCAACTACCATTTCTGGACATGTGATCTGACTATCCCCCACCTTTGCCCAACAGAGAGGTGACCGACATTTACGTCCGTACAATGCCTCGAATGGAGCGGCTTGTATGCTGGTGTGGTAACTGTTATTGTACGAAAACTCCACTAACGGGAGATGCTTTTCCCAGCTGTTGCCGAAATCGATAACACACGCCCGAAGCATGTCTTCTAGAGTCTGGATCGTGCGCTCAGACTGCCCATCTGTATGAGGGTGGTAAGCTGTGCTCATGTCTAGCCGTGAGCCGAAGGCTTTATGCATTGCTTGCCATAGTTCTGAAGTGAATCGTGCATCCTGATCCGAAATAATAGAGGTTGGTACGCCGTGCCTCGAAACAACTTCTTTCAAGTAGACGTTTGCTAAGGTAGGGAACTTATCCGTTTCTTTGATAGCCAAGAAATGAGCAGACTTGGTGAGTCAATCTACGATCACCCAAATAGTATCATTCCCACACTGGGATCTAGGCAGACCAGTAACAAAATCCATGGAAATTTCTTCCCATTTCCACTGTGGTATCTTGGGTTGCTGAAGTAGGCCTGAGGGTTTCTGGTACTCTGTCTTGACCCTCGCACAGGTCAAACACTTGCTGACGTAAGTTGCTATGTGGGCCTTCATGCTAGGCCACTAGTATGTAGTTCTGAGATCGTGATACATTTTATCCGAACCTGGATGTACCGAGTAGCGAGACTTATGAGCTTCATCCATCACAAGTTCTCGTAAACCGCCATATAGTGGGACCCAAATACGTCCTGTTACATAGCAGGCGCCGTCTTCCCTTTGTTCTAATCGTTGTCTTGAGCCACGCAAGGCTTCAGCCCTAACGTTATCTGGTTTTAATGCTTCCACCTGAGCATCTCCTATCTGTGCAGGAAGATCAGACTGAATAGTGAGCTGCAAGGCTCGTACACGCCTAGGTAGAGTGTCTTTTCGACTGAGAGCGTCAGCCACAACATTGGCTTTGCCTGGATGGTACTTGATAGCGCATTCGTAATCATTCAGCAGCTCGACCCATCGTCGTTGATGCATGTTCAATTCCTTCTGCTTGAAGATATGCTCGAGACTCCTGTGATCGGTGTAGATAGTGCACTTGGTACCGTATAGGTAGTGTCGCCATATCTTAAGCGCGAAAACAACAGCTCCCAGCTCTAAATCGTGCGTCGTGTAGTTCCGTTCATGAACCTTGAGTTGCCGTGAAGCGTAGGCAATGACTTTATCCCTTTGCATCAATACACAACCAAGACCCTGAATCGATGCGTCACAATAGACCACAAAATCATCCGTGCCCTCTTGCAATGAGAGAATAGGTGCGCTGCATAGCCTATCCTTCAGGTACTGAAAAGCCGTTTCTTGTGTATTACCCCAAAGATAGGTAACACCTTTCTGTGTCAGCAAAGTAAGCGGCTGTGCGATCTTTGAGAAGTCTTTGATGAATCGTCTGTAGTAACCTGCCAAACCCAAGAATTGGCGTATTTCCGTTGGTGTACGCGGTGCAGGCCAGTTCCTGATCGAATCTACCTTGGATGGATCAACATGAATCCCATCCTTGTTTACCACATGGCCTAGAAAGTGGACTTCACGAAGCCAGAAGTCGCATTTTGAAAACTTGGCGTACAGTTGTTCCTTTCAAAGAAGTTCCAAGATAAGTCGTAAGTGCTGCTCGTGTTCCTCCTGACTCTTGGAGTAGATCTGAATGTCGTCGATGAAAACGATGACGAACTTGTCTAGATAGGGTTTGCACACCCTGTTCATAAGATCCATGAAAACTGCAGGCGCGTTCGTTAGACCGAATGGCATGACTAGAAACTCGTAATGGCCGTAGCGAGTTCTGAATGCTGTCTTGGAGACGTCCTCATCCTGGACTCTCAGCTGATGATAACCGGACCTTAGATCAATCTTGGAGTAGTAACTCGACCCTTGCAACTGGTCGAATAAGTCGTCAATACGAGGAAGAGGATAGCGGTTCTTTACTGTGACCTTGTTCAGTTCGCGGTAGTCTATGACATCCTGAAAGTGCCATCCTTCTTTTTCACGAATAATACTGGAGCTCCCAAGGCGAAGAGCTTGGGCGAATGAAGCCCTTATCCAAGAGCTCTTGTAGTTGCTTAGACAGTTCTTCCAGTTCAGTTGGAGCTAAACGATACGGTGCGCGAGCTATAGGTGCTGCTCCTGGAGCTAGCTCGACTTGAAACTCGACCTGGCGATGAGGCGGTAGACCAGGTAAATCTTCAGGAAATACTTGAGGAAATTCGCGTACCACAGGAATATCCTCTATTCTTTTCTCTTTTGTTGATGCATCAGCAACTAGTGCCAAAATGGCAGTGTGCCCCTTTCGTAAACACTTTTGGGCCTTCAGGAAGGAGATGATGCCAACCACAGCACCACTCTTGTCGCCTTGAACCTCGAGAGGTTCTTGACCAGAACGTGGAATGCGGACTATCTTTTCCTTGCATAAGATCTCTGCGTGATGTTGGGATAACCAATCCATACCAATGACGATGTCGAAACTTCCCAAAACTATGGGTTTGAGATCGATCGAGAAGGTCTGACCAGCTAAGACGATATTACAACCCTTGACTACATGTGCAGCTTCTACACTTTTACCATTTGCTAACTCTACGACATGTTTGGTGTTTAGGGATGTTGGTGTACGTTTTAACATTTGACTAACTTTTAAAGACACATAACTGGTATCTGCACCCGAATCAAACAAAACAGTAACGTAAAAGTCGTCGAGAAGAAACTTACCCATGACTACGTTAGGATCGTTCCTTGCGTCACCTCGACCCAGCACAAAAGCACGACCCCTAGCTTCATTGCCGTTATTGTTCTCACCGTTGTTGTTACCATTGCCTTGATTGTTGTTGTTGTTGCGATTCTGGTTCTGGTTTAACTGGGGGCAATCACGTTTGAAATGACCTTCGGCCCCACACTGGAAACATCCCCTGTTGCCCCGTTGTTGTTGCTGCTGTGGGTTTTGTGGAGCTGGTAATTGCAGTTGCTGGTTCTGATTCGCAGGTCGTGGACTCCTACAGTCTTTGGCCTCGTGACCCATCTTGAGGCACCTCTGACAACGACCCTTGTTGCACTGGCCGCTGTGATGCCTGTTACAGTTGTGACACTTGGGGTGAAATCCTTGATACCTTTTCTACCTATGACCACCAGAAGATTGCTGACTAGGACTCTAGTAGTGGTCAGTCTTCTGTTGCTGAGCTTGAGACTGAACTGTTGCTGAACCTTTCCTAGAATCCCCCTCCCACTTTCTTTTGTTGTCACTGGGGGTAGTGGGAGTAGCAGCTGGAGTAGTAGCACTGATGCGTTTGGGTAACTTGTTTTGTTCCACCGCCTGATCCGTGAGGCGATGAGCAAGACGCTGGATATCTTGGATGTTGTCGAGGTTAGCCGATGTCACATGGCTCTGAATCTCTGAGGCTAGACCCTTGAGGTACAACTCGATACCCTCCACCATGGTTGGACACAAGATGGCCAGTTCGTTCGACCGTTTCGTGTAAGCTTCGATTTCCGACCCCGTCATTTTCAAATGATAAAGCTCCACTTCCAACTTGTGGATGTCATCACGTGTGCAGTATTCCCTTTTTATCAATTCCTTGAAATCGTTCCAAGGGGTGGCGTTAGCAGCTGCCAACCCTAGGAGTTGAACTTGCGAATACCGACTCGAGCTTTTCGAACCAATGGAGGAGTCCCACTGCTCCTTCTGTGCCACTGAATATGCTTGGACGACAGTCCATGAAGTTCATGAATGTGCAGACAGGTTGTGGGGCGTGTTGACCTATTGTGTACAAATAGGACAAAGTTAAACACAAGAGTTAATGTAGGATCTAAAGATCCTAGTGTGAATCACATCTGCAGGGTATACTACCTGCTTGTGCAGCTGCAAGTGCCGCAGCTACTTGTTCATTGATAAGAGCCGTCAACTGGGCTTGAGTCATGTTCACACGTCCAGACATGATCTTCATAGTAAAAGTAGAAAGAGTGAGAATGGTTCGCGAGTAGTGCGATGACAGAAGAGTGTAAGCACATAGGTGTTCTCATGTAATGACGCATAGTAAGCAATGTAATCTAAGCATACTGCGAGCAAAGTTCTATGTAATTCTAGCATGTAGGCAATAAACATAAACCTTATTACCTAGGATGTTGAGTCTTGCACGTGGAGCGAAGCGTCGTTGTGGATCGTTGAGAGCACTGTTCTGGTTATAGTCTGGTTTTAATAAAAACCTTTTCCCCATATTAAAACCAAATTCTCTATAACCAATGGCTCTGATACCAATCTGTCACACCCCCAAAATCCATACGCGGAGTACCACCGCTTGGAGGCGTGACATGACCAGGATCAAGCCACCAATCATATTGAACATAGCATATAATAATTTAAAGTAGTTCATAAAAATCCAACTCAATACAATTGATGTTCAAACCAAACGTAATATTAGTAGCGGAAGCATAATATGAAAAACCCAATGTATGTAATAAGTTCAAGTGTTATAAAGTTTAACATGGCATCCACGATCCATGCTCCACAACGACCTGCTCCTCCCTGTGCAAGCTCCATATGTACCTAAGGTCCTGCAAGGCATGCAGCAGAGAGTCAACAACTAGTTGAGCGAGTTCACAGAAAGTAAGTACGTAATGGTAATTCGTATGTTCATTAATGGGGGCTTCCCATGTATGTATGTACTACTAGTGGGGGCTTCCCGTGGTTACAGTTATCACTAATGGGGGCTTCCCATATTTATCCTTACTAGACTATTTGCAACCATGAGTGTTCTTCTAAACCCGAGAACAGGAATACGTACAAGGTCACGTAGGATTTACGTGAGTGCCCTTCCCCGAGGATAGTGGTACGCGTGGGGTTTACGTAGGTTTTACATAAGTGTCCTTCCGACCCGGAAGACAGTAGTAGGTATGAGTTTACGTAGGTTTTACGTAAGTGTCCTCCCGACCCGGGAGACAGTGGTAGATACTAGTTTACGTAGGTTTTACGTAAGTGTCCTGACTAACCTGAGGACGATGGTATATAGTCTAGCAATAGCGTAAGTACGAGTAATTATCCAATTCAAATCTTCCAACCCAATTCCCAACCCGGGAATCCCATGCCTTGGCTGTGTGAACTCACCTTGGTTTGCTCGGTATGCTAAGTTATGTGTTCGCAAATAATCAGTCAAGTCCTATAATATGCATGTATACTCAATCAGTACATGTTTGTAAGGTTTCACATACAATCTAGGTCACAAAGTGTGCCTAAGAAATCATCATGCATCACATAAACATTCCATCCTATTCATGCAATATATGCTTCATATAATGTCTTTCACCATTTGTTCTACTATAGTTATTCATTAACATGCCTCACATGGTTAGCAGTTTAATAAGGTTAACATACATAACTCAATACAGTCATCACTAACTGATAATAGCATCACAAGTATATCACATAAGGAAGTCGGACGAGGCACCTCAATTAAAGATCGGATCCCTTACAAGTGTGTATATAAAAGTCGGACAAAGCACTTTATAATAAAAAGTCGGACATCACACACATTAACACAAAGTTCGGACCAAGTCCCTTATACCAAACTCGGACCACCCTATTACCAGCAAAACTCGGACAAGGTATGATATTCATCAAAGTTCGGACATAAGGCTTTGCCTTAAAACTCGGACCATGGGCTTTATAATTAAAAATCCGGACCCTCTTGCTTCACAATTAAAGTTCGGACAACACCCCCCCCCCCTTTAACAAAACTCGGACCAAAGGTTCCCTTAAAGAAATTCGGACACTTTGTGCTCTTAATAAAAGTCGGACTAGCATTACATGATTTAAAAGTCGGACCATGTCTAATTTATAAAATTCGGACCATGTGTTGTTATATAAAAGTCGGACTACATGTTTGATATATAAAAGTCGGACTCTACACTAACCCATAAAACTCGGACTTGGAGCATATATTAAAACTCGGATACACATCCCTTTAACAAGCTCGGACTATTCATTACGTTACAAAACTCAGATCAACAATCAGTCATACGTATATTCAAGTTCATTGGAACAGTTACGTTCTTACGATTAGGAAACCCTAATTTTCATTGCATTGCAAAAATCAAATCAATAATCAACCATTCTATCATTACAGGCAACTTAACATTCAGCAAGTAATTGCACAACGGATTACACAATCGATCGTAACCCATTTACAATAAATCAGAATCAATAACACGGAACCATTACATGTGGAACTAGGGTTTTAGCATGAATCAATCAATCGATGATTAACAATAAACAATCATTAAACAATTACCTTGGATTGCTTCTAGATGGATTGGAAAATCAAACTTGATGCAAATGAACTTGTAAAGCCAAGAATGATGAGAAGATGGTTGTAGGAGAGGAGAATGTGAGAGTACGTGTTTTGATTCTTGTGTGATGATTAGTGAAGGAGATTAGGGTTAAGGGTGATTAAAGTTTCACTATTAGCACTAAACACCCTTAAGTATTATCTATCACATATTACATGCACAAGATATACAATTTACAGTTTCATCACCACATTCAAGTATTTGTCAAATCATTCATAAACCTTATCAAATCCAAAACGTATACAGTTACAAAGCAAACCAATTGTGCAAGTAAACATTAAACAAGCAGTGAACGTGCAATAAATGCGAAAGTGGAATTTTGGAAACTCGAGTTGTCACACATATCCTGTGTATGGGCATTTGTTTCTCTTTTAGCGGCTGTTAAAGCTCGCTGTTGTTGCAACTTTTTCATTCTTTTCCTTTGTTCATGCGCTCCTCTACTGAACCATCCTCTCTTTTTAGGAGGGAATGACTCTTCGGACTGAGCCTTAAACACGAATATCCCATCTTCATTATTAGCTGAATACTCTGAGAGGGCAGGCTGTGAAGAGGTGCCTTCGCTCCTAGGTGAGCTAGACAACTGACGATAGGCGTCGGAAGGTCCTTGATCTCTCATACTGTAAACTAACAAATAGTCAAATAACACACAACAATAATATACAATTATGCACGTAGTTCCGTAGTTAATTTCCTAACATATAATATTTTGGTGTCAGCAGAACACTTCTGTGGCTGAATCAGTGGCTTAGCTCTGATACCACCTTCTGTCGCAACTCCCGTCCCCTAATTACCCGGGAACGGGCGGCCACGAGATCAGTTTCGGTGGTATCGGTGTTTATCAGTTTGGCAGCGGAATTTACATCAGGAGCGTAGTTAGGAAATATTTTATCAGAGTAAAATACCACGCTTTTATAATATAAAACACATGGGAAATTCCCAAGTTTCTAATACACACATTTTCATAGGGATAAACCCTATTTTATTTAAATAAAACATCTCTTTATTTTAGGTAACTTTATAGCCACTTTTCCAAGCCTTCAGTGTTGTCCAGCTGGCTTCTATTTGGCTTTCACATTTTGTTACCTAAAACGCGTTTAAAAACATTTTGTCAGTGGGAAATACTGGTGAGTGAATCTCAATTTAATCAAGTAAGTAAAACCATTGTACAGTATTGTGGGCGGTCGCGCAATTACATTTGTTTCCATCTACTTTAATTACCACCCACGATATTGTCAACCCGACTTGTGGTCATGTTACTACTCACAATGTAGTAACAAATTTTGTATACAAAACCCCAACATACCGACGATAATTGTAGAATACAAATACTCAATCACTGTTTAATGTAATGTTAATCATATGAGGTTTTGTCAAAACGGTTTGCAAAAAAGGAGATTACTCACATTGCTGTCTTAGGGTTTTCTTTAAGGATTTACTGGTGATTATCTATAAATTACACAAATGCACACGTGTTAGTATAATAACCCAATATTTACATTAGTAATACTCTCCCCGAGACGACATTCCAACGACTACGTCGGGCAGAACCTCGACAGCTGCTACCGAACCCTGGATCAGTCGGGCAGCGTATATAATACGTAACCGAGGTTATAATACTTACAACGAGGCAGGGCTTTGCTAATTTAGGGGGTATACTACCCAAGAATAGTGCCTACACTATAGAATTTCGAGTGAGAAAATTGTTGTGAGCGAATTCGACTGAACAGCCGATGCCCTCAATTTATAGGGCCTGATTTCAGGTCCCTCGCGGCCCACGAAGGTTGTAGCCAAGGGCTACGTGGCCCGCGACGTAGGTCGCCTATGGTTTAGCCTTGGCCAGTCATTAGTATAAGTCGTCCGTGTGTCTCGCCAAGTGGCGGCCTGGGGTTGTGCCACCACTCACTCGCTCGCGACCCGCGTAAGACCAGGGTAGGGTCTTCGCGGCCCGACACAGCCACAAAAAAACTGGTTTTTAATTAAATTAAGTAAAAAAAGGTTTTCGGGGCCTGTTTTTGTATTCGGGGTGTATTTTAGGACGTATTGGGATATTTTTAATTATTTTTAGGGTGTTGAAAATATTTTGAGGGTTGTTATACTTTTATATTATTTTTTAAGTGAGCATAAAGTATTTTTTATACAATCCAACTTTTATGTAATGGGTTTTCTTAGGGGGTGTTTGTTTTTTATGAAAAGCTCTTCAGGACCTCTTATGTCTGCCCCACACAGACCACGCGCAGATGTTTGATTCTGCAGTGTGTTTGTTTTCTCGAAGACCTTTCATTAAAAAAAGTCTGCGACCTCTTTTTGGTATAGACATGGATCAAGGTCTTCTTACCTTTTTCCCCAGATACAACAAACACACTGAAACCCTAGTTCCTTCTCCATCTCCTCCAACTCAACTGCCACCCCTCCTCCTCCTCTCCGCCGACCGACCTCCTCCTCTTCCTTCATCTCCGCGGGCCACTGTCCTCCTCCTCCTTCCTCTCTGTCGGCCATCGCCCTCCTCCTCCTACGCTGCCGGTCATCCTCCTCGTTCCTGCTCCACGTTACTGCTAACAGATATGTTTAAGATTTGTTTATTTTTTTTGTATAATGTTAGGAATTATTTGTGTTAATTAGGTTTATGTTTAAATTCTGAATTTTGATTATGTTAATAAGTTGATTATTGGTGTTTAAATTCTGAATTTTGATGTTGATTATAGGTGTTTAAATTCTGAATTTTGATTATGTTAATAAGTTGATTATAGTTTTTTGTTTGTTTGATTGTTGGAATATAGATGTTCATCTTGATAAATTATTTGATTATAGTTTTTTGTTTGTTTGATTATTGGAATATAGATGTTCATCTTGATAAATTATGTGATCAATTTATATTTCAGTTTATCTTTTAAGTTAAATAAAATCAAGTTATTTATATTTCAGCAGCTTGTAGAACTTAAAAAATAAACAGTCTTCTTTTGTAGACTGCAAAGGTTTGGTCCACCTTTTTAGCTACAGATGTCTGCAGATATGGTCCGTAGACTGCAGACATTTTACATTTGAAAAAACAAACAATTCCTTAATCTTTGTTATAACACACAGACTTGACAAATGTTTTTGAATAAATTATTTAACTTTTAAACGAATCAAGTTGAATAAAAAGTGATTTGAAATGTGTAAAAATGTTAAAAGACAATAGTTTATCATATAAATGTTTGAGTTAATTGCCAAAATCGCCACTGAGGTTTGGGCACATTTGCCATTTTCGTCCAAAATGAAGGTTTTGTACCATTTTGCCCCCCACGTTTGTAACTTTTTGCCATTTTCATCCAAATACCTAACCAAGTTACTTTATATCTTATTATATGGGGTATATTTTGAACCTAACCAAGTTACTTTATACCTTATTATGGAGTATTTTTGAAATTTATCAATTATAAGGGGGTAATTTGTAAATTATCTTCTAGTTATTATATATCAGCCTTTATAACTCACCTACTTCATAAAACCCATTTCACAGAGATAAGAAAGCCCTAAATCGCTGAAGAATAACAACGAATCGGTGAAGAATCATCAATGGCCCAATCGTCTAGTGATTTGGAGCCAAATAATTAGTGTATCAGAGGTGAAGACGCAAATTTCAATCCCGACATTACACATGGTATGTTCTATCCACCATCATCTGAGAATTGCTTGTAAGCTACGGTTTAATTGATAAATCAATCATTTTTTTTTCTTTTTGTTTCAGCCAAATTTCCAAGCTACTTCACTCTGGAATTTCACCATGGTGGTGAATTTGATGATGTACTAGAGTTTCATTACAAAGGGGGTAAAGTCGACTACATTGACACGGTGAATCCCGATCTGTTTTCAGTTATTATAGTCAATGATATGATACAAGAATTAGGTTATTTAGAGGAAGATGTAGTGATATACAAATTTAGGGAGGATGCTAGAATCAGGTTTAAGATCTTTGGGTACTAATTCTGATGTGTTGAAGCTGATTAAATATGCTGAAACTACTAGAACTATTGAAGTTTATGTTCAGCATATCCAAACATTTCCTAGAAATGATGTGAATACTAAAGAGGGTAAACATGATCAAGTTAATGAACCTCAGTATGTTGATTTGAGTGATGATAATAGTGATAAGGATAGTGACAAGTACAGTTCTGGTGATGAGGACAGTGGCAGTGTTGAGGGGAGTGATAAGAATAGTGATGATGAAGATTCTGATTATTTGGTTGATGACGATCACATAGTGCCTGAGTATGATGTAGATATGGATGAGTTTAGGGATGCAGTAGACTTTGATCTTAGTGATGCAGGTGAAGATAATGAACAGGCTGATGAAGAGGGTAGTAATCAAGAGGTTGACTTAGACGACTTTGAGACTTTTGAAGATAATACGACATTGGAGCAAGCCTGTAAGATTATTAGGAAGAAGAAGAAAAAAATTAAACCAATAGATGATAACCCTTTCTTTGTTGGCCAACAGTTCACTAATAGGGAAGAAATTAAATCATTGGTCAAAAAACATGCAATACATTCAAAAAGGCAGTTGTGTATCACAAGAAATGAGAGTGTTAGATTTAGGGTGATTTGTTTGGGTCAGAATATTAATCTTGGTGGTTGTGAAAGAAATGTGGACAAGACAAACCAACCAACCACTTCGAAGGGTAAAACAGATGCATCCATGTTGGTGCACTACATCTGTCGACTTCGTCTTGTATTGAGTCTTAGTGTTAGATTGTTAGATCAGGGCATGTTTTACGAGAAAACTGAAAATGTATGTTATTAGAAGAGGGTTTCGCTTATAGGGACATATGGGTTTTCGCTTATATGGATCTTGTAGTTTCGCTTATGTGTCAGTTGGAGGTTTCGCTCATGTGTACATGTCCATTGGAGCGAAACCCCATGCACTATATATAGGGTCAAAAGAGCGAAACCAGGTAACATTCCCTTGTAACTCATATCGAAGTGCTGTCGGTGTGAGATTTGGATGTAATCGTTGTCAAATCAATACGAAAAGGTGTTAAAAGTGATTTGCTAGCTGTTTCTAAGTCAGATACTTGTTTTCCGCACCTGTATCTGATCAAAACTCCTTTGAACGACTCGTTCGGGTCGAAACACGATCTACAAGTGGTATCAGAGCTTCAGGAGGAGGAGTTCTACAGAGAATAGCTGGAATTCATCGAGATTTCTTACTTCTACACCTTCTTTCATCTTTTCAGAAAGTTTTACCGGTCAAATTCCGTTCAAAATTTCATAGACTGTGTGTTATTAGACATAAACAAATCCCTGAGAATTTGGTATTGAAATTCGAATTAAAAATGGACTAAAATTGGTTCCGAATAGGTTTCGCTTATACGGTCATTACATGATTTCGCTCTTGTGACCGTGTTAGTTTCGCTCATAGCTACACAAAATCAGGGGTTTCGCTCATCTGGATCAGCATATTTCGCTCTTGTGTCACACTTAGTGGTTTCGCTCATTTGAACCATCAGATTTCGCTTCAGTGACACAATATCATTAGGTTTCTGTCACACCCCCAAAATCCCACACTGCGGAGTACCACCGCTTGGGAGCGTGACTGACCAGGATCAAGCCACCAATTATATCAAACATAGCATTTAATAATAATCAAAGACATAATTGGTGTTCAAAACCAAACACTATTTAAGTAGCGGAAGCATTAAATGTAAAACCCAAAGCATAAGTATCAATGTGTGAATGTAAAAGTGTTTAATAAGCATTCACGAGTTCTTGTCCACAACGACCCGCTTCTCCTCTGGTGCAAGCTCCAAGTATACATAAGGTCCTGCAAGGCATGCAGCAAATAATCAACAAACTAGTTGAGCGAGTTCACAGAAAGTAAGTTCATAATCATAGGGCGTGAGTTAACTGGTGGGGGCTTCCCATGTTTATCCTGGCTAATGAGGGTTTCTCATTAACGGTACTTACTAGACTAATTCCGACCATGTGTTCTTCATTACCGAGAACAGGAAAACGTACAGGGTCACGTAGGCTTTACGTGACGTGCCCTTCCCCGAGGACAGTGGTACGTGTGGGGGCTACGTAGGCTTTACGCAGCGTGGCCTTCCGACCTGGAAGCCAGTGAATGGTATTGGGTTACGTAGGCTTTACGTAACGTGTCCTTCCCGACCCGGGAGACATATGGCAAATATACTGGGTTACGTAGGCTTTACGTAACGTGTCCTGACTAACCTGAGGACGATGGTCTATAGTCTGGTATATGCGTAAGTACGAGTAATCATTCCACATTCATCATATCCAACCCAATTCCCAACCCGGGAATCCCATGCCTTGGCTGTGTGAACTCACCTTGGGTTGCTCGGCAGATACACAAAGAGTATAGATAAGCTAGTAATTTGTCAATCACGTCCTAGCATGTTTGTAATACAAGTCAGGTTTGGTTCAAAGATGCACGTACACAACATGGCAAACACGTATGCACGCAAATATATTAAGTACACTACTTGTGCTATTCGGATGGTTGGGTCAAAGAGCTTGTGCGAGCCCAACCATCTTGTGCGATGTAAGTCTAGGCCCAAACTATCCGGCCCAATATGCATAAGTGACTTGTGCGAGTCCATTGGTGTTGTGCGATTTGGGATTGGGCTTGAGGCCTAATCGGTTAAACAAATATCATAACATAGGTGTGTGGCCCAACAGTTAAGCAATACATAATAAACATCTCGGCCCAGCAACTAAACAATCCATTGTGCGATCAGTGTGGGGCTTGTGCGGTCTGACTTTGGGCTTGTTCGGCCCAACAGTTTCATTATCAAACACAGCCCAACTGATGATATACTTGTGCGCTCCAATTGGGCTTGTACGATTGTGGGCTCTTGTGCGATTGGACAATTGGACTGCCCGGCCCAACATACAGCCTTGTGCGACTGGGCTGCACTTGTGTGTTTGGACCAGCATGTGCGACCAGCTCAGTTGTGCGATCGAGCCAGCTGGTGCGTGTGGTCCATTTGTGCGATCAGTTCAATCATCCCACTAATCAAGTAATTCGGTTATAATTTGTTTACCAGTTTCCAAACATACACCAAATCAATTAACATACTCCCTACAATTCGGTTAACTAATTATGAATCAAACAAGGGTTTTTATTATGAACTTCCTATGAACCCTAATCTTGACTTAACAATTTAACAAGAACATCATTAACATTCATACTAAATCCAACAACCCGAATCAATACATGGCAGCCGGTTAGCATCACATCATCAGAATTTCATATCATCACAACAGATTAATCATCAACATACAATACCAATTTCATAAGCATGAGTCCGTTTAACGCATTAACACATCACAGCCGATTACTATATATCTATACTTCCGATTTTTGTGTTAAGATCATGAGGTGTATTCACATATAAAGACTAGCCTAGATCGATCAACAACCATCATGTAACATCATGTGAGTGCATATCACATACAATCAATTAGTAAACAAGCAACATACACTAACCGGTTGGAAATCAAGAGAGAGGCGATGATCCTCTTGTGCCTTGTGCCGTCGGGTTCTAAGCAGCCGAGAGAGAGAGAGGGTTTAGGGTTGTGTGTTTTTGTGTTGGTAACAAATGAGAAACAAACCCCTTGCAATATGTTTGTTCACGTGAAAGGGAAGTGGGCCGAAACCCCTCATGGGCCGCCCTATGATCCGTGTACAAGAATGAGGCTCAAACGGCCTTGTGCGAGTGATGTGCATGTTGTGCGGTTCGAATTATTAACATACGTATATACAAAGCACACAATAACGAAACATTTATTAAATCCAAACATATAATCCAGTTCACATATGCACGTAGCGTTACACAAAGCGAGTCTAAAGTTCGAGTTGTCACATTATCCCCAACTAATTGGAAATTTCGTCCCGAAATTTGGTATGCACTCACTGAGGAAGCTAGGTAAACTGTACTGTTCACTGGTTTTCCTGGGGTGTCACATCCTCCCCCCGTTGATCTGGAATTTCGTCCCGAAATTCCGAAGTAGTAGCTTCAGCCTCAGTAGTGGTTGCCTGGTTCCCGAATAAATGGGGGTACTTTTCTGTCATCCTGTCTTCGCGTTCCCAGGTGTACTCTGGGCCACGTTTGGAGTTCCAACGAACTCGGACAAGAGGGATTCTCTTGTGTTTGAGAACCTTCACATCCCGGTCCGTGATTTCTACTGGTTCCTCAACGAACTGCAACCGCTCGTCGATAGTGAGTTCCTTAAAAGGAATGATGAGATTTTCATCTGATAGGCACTTCTTTAAGTTCGATACATGAAAAACATTGTGAACTGCCCCGAGTTCAGCTGGTAGTTTCAACTTGTAGGCTACTTTGCCAATCTTTTCTAAAATCTCGAATGGTCCGACGTATCGCGGATTCAGTTTGCCCCGTTTGCCAAAACGTACGACACCCTTCCAGGGTGAGACTTTCAATAAAACCCGGTCCCCGACCTCGAATTCCAATGGCTTTCTACGCTTATCCGCGTAGGCTTTCTGACGGTCGCGTGCTGCCGCCATGCGTTGTCGTATCTGTGCAATCTTTTCTGTGGCGTCCACTACAATCTCTGGACCCGTGATCTGACTATCTCCCACCTCTGCCCAACAGAGAGGTGACCGGCATTTACGCCCGTACAATGCCTCGAATGGAGCGGCTTGAATGCTGGTATGGTAACTGTTATTGTAAGAAAACTCCACCAAAGGGAGGTGCTTTTCCCAGCCGTTGCCGAAATCGATGACGCATGCCCGAAGCATGTCTTCAAGTGTTTGGATCGTACGCTCAGACTGCCCATCCGTCTGAGGGTGGTATGCTGTGCTCATGTCTAGTCGTGAGCCAAAAGATTTATGCATCGCTTGCCAAAGTTCTGACGTGAATCGTGCGTCGCGATCCGAAATGATAGACGTGGGCACCCCGTGCCTCGAGACAACTTCTTTAAGATAGACGTCTGCGAGAGTGGAGAACTTGTCCGTTTCCTTAATCGGTAGGAAGTGTGCAGACTTGGTGAGGCGATCCACGATCACCCATATCGTATCGTTCCCACGCTGGGATCTAGGTAGGCCTGTAACGAAATCCATGGAAATTTCTTCCCATTTCCACTGTGGTATCTTAGGCTGCTGAAGTAGGCCAGCTGGTTTCTGATATTCGACCTTGACTCTCGCACAGGTCAAGCATTTTCCAACATACGTAGCGATGTGGGCCTTCATACTAGGCCACCAATAAGTAGTGCTGATATCGTGGTACATTTTATCCGACCCTGGATGTACCGAATAGCGAGACTTGTGAGCTTCATCCATCACAAGTTCGCGTAGACCGTCATAAAGAGGGACCCAAATCCGGCCCGTTACATAGTAGGCGCCGTCTGCCTTCTGTTCCATCTGTTGTCGTGAGCCGCGTAAGGCTTCAGCTTTGACGTTTTCGGGCTTCAATGCTTCTACCTGAGCATTTCGTATCTGTGTAGGAAGGCTAGACTGAATCGTAAGCTGTAGCGCTCGCACGCGCCGTGGTAGTGTGTCTTTCCGACTGAGGGCATCAGCCACCACATTGGCTTTGCCTGGATGGTACTTGATAGCGCATTCGTAGTCGTTAAGTAACTCGACCCATCGTCGTTGACGCATATTCAAATCCTTCTGCTTAAGAATATGCTCGAGACTCCTGTGATCGGTGTAAATCGTGCACCTGGTACCGTACAGGTAGTGTCGCCATATCTTAAGCGCAAAAACAACAGCTCCCAGCTCTAAATCGTGCGTCGTGTAGTTCCGCTCATGAACCTTGAGTTGACGAGAGGCGTAGGCAATCACTTTATCCCGCTGCATCAATACGCATCCCAGACCCTGTATGGATGCGTCACAATATACTACGAGGTCATCTGTGCCCTCTGGCAATGAAAGAATAGGTGCACTGCAAAGCCTATCCTTTAGATACTGAAAAGCAGTTTCCTGCGTGTTGCCCCAACGGTAGGTGACACCCTTCTGTGTCAGTAGTGTGAGTGGCTGCGCAATCTTCGAGAAATCCTTAATAAACCGTCTGTAATAACCTGCCAGACCCAAGAATTGACGTATTTCCGTTGGTGTACGCGGTGCAGGCCAGTTTCTGATCGAATCTACCTTGGATGGATCGACATGGATCCCATCCTTGTTAACCACATGGCCTAAGAAGTGGACTTCACGAAGCCAGAAGTCGCATTTAGAAAACTTGGCGTACAACTGTTCCTTCCGAAGGAGTTCCAAAATCAGGCGAAGATGTTGCTCGTGTTCCTCCTGACTCTTGGAGTAAATCAGGATGTCGTCGATGAAAACAATGACGAACTTGTCAAGATAGGGTTTGCACACCCTGTTCATAAGATCCATAAATACAGCAGGCGCGTTTGTCAGCCCGAATGGCATGACGAGAAACTCGTAGTGACCGTAACGAGTTCTGAAGGCTGTCTTGGAGACGTCCTCATCCCGGACTCTCAGCTGATGGTACCCCGACCTCAAATCTATCTTCGAATAGTAACACGACCCTTGCAACTGGTCGAATAAGTCGTCGATGCGCGGAAGAGGATAACGGTTCTTCACCGTCACCTTGTTGAGTTCACGGTAGTCGATGCACATCCTGAACGTACCGTCTTTCTTTTTCACAAAAAGTACTGGAGCTCCCCAAGGCGAAGAGCTTGGACGAATGAAACCCTTTTCCAAGAGCTCTTGTAGCTGCTTTGACAGTTCCTCCAATTCTGATGGAGCTAGACGATATGGTGCGCGAGCTATGGGTGCTGCTCCTGGAGCGAGCTCGATTTGAAATTCGACCTGACGATGAGGCGGTAAGCCAGGTAAGTCTTCAGGAAACACCTGAGGGTAATCACGTACAATTGGAATGTCTTCCAATTTCTTTTCTTTTGCTGATGCGCCTGAAACAAGAGCCAAAATGGCTGTGTGACCCTTACGTAAGCATTTCTGAGCCTTCAAGAAAGAGATGATGCCAACCACAGCACCACTCTTGTCACCTTGAACTTCTAGAGGTTCCTGACCCAAACGAGGAATGCGAATAACCTTTTCGCTGCATAGGATTTCTGCCTGGTGTTGGGAAAGCCAATCCATCCCAATCACGACGTCGAAACTTCCCAAAACTATGGGAATGAGGTCGATAGAGAAAGCTTGACCAGCTAAGATGAGATTACAACCCTGAACTACGTGCGTGGCTTCTAAGCTTTTACCATTAGCTAACTCGACTACATGTTTGGTGGGTAAAAGTGTTGGTGCACGTTTTAGCAGTTGACACATTTTCACAGACATATAGCTTGTATCCGCACCCGAATCAAATAAAACAGTAACGTAAATATTGTCGAGGAGAAACTTACCCATAACAACGTTGGGATCGTTCACTGCGTCGCCTCGACCTAGTACAAAAGCACGACCACGAGCTTCATTGCCGTTGTTGTTGTTGCCGCCGTTATTGTTGCCGTTGCCCTGGTTGTTATTGTTGTTGCGGTTCTGGTTCAACTGAGGGCAATCGCGTTTGAAATGACCTTCAGCCCCACACTGGAAACATCCCCGGTTTCCACGCTGTGGCTGCTGCTGCTGGTTCTGTGGAGCTGGTTGCTGAGGCTGCTGATTCTGATTCGCAGGCCGTGGACTCCTACAGTCTTTGGCCTCGTGACCCATCTTAAGACACCTTTGACAACGACCCTTGTTACACGGGCCGTGGTGATGCCTGTTGCAGTTGTGGCACCTAGGTTGACTACCCTGATATTTCCTCTGTCTGTGACCACTAGAGGATTGCTGACTGGGACTCTGATAGTGATCGATCTTCTGCTGCTGAGCTTGTGGCTGAACAGATGCTGAGCCTTTGCTGGAATCCCCATCCCATTTTCTTTTACTGTCACCAGATGTAGCAGGAGTAACTGAGGTGGTGACGTTAGCAGTAGCATTAACACGCTTTGGCAGTCTATTCTGATCCACTGCCTGATCAGTGATACGGTGAGCAAGACGCTGGATTTCTTGGATGTTTTCGAGGTTAGCCGACGTCACGTGGCTCTGAATTTCTGGCGCCAATCCCTTGAGATACAACTCAATGCGCTTGTAGGGAGGGTCCACCATAGTAGGACACAGAACGGCCAGCTCATTGGACCGTTTGGTATACGCTTCGATTTCCGATCCAACCATTTTCAAATTATAGAGCTCATCCTCCAGCTTGTGTATGTCTTCCCGCGTGCAATACTCACGCTTGATGAGTTCCTTAAAGTCGTTCCATGGGGTGGCGTTAGCAGCTGCCAACCCTAAGATCTGGACTTGGGCGTTCCACCAAGTCAGTGCTATTCCTTCCAAAGTACCAGTAGCAAACTTGACCTTGCGAGCCTCAGGGCACTCGCACATTTCAAATACTGATTCTAGCTTCTCGAACCAGTGGAGGAGTCCAACTGCCCCCTCTGTGCCGCTGAAAGAGTTTGGACGACAGTCCATGAAGTTCTTGAACGTGCAGACAGGCTGCTGCGCGTGTTGACCTATTGTGTACGAGTAGGGCAAAGTTTAAATACAAAAGCTAGTTTAGGAGTGTAGGATCTAAAGATCCTAGCGTAGGTTATAACTACAGGTTATCCTACCTGCTTGAGCAGCCGCAAATGCTGCTGTGACTTGGGCTTGAACGAGAGCCTCTAGCTGGGCTTGTGTCATGTTGATTCTTCCAGACATGATCTTCATAGTAACAGATAGCATACGTAAGAATGGTTCGCGAGTAGGGCGATGACAGAAAAGCGTAGGCATATAGGTGTTCTCATGAAATCAAAGCATGTGCATCTAAGCGTAATGCGAGCAATGTTCTAAACAGTTCTAGCAAACAGGCAATAACATAAACCTTATTACCTAGGATGTCGAGTCTTGCACGTGGAGCGAAGCGTCGTTGTGGATCGTTGAGAGCACTATTCTGGTTATAGTCCGGTTTTAATAAAAACGTTTTCCCATATTGAAACCAAGTTCTCTATAACCAATGGCTCTGATACCAATCTGTCACACCCCCAAAATCCCACACTGCGGAGTACCACCGCTTGGGAGCGTGACTGACCAGGATCAAGCCACCAATTATATCAAACATAGCATTTAATAATAATCAAAGACATAATTGGTGTTCAAAACCAAACACTATTTAAGTAGCGGAAGCATTAAATGTAAAACCCAAAGCATAAGTATCAATGTGTGAATGTAAAAGTGTTTAATAAGCATTCACGAGTTCTTGTCCACAACGACCCGCTTCTCCTCTGGTGCAAGCTCCAAGTATACCTAAGGTCCTGCAAGGCATGCAGCAAATAATCAACAAACTAGTTGAGCGAGTTCACAGAAAGTAAGTTCATAATCATAGGGCGTGAGTTAACTGGTGGGGGCTTCCCATGTTTATCCTGGCTAATGAGGGTTTCTCATTAACGGTACTTACTAGACTAATTCCGACCATGTGTTCTTCATTACCGAGAACAGGAAAACGTACAGGGTCACGTAGGCTTTACGTGACGTGCCCTTCCCCGAGGACAGTGGTACGTGTGGGGGCTACGTAGGCTTTACGCAGCGTGGCCTTCCGACCTGGAAGCCAGTGAATGGTATTGGGTTACGTAGGCTTTACGTAACGTGTCCTTCCCGACCCGGGAGACATATGGCAAATATACTGGGTTACGTAGGCTTTACGTAACGTGTCCTGACTAACCTGAGGACGATGGTCTATAGTCTGGTATATGCGTAAGTACGAGTAATCATTCCACATTCATCATATCCAACCCAATTCCCAACCCGGGAATCCCATGCCTTGGCTGTGTGAACTCACCTTGGGTTGCTCGGCAGATACACAAAGAGTATAGATAAGCTAGTAATTTGTCAATCACGTCCTAGCATGTTTGTAATACAAGTCAGGTTTGGTTCAAAGATGCACGTACACAACATGGCAAACACGTATGCACGCAAATATATTAAGTACACTACTTGTGCTATTCGGATGGTTGGGTCAAAGAGCTTGTGCGAGCCCAACCATCTTGTGCGATGTAAGTCTAGGCCCAAACTATCCGGCCCAATATGCATAAGTGACTTGTGCGAGTCCATTGGTGTTGTGCGATTTGGGATTGGGCTTGAGGCCTAATCGGTTAAACAAATATCATAACATAGGTGTGTGGCCCAACAGTTAAGCAATACATAATAAACATCTCGGCCCAGCAACTAAACAATCCATTGTGCGATCAGTGTGGGGCTTGTGCGGTCTGACTTTGGGCTTGTTCGGCCCAACAGTTTCATTATCAAACACAGCCCAACTGATGATATACTTGTGCGCTCCAATTGGGCTTGTACGATTGTGGGCTCTTGTGCGATTGGACAATTGGACTGCCCGGCCCAACATACAGCCTTGTGCGACTGGGCTGCACTTGTGTGTTTGGACCAGCATGTGCGACCAGCTCAGTTGTGCGATCGAGCCAGCTGGTGCGTGTGGTCCATTTGTGCGATCAGTTCAATCATCCCACTAATCAAGTAATTCGGTTATAATTTGTTTACCAGTTTCCAAACATACACCAAATCAATTAACATACTCCCTACAATTCGGTTAACTAATTATGAATCAAACAAGGGTTTTTATTATGAACTTCCTATGAACCCTAATCTTGACTTAACAATTTAACAAGAACATCATTAACATTCATACTAAATCCAACAACCCGAATCAATACATGGCAGCCGGTTAGCATCACATCATCAGAATTTCATATCATCACAACAGATTAATCATCAACATACAATACCAATTTCATAAGCATGAGTCCGTTTAACGCATTAACACATCACAGCCGATTACTATATATCTATACTTCCGATTTTTGTGTTAAGATCATGAGGTGTATTCACATATAAAGACTAGCCTAGATCGATCAACAACCATCATGTAACATCATGTGAGTGCATATCACATACAATCAATTAGTAAACAAGCAACATACACTAACCGGTTGGAAATCAAGAGAGAGGCGATGATCCTCTTGTGCCTTGTGCCGTCGGGTTCTAAGCAGCCGAGAGAGAGAGAGGGTTTAGGGTTGTGTGTTTTTGTGTTGGTAACAAATGAGAAACAAACCCCTTGCAATATGTTTGTTCACGTGAAAGGGAAGTGGGCCGAAACCCCTCATGGGCCGCCCTATGATCCGTGTACAAGAATGAGGCTCAAACGGCCTTGTGCGAGTGATGTGCATGTTGTGCGGTTCGAATTATTAACATACGTATATACAAAGCACACAATAACGAAACATTTATTAAATCCAAACATATAATCCAGTTCACATATGCACGTAGCGTTACACAAAGCGAGTCTAAAGTTCGAGTTGTCACAGTTTCGCTTTTGTGGTCACCTGATTTCGCTCCAAGGTTTCGCTTTTGTGAACACTTGGTTTCGCTCATAGGTCATACAGAACATTGCTATTTCGCTTATAAAGACTGTTGTGTGAATTGTTAAAATCTGAAAATGGACGAGGAATTTTACAACGCATTCGCTACTCCGGTTACCCCGATCACTGTTGCTCAAACCACAATGCTTGAAAACGAAACGGGAACAATGCAAAAACCACCCAAACTATTGAATATTGAAGAATATAAAGGATGGGAGGGTCGTTTCGAGAACTGGGTACAAGCTAATTACCTAGATGCATGGGAGTGTGTTGAAACAAAGTATGTGAGACCGTTAAATGATGATGAAGAGGAAGTTGCGATCAAAGACATGAGTGCCGATGACAAAAAGAAATATAAGAATGAGAAAATGATGTTAAGTTTGCAAGCTGTGAAGGAAGATATTATGGTCTTGTTGCAACACAATGGGAGTTCATATTCAATTTGGAAAGCGTTGCGTTCAAAGTTTGTTGGTAGTCAGGAAATGGTCAAGAACAAGAAATCGCTTTTAAAAAAAAAGTTTGATCTATTTGGAGGATTGAAGAATGAGAGTACAAAACAAATCATTGAGAGATATTGCAACTTGTTAGTGAATATGAAGAGGTTAAGCATCAACAAAGACAATGAAGAGTTGATTGAAAAGCTTGCAGATGCGTTACCACATGAAACTTGGGGAACATATCTGATGATGCTCAGGAACAAAAAGGGTTTTAGCACGTTAACCTTGAGCAAATTTATTGAGAAGTTGGAAGCTCAGGAAATGGAACAAAGAAAGATTGTTCGAATGAAAGATTTCGATGGTGAACAAGATATTGGGTTGTATTACAAAGCAGGGGTGAATGAAAAGTCCACAAATCTATCTCCAAAAATAGAAACTGCTTACAATGCCAAGAATTCTCCTGAAAGCTCATCATCAGGATCGAACAGCAAAACTAGTTTCACATCATTTTCGTCTTTTGATCCAAACATTTCAGCAACAAAAAATGGGAGAAAACTTCAGTGCAATATTGTGTTAAATCTTGAAAATGATCAAGATTATTCTGAAGAAGTTGCTAAAAACCACATGTCTTTATTGGGAATGGTTTTAGAATCTTATAGTTGTTTTGTTGCAGGTCGTATCGGGAATCCAATGCTAACAAAGGAAGATTACGACCAGATAGATGCTGAAGAGATGGAGTTGATGGACATAAAATGGTGTTTGGCTAGCGTGCTACGGAGAGCTGAGAAATTCAAGCAGATCACGGGGAGAGATGATCTTCGTGAGGCTGATGTTTCTACTTTAGGTTTTGACAAATCTAAAGTCACCTGTTTTCGTTGCAGGGAGAAAGGTCACTTCAAGAGGGAGTGCACAAACCGTGAAGCAAGTGGAGCTCAGAATCCTTTCAACAACAACAATGATTACTATCGAAAAGCCATCTATCATCAAGTTGCTCAACAACCATCTCAACAACATCAACATCAAACACAAACTGCACATGGAAGACCCATAATTGAAGATTCTGGAAAAAGGGCTTGTGTGGTTAATCAAGATTGTTTGAAGAGAAATGATGGTAGTGCGTTGGTAATTGATCAAGATGATGAAAAGTTACCCGAGGGTTTTAGTTGGGAGAACTTCTCTTGGGATAACTATATTCCTGATCAAGCTACAGCTTACACAGCTTTTGTTGCCAAAGTCGAAGAAGAAAGCGATGATGATACTGAGTATTATGCTAGACAAATGGAAAAACATCTGAAGATGATGGCAGAAAGTGATAGTGAGGATGAGAAGGCAAAGAAGAAAAAGAAAAAGGTAAAGACACCGGTTAGCAGCGATGATGAGACAGTACCGGTAGTGAGAAGAAAAGTGAAAGAAACTCCAAAGTTCGAGATTAATGAAGAAGCTATTGCAAAGAAAAGTCTAATAACTTGTGAGAATTGTGAAATTGTAAAGAAACAGAACAGTTCATTGATCCACAACATGAACAGATTGAAAGAATCATATGATGTGTTGAACAGGGCGATGAATATGTATAATGACACAAGTGAAGAGCAGGCTATAGCAATGAAAACACTTCAGGGAGCTTTTATGGTCAAGTAAAAAGTTGTAAACAACTATATTGAGAAGTGTGCTGATCTCGAACAGAAACTTGAACTTCAAAGAATTGAAACTGAAAGAGTTAATCGTTTATTGAAAAGTTACTCATGTTCGCCTTATGTTATTGACAGGATTTATCCGACAGCTGAAAGCTTAAAGGCATTTGAGGACAATGATGTAACTGAAGAAAAGAAAGTTTCAGAAGAAAAGATTGAAGAAAAGACTCCAATGAAAAAGACTAAAAAGAAGAAAGACACTGAAAAGACGCCATCTGGTAAGAAACAAGGTGTCAGTTACAACAAGTGTCCACCCCCTCTGGAAAATGGATATTTGGCTAGAAATCCAAATGATGAAAGAGTAAAAAAGGCAACAAATTTGCAGTGGGAGTCGGAGTCGTCTGTCAATTTGCCAGAAAACATTGATGTCATTTATACATTGTCTGACACTGATCAACAATCTCAACTGATGAAGAAAGTTGTGGATCATGTGTTAGATAACAATGAGATAGAGGAGTCAAAGTCGGAGTCCGCGTCAGAGTCAAAATCTGAGTCAAGCACTCTGGGTCAAACAAAAAAACAGGGCAACGATAGAAAATTCATGTTATCAAAATCTAATTTGGATGATGAACCGTTTAAAGTTGCGTATACTTTGAATGATTCTGACAAATTATATTCTGATGAGGAATTTCCAATAAGAGGTGTCAAAACTGAACTGATAAACAAGGTTTTCAAACTCACAGAAATTAATATTTCTAAAATAAAAGACTTATGTCTTAATGAAAAATCTAAAAAATACACCTCAAGAGTTCAACAAAGATTAAACAAGAAAAAAGGTTACGGTTCTGGTTCTGGTTTCCAAAAGAAATCAAACCATAACGGTAATTTCAAAAAGAAAGGGTTAGGTTTTACTCCAACAGAAAAATGAAAAATATGTTCGTGATTTTAAATCAAAAATGACATTTGTTTCAGGAACATCATCTAAAGAAGAAGAAAAGAAAGATTTCTGGAGGCAGTCAAACAATGAGTTCCTTGCAAAGAAGCAAGATGAAATGAAGAAGTTGACTGAGCAGAAGAAGGATTCGAGAACCTGTTTCCAATGCAACATTGTTGGACATATTGCCAGAGATTGTTCTAAGGCAATACAATCAAAACAGGGAGTATCTCGTAAACTCAAAGAGAAAGTGGTTGAGTTTGAACCACCAATTGATAGAACAAAATTGTTTAAAAATTCTACATTTGAAATTGGTGAATGTTCAAACAAGTTTTACAAGAAAAGAGCTAAATCTGACAACCAGAAATGGGTTGTTAAGAAAGCTGCTGAAAGCTCTAGTGATGATTCTGATAGGTCAAAGTCAGAGGAGCTATCTTCTGGCGATGAATCTGACTCCACAAAGTCAGATGAGCCATAGGTTGTTTCAAAAGGTGAAGCTATTTTAAAAGATGAGAAATCAGTTCCGACTGTGAATGATGAGGATTTTCCATCACTTCGGGCTGAAAATTATAAGAAGAAAATTGGTAAAGTTGAAATTTCTAACCAATTTTATAATGACAAACAGGAGTTTGATGCTGAGAAGGTCTTTAACACCAAGGTAAAGCATATCTTTGGTAAGATGATTGATCGAAAAGTAAAAGGGGTTAAAGAATTTTATGAGAAGAAGAGGAAAGGTAAGAAACCGAGTGATGATGACTCGGTGAAACCCAAGGCTGGTCAGGCTTGGGTGGATATTTTCTTCGACTAAAAACCTGACTTGCCGGAGATCCCAAGTTTGTAATCGTGGATCACGTATCGGCATTTTTCTTAATATGTGTTTAAAAAGGTTAAGCAGGAATTGCCGGAGCTCCCAGGTTGGTAATCGAGGAGCAGGTAACGGCATATTTCTCGAGAAATTGGCTACGTTAATGTCAATCATACAAACGGTAGAGAGGTTTGTTTGTGTTTTATGTACAAGTGGTTAGAAAATTTGGTTATGCATACGTGCATATGGTAAATCAAGGACATTAAGTTGTACTTGCATTTTCCTACAACTGGTTGAGAGACAAGATGATGAACCACATCCCCGAATATAGTTGTGATAAATCTACAAATGGTAAAATCAATTAAACTTATTTTCCAGAAAAACCATTTTGATTAAAACAAACTTAAGTGTTTTGAAATCTAAATGGGAAAATAGTTTGTTGATAGGGGGAGTTCTGATTGTTTATGCCAAGAGAATGGAGAATTGATGCGATTTAATATCAGTTGTCAAGTTTTTGTACAGTTTGTTTAGTTTTTGTGTCAAGTGGGTCAAGAGTATAGATAAGTTTTCGAATTTCTTTTAATGTGTTTGCATTTTAGGGGGAGTAGAAAATTTTAGAAAATCCAAAAACATTAGAAAATTTGAAAAAGCCAAAAACATGATAAAATCAAAAATGAGTTTTGTTGTGGAAAAGAGGAAATGATAGTACATCAGTGGGCTGTCACTACATGCTAAAGAATTGTAATGAAAAATGTGATAAACAATCTTACTGTGGATGTGTCAGTAGGTTTTTACACATTTAGTAAATTGTGAACGAGATATAAACTTAAATTACAAACTTTCTTATTCTGTGGGTTAACAAAACTGTTTGGATATATAGGTAACCCCTGAAATCTTGTTTAAAAGGTCCCTTATTCTGAGATACTAGGTCTTTATGCTCAGTGATATCGGGGGTATTATCCCGGGACTTCTGCTGTATGGAAGTACTGACCTAGACCCCGGATAATGCTTTCCGCAAATGCTTGAAACATAGCATCGCCCTCAGCAAGCTGATGAGACAATAAAATTGATAGTCGCTGTTGTTGAAATCAAAAAGATCCTCTAAAGGGGACACACCGAAAAGTCGAAGCCGTCATCTCTCTGCGTATACGGAAGTATCGACCTGAGCTCTCACGGCCCTCGCACATAACCCCTTTACAGATATCATTTGTGGTATACTCACCTGTAAGACTGAATATTGGGATCTGGATACGGGAGTATATTCAAGTAGTGGGACACACGGATAAGTTCAAGTATCTAAAACATTAACATCGTATCTCGGATCAGTTGAACTTTGTGTGAAAATTTAAGTGGATCAGTATACTGACAATCTAGGTGAATTGTTTAGAACTTAAAATGAAATTATAGCTTAACGGTGTTTGTGACAAGTCTCATTAACTGATATGATCCTCTTACACGAACTCACAAAAATATTGTTTGTAAATATTTTTTTTACTGCATTTCTTGTATATTCAAAATTCCAAAAAGATTTTCGGTATGTTTTAGCATAAATTTTGAAAAATTCAAAAAGATTTTCGACAACTAATATTGAAAAGCAGATTTTCAAAATTCCAAGTGCTAAACATGATGAACAGATGGTTTGGGAGAGTGTGTTGTTTTGATAAAAAATAATATAGTTTCAAGTGGTTCATCAGCATCAAATTGTTTGATTTGTTTGTGATCTTCAAGTGATGTCTATATGCTTAAATGTTTATCATAAAACTTATGTTTGTGGTAGAGTGTTATGCAGGAAGAGTCAACATTTGAGGGGGAGTGCATGTTGATGATGATGAATTTAAAAGATGTCAACATCTAAGAGAAGAAGTTTGTTGGTGATAAAAGAGAAAGAGATGAAGATATAGAGAGAGAAGCCCAGAGACTGATCAAGACTGAAGATGTGAAAACACGACATTGTCAAAGACTCGATGAGCGACTCGTCAACATCTGAGGGGGAGTTTGTTGGTGCACTACATCTGTCGACTTTGTCTTGTATCGAGTCTTAGTCTTAGATTGTTAGATCAGGGCATGTTTTACGAGAAAACTGAAAATGTATGTTATTAGAAGAGGGTTTCGCTTATAGGGACATAGGGGGTTTCGCTTATATGGATCTTGTAGTTTCGATTATGTGTCAGTTGGAGGTTTCGCTCATGTGTACATGTCCATTGGAGCGAAACCCCATGCACTATATATAGGGTCAAAAGAGCGAAACCAGGTAACATTCCCTTGTAACTCATACCGAAGTGCTGCCGGTGTGAGATTTGGATGTAATCGTTGTCAAATCAACACGAAAAGGTGTTAAAAGTGATTTGCTAGCTGTTTCTAAGTCAGATACTTGTTTTCCGCACCTGTATCTGATCAAAACTCCTCTAAACGACTCGTTCGGGTCGAAACACGATCCTACAATCCAACCAGGATAAATCCTCATAAACAGATACATCTAACAAGTGTAAATCAAAGACACCTAAAAAGTAGATTCCAAAACCCACTTGTCCATGGCTTTTATACATTTCAAATGTTAAGAAAGAAGGAACATGGATTGTAAAAACATACTTTAACAAGCACACCTACCTTTATACAAGGGGTGTTAATTTGTGCACCATCAGTTGGTTGTCTAAGGAAATACAACCAACGATCAAATCCAATCATGGGATTCCAATCCAAGCTCTTCAAGATGATATGCATAGGAGGCTGCAAGTACAAGTAACCAGGAATCAGTTGTTTAGGGCTAAAAGTAAGGCATTAGAGAGGGTTCAAGGTCATTATATGGCTCAATATGAGAAGCTGAAGAACTATGGTGAAGAACTTCTCAGATCCAATCTAGGGTCTACAGTGAGGATGGACGTGGAACCACTGTATAATCCCTCTAGTCCCACTAGACAATTTAGGAGGATGTACGTATGCTTAGGTGCACTGAAGCAAGGGTTCAAGCTAGCTGGAAGACCATTGTTGGGCCTTGATGGCTATTTTTTGAAAGGGCCCTTTCCTGGGCCGATTTTAACAGCAGTGGGAGTAGATGCTAACAATGCGATTTACCCAGTTGCATACGCAGTTGTTGAGGCTGAGACTATGTCTTCTTGGACTTGGTTTCTTGAGTTGTTGGGTCAAGACTTTGATATTGATGCTAACAGTTAATTCTGTTTCATAAGTGACAGACAAAAGGTACCATTTCTGAATATTTTTAACATGTTAATTTCTTAATACCTGCTGTGTCTAAGGTGTTTCCAAGGTGTGAGCATAGATTCTGCCTTAGACATATACATGAAAATATGAAGCCAAGATGGAAAGGTGAAGTGTACAAGATGTTGGATCTGAGTTTGTTTTTGATTGTATTTTATGTTTGTAAATAAGATGAAGATGGATGAGTGTGCAGCGGAAATTAAGATGAAAACAAACTTTGGATACAATCAAACGAGAGTAATACTTTTATCAAACATCTTTACACAATGAACCGAAAGATTGAATTTATTTCAAACACGATTACAATGATTGATGAATGATTGCAAACTCCCCCTCAGCCAGAGCTCAGTAGTTTGTTCGTGCAAAGAAGACGAATGATGCAAAGAGCTAATAGAACAGTACAAAGTACTGAACTATTTATAGGCACTTGCAAACTACTGAGCGTCTTAGCTGACGTCACCATGAAAGTGACATCTAACCTCCTAACAAACTCTAACCTCTGATATATATACACACTGCTTGTGTTAACTACTGCTAATACATTCTATTACAAAACAGACTTTAGAACAGCTGTTGCAACCTTCTACTGCTGTGAACCCAGCAGCACTTGTCCGGATCAGCAGTGCTTGACTCAAGGCAGTAGATTGAATCAGCAGGACTTTAGTCTTCCATCATATCTTTAGTTGAGCAGCAGTTATGGGTCAACAGTTTAGCAAGATCGGCAGATAGGAGGTCATCAGTAGTTGTAATCACTTTCAAGGGGAGAGATTTGTGTATCAACATCTGCTTATTCAGGATCCACTGCGCTGATCCAGTTTTGGCTTTAATTATCTGTTCCTCTGATAGGGTTCAATCCCAACAATCTCCCCCTAGAACAGATAATGCCAAAACCCTTCATTATTTGTGGACAATTTATTGCCTCATTAACAGCTCCCTTATCTGACCTTTAAATTGTAGTTCAAAGTCAAGGGCATCTGTATCTTCATCATCCCTGCTAAGTGGAAGATCAAGGAGATCCTGCAAATCTTCAAGACTCAGGCCAAGAGCTTGTTCCCTTGATATTTTCTCCACTTCTCCACCAGACCCGAGCAAGGTCAATGCGCAGGTCTGTTTGTCAGTTTCCCACTTTTGTATTTTTGAGCCTGGTGGGTTTCTTGGGAGATGCTTATTTGCAGAAGTATTGGGTGAGGCTGGCCTGTTCATCACTGGCTGAGCAGTGGTAGCAGAGTTTTCCAGTTCAAATTCATCTTTAAACGTTCTTAACAAGCCTTCTTTTACAATGGCATTTCCAGTAAGAATTTCTTGAACTGTTTCAGCACCTAACTGGCTTTGTCTCCTTCTTTTGTAGATGGCAGTACCAGTTGGAGCAGTGGTGTCACACCATGGCTTTACGGAAGCGTGGTTATTTTGGTGTGACTTCTTAATACCATAGCTTAACCATAACAAAGCTATATGAAATAAAACCATGCAAGATCATCCATTTAATTAAGTTTTAAAAACCAAATACAACAACACTGTCTCAATGGAAACACATCCTAACAACATTGTTCAACAACACAAACATTAACATGACATAAACACAGTTTAAGGACTCTGACTTGTCCAGAAAAGAGTCACATTCCCCAAACCAGGATGACCTCGTAACTAGTGCAGCGGGAAAACGTGTCATACCGCGCCAGATCCTTTAATTCCCTGAAATACATGTAAGTTGAAAAATCAACAATAATGTTGAGCGAGTTCATGTGTTTAGTATATTGTAAGTGTGAATATTTTGTAAACTCTGGTATGAAAGCAAATAAGGAAACATATCAGTTAATGTGTAACCACATGGTCCAACCTGCGGGCGCATGGGAGGGGATAGGACAAGGTCACCACATGGTCCAACCTGCGGGCGCATGGGTGGTGTTACGACAAGGTCACCACATGGTCCAACCTGCGGGCGCATGGGTGGTGTTAAGACGAGGTCACCACATGGTCCAACCTTAGGGCGCATGGGTGGGGTTTGTTATGCTCAAATAGGCCTATCACTTGTATCCCTCGATCGTACTACGAGGACTAATGTTCTTACGGTTTCACCTACCCAAATCACATAACCTAACAGTTCCTTCCTTAGCTGACCATACCATGTAAGAAATATTCGTAATCATAGTAACATGTATTTCACCCCCGCAGTTTAGAAAACTGAAAACAGTTATGAGAAAAAGGGGGACATGAACTCACCGTCGGTGCGTCTCTACCAAGTATACTCCAAATCAGGCAGCTGTGCAACGACCTACATGTGCTAACTCTATTAGACGGACGGCCGTGCCTTAGCTTTATAGTTTAAGTTTTTGGGAAATAGTTAGACAACTATTCCGTGTTTACTTTTCGTATATACTTGGTAGTTAATCTCCTTCCCAAGGATGGGGGATTTAATACACGTGCGTTTGAAATATATCATTAAGTCTCACTTAATATATACATATTTATTTCCAATTCCAAAATATAAGTATTTTTCTCAAAAATATTATACTTCCATTTCACATAACATTTCCAAAAATAATTCGTTGATAAAATACGCGTTCATTGTTGGACTCTGTATGCCCAAGACACATATTAAATTGATGTGGCTAGTATGTTATGATCCAAGTCGGGTCATACCCAATAACAAGCTAGACAAACACCTATAATATTTGTTTATGATATGATCAAACAAATGAATATTAACACTTACAATATTTAGAAATCGGTTTTCTAAATAATTGCACTTGACAAACTAATAAATTATATGGAAAATTTATTTTGAGAGAATATTTTATTTTGTTATTTAATGGGTTAAATGACTTAATAAAAGTTGTACAAGTCTTAAAACATGAGATGTTATAATTTTATAAAAGTTATAAAATTATATAAGACTTAAATTGTTATTATAAGAAAAATTTTGAATTTTTTTATAAAAATAAAAGCTAGGCCGCCCCCTTCATGGGAACTCACACAAGTTTTTTGGTCCAATCATATTGCATGCATTTTACATATCTAGATGAAGCTTGATTGGCCATTTTTGGGTGGCAACTCTCTCTCTCATCCTTTTAAGAAAAGGGGGTTCCAAGACTTGTAACTAATCTTTCATTTTTACAAGTTTTTCAAGTTGCAAGAACACATAAAAACTCTCTAAAATTTTCGGCCAAAGTGGTGTTGATCAAGAGGGATTTTTCAAGTGTGCTTCAAGTGTAGAAATCCTAGCAACATAAGGTGTTCGTTGGAAGCTTGGGGTATGCAAGCTTGAGGTCTTCTCCTTGAAGATTTCCATTCAAGAATATCATCTTCTTCCATCTCCTTGCTCTTGGAATGGTAGTATTCTCAAACACCCTATGGTTGTATTTTGATAGCATGCATGTCATATATGGATCCGATTTTGGGTTTTTGCATTTAAAATGGTTTTATATCTTGCAAAATAACATGTTTTAAATCCTCTTTCCGCTGCGTTTTAATTTTATTCGGATAAAATTACTTTGATAAACATGTGAAAAACCCAACAATGGCATCTAGAGCCGCTTATATGAGTGCTTGCTTCATCGGATTTAAAATTTCGGGTTTTCGGGTTTGTAGAAACCCTATGGCCGAAATTTTATCTATGGTTTTCCTTTTGTTTTTTCAAGATTTATTTCCTACATGCATAAAGGAATCTTGAAAAAAATATGTCATATGGATGATTTGTTTTGTTTGGACAAAACCCACATTTTTCGGTTTTTCATTCTTGGCCGAAAAATATAGGTTGTAAAAGGAAACCATTTTGCTCTTCAAATTTATATATATTTGGATATATATTTTGGTGCTCATAACCTAGCCATGACCTTGTGTGAATCATTTTGTGTTTGTGATTTTATTATTCAATGGGTTGTAATAATTATTATTTTGTCTTCCATTTGTAAAAATATGTAATTTATTTATTTTCATTTGGTATGTAAGTAAATAGATTAGATGCATTTTATTTTACTAGAAAAATGTATTAGGATACTTTTATATAAAAGAAGATGCACACAAAAATGCGGTTTTAGGTTTTGCCATTTTCGGGCATAAAGGACTTCATAGTTCTTAACGGGATTTTAGCCCGATAACCAAAACACATTTTGAAGTCCAAAGGAGTTTGGAGCTGAATATTAAAGACATTTGGAAGTTCAAAGAATGTGAAGAAATCACAACACAAGATGAAGACTTGAAGCATTTGGATGCGGGATCAAGTGGGAGTTCACCTACACCCCTCTTGTGTCTATCTTCACCCTTTAGGAAGGACCTTTTGACACACTTGTTTCGGCCAACAAGTGTGGTCAAAATAGTTGGCTATGGTTATGCACCTATTAATATGTGTGTTGTGCTTGTGTGGTTGCTTATTTTATTGTTTGGATGATATTTGGATATGCATGCTTAACAACAAATAATCCGGAACAAGCTTAAAATTGGTTCTTTAAAAATCATTAAAAGAGGTTAATAAAAGGTTATTAAAAATTAATGATTTTATAATAAAATGGGTTTTGTTAAAAGAACCTTGAAAATTGGTTTTCGTTAAAGTACCATTGATTTGAATGCATGCAAATATTTGGTACATAAATTTTTCCTAAACTAGAATTCTGAAAAATAAAATCCCTTTTATAAAACAAGTCAAACACCATCCTTTTATACAACACTCGAATTACTTGGGAACTCTTTGTGGGATAAAGGTCACCTAACCACATTTGAGGAAACTTGTATATTTGAGGTGGGTTCACCATGTTTGTGGGATAAAGGTCACCTAACCATTTATGTGTGTAAACTCACATGTGTGTGTAAGTTGGACGACTTGATTTGGAAACCATGAACTTAGGGTCACCGAAGCATGGGGAACAAAGGTGTTGATGGGATTAAACATGCCAACTAAACATAAAGATGTTTAACCGATCCCATATAGCTAGAAGTTGCAAAGGGTTGCAATTGTCAAACGTTAACTACCTTGTTAATTTAAATAATGGGATAAAGGTCACCTAACCAATATTTAAATGTAACGTTGGATTCGAGATTTTAATTATTAATTGTCTATGAGACATTAAATGGGTATTAATGATTAAAATTTTAATAATATCGAAAATACTAAAATTGAACTTTGTTAAATTTTGTAGATGGCCGCTAACAATGCAAACCCGATTACCCAAACCGTCCGTAACCTATCACTAAGAACCATCCTTGAAAAGGATCGTCTCAACCATAACAACTTCATGGATTGGTTTCGAAACTTGAGAATTGTTCTCAAGCAAGAGAAGATATCCTATGTGTTGGACGATCCTATTCCCGATCAACCTGACGAGGAAGATGTAGAAGCCTACAATGATTGGGTTAAGTATACCGAGGACTCCATGCAAGCCTCTTGCCTCATGTTGGGAACTATGATTCCCGAGATTCAAAAGGACTTTGAACATCGTGGGGCATATGACATGATTACCCAATTGAAGGAAATGTTCCTACAACAAGCAAGGGTAGAACGCTTCGAAACGGTTCGAGCGCTTCATGCATGTCGGATGGAGGAAACCCAATCGGTCTCATCTTACGTCCTTAAGATGAAAAGCCACATTGATCGCCTCGAGAGGCTCAATTGTCCCGTCTCTAAAGAGTTGGCTACGGATTTGATCCTCAACTCTTTAACAAAGAAATTTGAAAGCTTTGTTATGAACTATAACATGAACGGATGGGACAAGAGCATTGGTGAGCTTCATGCAATGCTCAAAACGGCCGAAGCAGGAATGGGTAAAAAGGCTTTACACGTTCTAACGATCAATGAGGGAGGCAAGAAAGGGCATCACCCCGACACCAAAGCAAATGTTGCCACGGGAAAGGGACACGTCAAAGGGAAGGGAAAAAGAAAGGCAAAAGCAGAACCACCAAAACCAAAAGAGAAGAAGGCAAAAGTTGCCACAAGCGATCCATGTTTTGAGTGTGGAGAGATAGGACATTGGAAAAGGAATTGTCCAACCTATCTCAAAGAGTTGAAAAACAAGAGGGATGTCGGGCAAACCTCAGGTACAATCTTTATGATACATATTGATCTAAATTTTATTTCTTCTAACACATGGGTATTAGATACCGGATGTGGAACTCATATTTGCAATTCGTTGCAGGGGTTCAAAAGAAATAAGCATTACAAGAAGGGAGATACTAGTCTCTTCATGGGCAATGGAGCGAAAGTTCAAGTTGAAGCCCAAGGAGACTATATTTTAAAACTTCCAAGTGGTTTGGAAATATGTTTGAAAAATGTTTTGTATGCTCCTAGTTTGACTAGGAACATTATTTCTGTTTCCCTTTTAAAACAATATGGATTTGATTTGAAGTTTGTGAACAATGAAATTTATGCTTTGATGAATGACATGTTCTACTTTAAAGCTACGCCTTCAAATGGTATTTATGAATTGGTTCATGATAATACATCATTTGATAATTCGATGTACCAAGCAAACACCAAGAAACTCAAAATGGATTTGAGTGAGACCTATCTTTGGCATTGTCGTCTTGGTCATATAAACAGAAATCGCATGCAAACACTTCAAAAGAATGGTCTTTTGGAAACAAATGAAATTGGTTCATTTGATACATGTGAATCTTGTTTACAAGGTAAAATGACCAAGAAACCCTTTAGTGGCACAAACCAAAGGGCAAAAGATTTATTAGGCATCATACATTCAGATGTATGTGGTCCTTTTAAGCCAATGACTAGGAATGGTGAAAGATACTTCGTAACTTTTACCGACGACTTTAGTCGTTATGGTTATGTGTACTTGCTAACACACAAAGATGAAGTTTTTGAAACATTCAAAGTCTTCCAAAACGAAGTAGAGAATCAACTCAGCAAGACAATCAAAGTTCTTCGTTCCGATAGAGGAGGTGAATACCTTAGTGATGCTTTTCAAGATCATCTTAGGAGTTGTGGGATCATCTCACAACTTACTCCACCTGGAACACCACAACATAATGGTGTGTCTGAGAGGAGGAATCGAACTCTATTGGATATGGTTCGATCTATGATGGCTAGAAGCACATTGCCTCTGTCATTTTGGGGTTACGCTTTGCTCTCCGCGGCTCGTATATTAAATATGGCCCCAACCAAGAAAGTGGATAAGACACCTTTTGAAATATGGCATGGAACGGTTCCATCATTATCATATTTGAAGGTATGGGGCTGTGATGCTTATGTGAAGCAATACACCCCAAACAAGTTAGAAGTACGATCCATTAAGTGTATCTTCGTAGGATATCCTAAAGATGATATAGGATATTATTTCTACGATCCAACAGAGCAAAAGGTATTTGTTGCTCGAAAGGGTAAGTTCTTGGAGGATAAGTTCCTTATGGAAGGAACTAATAGAACAGTGGAACTTGATGAGGATCAAGAACCACAACCCGATACACGTTTGGTTGATACTAGCACTCAACAAGAGGTTGTTGAAAATGATCAAATGGTTGATCAACATACACAAAACGTTCGCAGATCTGGTAGAATTAGTAATCCACCTGAAAGATATGGATTTTTCATGGATGGATGCTATGTGGTAGATTCAGATGAACCAACCACATACCATGATGCAATGTCAAAATCTGATTGCGACAAATGGCTTGAAGCCATGAACGTAGAGATGCAATCCATGTATGACAACCAAGTTTGGGAATTGGTTGTGCCACCTTTTAACTCCAAAGTAGTTGGAAGTAAGTGGGTTTTCAAGAAGAAAACAGATATGCATGGTAACTTGGATACTTATAAAGCGAGACTTGTAGCAAAAGGTTTCACTCAAACTCAAGGGGTTGATTATGATGAGACCTTCTCGCCAGTGGCGATGCTAAAGTCGATTAGGATATTATTTGCCATAGCTGCATATTATGACTATGAGATTTGGCAAATGGATGTCAAAACGGCTTTCCTCAATGGATATCTTGATGAAGATGTCTATATGGTTCAGCCTGAAGGTTTTGTAGATCCAAAACATCCTAACAAAGTATGCAAGTTAAAGAAATCAATCTATGGATTGAAACAAGCATCGAGAAGTTGGAATCACCGTTTTGATGAAGAGATTAGGAATTTTGGGTTCATCAAGAACGGCGATGAAGCTTGTGTGTATAAGAAAGCTAGTGGGAGCACCGTCACTTTCTTAGTATTGTATGTCGATGACATTCTACTATTTGGAAATGACATTCCAACCATGGAAGGTGTAAAAGCATGGCTTGGAAGATGTTTTTCCATTAAAGATCTTGGAGAAGCTGCCTATATTTTGGGAATAAAGATCTATAGGGATAGATCAAGGCGCTTGATAGGTTTAAACCAAAGTGCATACATTGACAAAGTCTTGAAAAGGTTCAAGATGGAAAACTCTAAGAAAGGTTTGGTACCTATTCAAAAGGGGACAATATTGAATGTAACTCAATGTCCAAGCTCAAAGGATGAACAAGAAAGAATGAAAGGAATCCCATATGCGTCTGCTATTGGATCCATAATGTATGCAATGATATGTACTAGACCGGACGTGTCATGCGCTTTAAGCATGACAAGTAGATACCAGCAAAATCCAGGTAACAGTCATTGGATGGCTGTTAAGAGCATATTGAAATACCTTAGGAGGACTAAGGATATGTTTCTAATATATGGATCTGGTGAAGAAGAACTCGTTGTAAAGGGTTACACAGATGCGAGTTTCCAAACTGATCGAGATGGTTCACGATCACAATCTGGGTATGTCTTCATTTTGAATGGGGCTGCAGTCTCTTGGAAGAGCTCGAAGCAGGATATTGTAGCATTGTCCACTACAGAATCAGAATACATCGCCGCCTCATTGGCAGCACAAGAAGCTGCGTGGTTAAAGAAGTTCATTGCCGACCTAGGGGTAGTCCCTACCATTCAAGACCCCCTAGAGATCTTTTGTGATAACGAGGGTGCGATTGCTCAAATCAAGGAACCTCGTGCACATCAAAAGACTAGGCACATTGAGCGGAGATTCAACTACATAAGGGATGAAGTTGAAAAGGGAAAGATATGTATTCGCAAAGTTCACACCGATCAAAACATTGCGGATCCATTAACGAAGCTCCTTGAACGGCCAAAACATGAGGGTCATACTTGTGCCTTAGGACTTCGATATTCTAGTGATTGGATTTGATCTATTTTGTATTTGGATATTGGAACAATTGTTATTTTACCTTTTATGGTATTTTAAGTTATGTTCCATTTTAGCATGTTTAAATCCGTGAATAAATTAATTATTCTAAATGTCCGTAGTCGATCATACTTGTGGGAACAAATATGAATGTAAGACTATTATGAACTTGGATTGGTGGATATTCATTAGGTATGAATATAGAGCAAAGTGTTGCTGCCAAAGTTCATAGATATTTGTGGGATACAAATATTGGACTGACCCGCTCTCAAATGTTACTGCATGGAATCATTTGTGATTGATCATAAGTAAATTTGAGCAAAGGCGAATATCATAGTATCCTCTGACCTGAGATACATATTGGGTCTTGATATTCACTAAATGTTGTACCTTGACTTAGTTCTTCGCTGTCTGTATTAAGACAGTACACAAGGCTAAGCTCAGGTGTGGTACGAGGTGATTGTGAGAGACGTATGTAGTCAAGAAGGTATTTGTTCCTCTTATTCGTTGAGAGTAAGATGTCTAAGGCCTGTTAAAGTTAAATCAACAGAGAATGATCACACTGTGTCTCTGGATCTAACATGACATCTGTAACGAAAGGATAAATGATAGATTCACCTAAATCATATTCAAGTAAGGGACTTGAAGGGGATGATGTTATTGAATGGCACTTCGTCATATGTATTAGGGGTAGTGAACCGTTGTTAGGCGTTATTTACTACTTGCATCAATCTTCTATGTATCTTGTGCAAGTGGGAGATTGTTGGACTCTGTATGCCCAAGACACATATTAAATTGATGTGGCTAGTACGTTATGATCCAAGTCGGGTCATACCAAATAACAAGCTAGACAAACACCTATAATATTTGTTTATGATATGATCAAACAAATGAATATTAACACTTACAATATTTAGAAATCGGTTTTCTAAATAATTGCACTTGACAAACTAATAAATTATATGGAAAATTTATTTTGAGAGAATATTTTATTTTGTTATTTAATGGGTTAAATGACTTAATAAAAGTTGTATAAGTCTTAAAACATGAGATGTTATAATTTTATAAAAGTTATAAAATTATATAAGACTTAAATTGTTATTATAAGAAAAATTTTGAATTTTTTTTATAAAAATAAAAGCTAGGCCGCCCCCTTCATGGGAACTCACACAAGTTTTTTGGTCCAATCATATTGCATGCATTTTACATATCTAGATGAAGCTTGATTGGCCATTTTTGGGTGGCAACTCTCTCTCTCATCCTTTTAAGAAAGGGGGTTCCAAGACTTGTAACTAATCTTTCATTTTTACAAGTTTTTCAAGTTGCAAGAACACATAAAAACTCTCTAAAATTTTCGGCCAAAGTGGTGTTGATCAAGAGGGATTTTTCAAGTGTGCTTCAAGTGTAGAAATCCTAGCAACATAAGGTGTTCGTTGGAAGCTTGGGGTATGCAAGCTTGAGGTCTTCTCCTTGAAGATTTCCATTCAAGAATATCATCTTCTTCCATCTCCTTGCTCTTGGAATGGTAGTATTCTCAAATACCCTATGGTTGTATTTTGATAGCATGCATGTCATATATGGATCCGATTTTGGGTTTTTGCATTTAAAATGGTTTTATATCTTGCAAAATAACATGTTTTAAATCCTCTTTCCGCTGCGTTTTAATTTTATTCGGATAAAATTACTTTGATAAACATGTGAAAAACCCAACATTCATGAATATTTCCGTATAATGCGTAAGTTACGTTTTATCATTCGAGTGGTAATAAATATTACTAGTGTAACTTATATAGCTATCGTAGAAGCGTTCGTATTATTTTGGATCTGTTATCGTTCGAAAATATTATTTTTACTCTAAAAATAATATTTATGTATTTTCACAAAATAATCATAAACAATGTTGTGAAAATATATTTACTAAATATATATTTATCACGTTTAATTTAGTGAAAATCCCACCTCCGATTATTTAGTAAATAAAGTCATAGCGAAATTTATATTTCGAAAACATGTCGACAAGATATTTCTAACACTTATAGTGAAAATAATTCTAAGTGTTAGGTTTTTAGAAAAATTTCGCCAGAGTTTCCTCTGTAACTGGAGGTGGCCACGCTTTCAAGCGTATCATTTTCTTTTACAAATTCAATTTCAACAACTTCTTTATTCAATCAAACAATTTCCGATACAACAAACTAGTCGACAAGTATGTAAATCGCATAATCACATGAACTTGTAGTTTTCTAAAATCTATAGCGTAAGTCTCCTTACATTTAGTGGATCTTTATAGAAAGTAATTCGATCTCGTAAAAACCTCGTTTTTAGAGTAAATCCGTCTTTACAACTTCCCGTCCTCTTTTACAAAGATTGTTATTTTGTCGAAACTTTTCATTTCACAAGTGTTTACACACTTGTGGTTTATAAAAATCATGCTTGTTAGTGTA